>NC_136070.1:1238809694-1239233348 GCF_964261635.1 Lissotriton helveticus
ATTTACACTATTGTTCATACTACATAGCATGTAAAGTTACAAGCTAACATAAATCATCCTACACAGAATCGTTACAACAACACAACATTACATACAAAGAAATCAATGGATGGGCAAACTCAATAGAACGAGGAATATAAGCCAACAAATGGCAAATGTTTGAAAAAATTATGTAGGCTAACTGATCCTAGTGTCTCTTTCAAGCCAACACTCTATTCCTCCAGATGTGCCGACGCGTTTCGAGGCCAGGCATCAAGTTCCTGGACTCTCATCAGGGCCTTTTCTTTTGTGTCTGTAAGATGTAAAGAAAACATACGTTTTGTTTACATACTTCAGTATACTTCTCCATAGTGTAGTTGCACTCAAAAACCATTTAAAATGGCGCTACATACCAGACTCGAATTCGAGGGAAAGAAGGCTTGTAGGTCATGTGGGGCAAAAACCGGTTGTGCTTTAAGCATCACCTGTCACTGGTGTCCCTTCAATGTGTTTATCAAGCAATCTAATACAAACAAGAAAAGTTAGAAGGGCGTTGGAAAACTCCGGGCAACGTGAATTTAATAGCTCAAGTGTGTAGTGCTGGGGCAATACTTGGACATACCTTACTCGTCGTGGTGGTTTGCCCAAGGTGTGTTAAAGGCAGGCGTCATGGTTTAAGCCGCTGTATCATCTAAACAGATGAAATTAAAAAACATTGTGTCTCTTGTGCAAAACGGTGTACCACGCATTAAGTGAATATTAGCCCAGCAAATGCCTACCTAACTCTGGTGTCCGTGTATCTCATACTAGTGTTCTTGGGACGCCTTCGTTCCTAGTTAACAAAGAAACAAGCTTTTAGAAGTGAGTCTGCCTACGCATAGCATATTTTGTATGCAGATGAGCTAAAACATTCGTTTTACCTTCACTCCACGAGCGTGATCCGAAACGCCACTTCGATCTCAATGTGAGTGACAAGCGGCCATTTTGGCTCGTTATTTACTAAGTTGCGGCCAGGTGCATTGTGGAACTTGTGGTTTCCACCCGGCGCACAGAGTTTTGGGTGGCATGTCTGGGCTTCACTAGCGGCTACCGGCAACGCGTATATTCTATTGTAAACGCGTGTGCGTCGGGTGGCCTAAAGGCGGTGCACCCATGTGTTAAAAGCGGGTCGCAGCCTTGTAACGTGGTTGCAGCGTATTTAAGCCTGTGTGCCCTCCAGGCGTAAGTACTCGTGTTTTAACATGTGGAGCGCTATTTGGCTGTAAATCAACAAGGGGGGTTTTAATTGTATTAAGCTACAAGGAAAAAAAGGATGTTTCAGTGATCAAGGGATGTCGAGCATGAATGACTGTGCTGCGTCAGTATCTCAATAAAGTTGTATCTGCACTATGTAACACATCCTGGACCCTAAAATTATTGGAATTAGGGAGACATACAAACCCAGCCAGATACATAACTGTTGGACGCCAAGTCACTCCTCAGGCAAAGAGGCAGCTACAATCGCGCTACCTCAGACAAATTATTTAGCCCACTCTGGGTGCTATTAAACTTCAAAATCAGATAAGCCTTTTTTTGTAAGAGGGTTCGTTCAACATCAAGGCATCGTTTCGCCAACTTGACTGTAAACAAGACCGTCCATTTAAAGTCACGATCATGGTGTCCCTTCTCTAGAAAATGCTCCACCATAGGCGCTGTCGTGACTCTTTTTTTAATACGGGAACGATGTTGGCTGATTCGGTGGTTCACCTGTTGGCATGTCTTGCCAATGTAGATCTTGGGGCACGGGCACAGTATTGCAAAGACCACATTTTTGGTCCTGCAATTCGAGAAATCTGAGTGTTGCCATTTTACTCCTGCATGACTGAATTCCTTCCCCTCAATGGTATTTGGGCAAGCAACACAATTACCACATTTGTGGTGGCCCTCGATGGGTTTGAGGTTCCATTGAGTGAGCACGTCGCTTTTAGGTTTTGGGACTACAATATCAGCTCTTATTAGTTGTTGCCCAATGCTCTGGTTCTTCTTGTAGGCGAATATGGGTTTCGGAAAAGGGCAGTCTAAACCCTCCAAAAGATGCCAGTCCCGCAACAAATCATTGCATTTCAAAGCAATCATCCTCGGAGCCTTAAGGAGAACCTGCCCTACGGTCAATTTTTACGAATCCGTAGAAATTGCTACCAAAAAGAAGAATTTATGAAACACTCTGACAAATTGATAACAAATCTGATTGAACGTGGGTACCCGAAAAAACTATTGAAAAGAAGCAGAAAAAGAGCATGGTGGACCCCAAGGGAATGTCTCTTGGAAAAGAAAAACAAGCAAAAAATGAACCGTATGGTGCTTGTGAGTACATATTGCCCCAACTCCAACAAACTAAAAAAAGTGATCAAATCCAATTGGCATCTAATCAAAAATTTAAATGATGAATTCACAAATGCGCCCTTATTTGCATTTCGCAAAGAGGCTAGTATAGCAAACAAATTGATAAGAGCGGCAATTCCCACTAAAGAACAAGCCAACTTAAGAAACATGATGGGACTTCCACCAATCCAGGGTCACCACAAATGTGGTAGCTGCAATTGTTGCGCCGCCACAGAAGAAGGAACTGTTTTCAAATACAAAACCATTTCATGGAGACATGAGAAATTCACTAATTGCAAGTCACGGTATGTTATCTACGGAATAACATGTCCATGTGACCTACTGTATGTAGGGAAAACAAACCAGGACATCAAAACCCGAATTCAACAACATAGATCCAGAATTAACCCCTTCCACGCTCATGACGAGCTGGGCTCGTCATGCAGTAGCCTCCTGCTACGCTGATGACGAGCCCAGCTCGTCATGAATAATGGGGTTCATGGGTTTCCAGCACAGGGGAAAAATCCCCATAGCATTCAAGAGGTTAAAAGGAAGGTACCCAACGCTCCCCTGGTTCAACATTGGCAGCTAAAAAACCATACCGAGACTGATTTACGCTGGACTGTCATTACCAAGGTGGAGAATGACAAGAGAGGCGGAGATTTGGATGCCAAATTATCCCGCTATGAAGCAATGATGATTGTGAGGTTCAACTCTGCTATGGAGGGATTGAATGAATTATCTGAAATGTACAAGCTATAATCAGAACGACAACAACCATTTCAAAATAACTGACGCAAATATACTAATCCTATAAATACACTACTCTCAAGTTAAACCCACGAAAAATGAAAGTACCAAAAATCACAATGTTCTAGCAATGATTGTGTAAAATCACACAGGAAGAACCATTGAGCCTCATTAACGCGACCCCCTTCCAAAATGGCGCTCACATTCGACTCATTTGAACAATGGACCCGTGGGAACGTTTCCTATAATCAACATTCACTTCCTGGAACGCATGCGCACTCGATCGGATGCCGACCGGTGTACACACGGACCCCAAGGAGCCAGCGTACAAGGCAACACTGCGGAGATCAATAAGGTAAACATCCTAACAGTGTGCCCGGCCGCTTAAGTGAGCAAAGTACAGAGTTACATACAATACGGATAGGAGCGCTATAACATAGACGCATTGCTCTGCCTTTACAGGTCCTCGAACTGGCTCCACGGCATGGCGTCTCGCTAAACAAGGTAAACACTCGTCTTGTGTGTGTTTCACTTAAAACCAAGGTGCTTAAGCAAAGTAACCTATAAAATCTAAACATGGTTACTCCCACAGAGACAACATTTCGAATAAAGCAATTTTTAAGAATTGGGGCTCCTCGGCCAAAAAAGAAAAGGTGAGAAACAATAATCCACCGAGTTTGTAAATAGATCATTGCACAAACAATCAAACCGCAAAATTAAAACCCTTTATTATTCATTCACAGGGTCACCAACCATTAGTGGTGAGTAATCTTAAAATTCAGGCTCAACACATCTGTGATCAATTGCATGTGTTGTGGGATAACTAAAGGAGTATTTTTTATGTCATTTAGGTTGTCCAGCGTCGTCTCTTTTACATATAGCTCACAAGTAATGGTGACAAATAAACGAGGTAAGCTGCTTACGGTGGATGTTGAGCTACCGAGTAGTTTCTGTGATGATAGCGAACTGAATCCTAATTAAGGCTTCCCCCTTTATATTTTACAGTTTGGTCCTGATGAGAACTCAAGAATAAACAGAGTTCGAAACGCGTAGACCGTATGGATAATATGCCATAAGATTAGGAACGAAAAATTTGCATAAATGAACTGAAAAATATATTAGCTTGATATCTATGGCAGCATTGTATTCACAGTGCATGAGTTTTTTCAAAAAGTAGTGTTAATTTTGTGGTGTCTATTTAGAGTGTATGATAGTGTATGCAAGTGGTTCACTCACAAGTTTTGGTATGAATGAGAGAGAGGGAGTGTTTTAAGAGATGAAAATGTTTTCAGAAATGAATAATTTTGTATGTTATGTATTACATGTAAATTGCAAAAATTGTTTTGTAAAAAATTAAACAAACAAAAAATCTACGAAGTAAAAGAAAAATAAATAATCCAGATTGATTCAAGGAAATGAGATGCCGCTCGCTTTATGTTTTAGTCGAAAGTGAGGAAAGAAACTAAGGTGTTGGTGAAACAGTGTTGGCAGCATTGGCAAATTGTTGATTATATTAAGTTCCTCAACACGGCCTGTCCCATTTTATGTGTATCTGGACAGAATGTTGTCACGCACTAGTATGGCATGCACATTTTGGACATCCCTCCAACAGCGTTGGCCGAGGATGGGAATCATGATAGCGTACCGGTGTCTGCAATCATAGAGTTTCTATGGTGAAAACATTGATGCAGGATAGCAGCTGTAATGATTCAAGAAGAGTCAAGAAGATCAGAATGTGGGGGGGTGACTAGGAAGACCTAGGATTCCATTGTGTTCTTGGAACTCAGTTTCCAAGAGTTAATGTGCAATCATTATTGTGTGTGGTAATATATCCTTGGTTTGTGCAGGTTAAAGTAGTGTTGCGGAGAGAGAACCTTCATTGCACATACTTTATTTTGACATTGTTGGCAGTAAATTTACATCAGCAAGTTCCATCAGCAAGAATATCTGATTTCAATTTGGATCAAATATACATAATTTATAGTGTTGAAGGATGGCCAACATTTATCTAGTAGAGTCATTTGGAATGTCAATTGACGAAGTATCACTTGGCCAACTTCTTTTAACTCTTTAATTCTTTCCAGTTCACCAATCTTCAAAGTGTTCCATTCCTTACTTTAGTTCGGTCTTTATTCATCAGTTCGGTCTTTATTCGTCTCATCCTGTAATCCCTTTCAAAGATGGCGGCTTTGTTGCATGAGTGCACAAGGAAGAACGGCTCCTTTGCAAAATGACCAACCCTTGAGCAGGAGCGACCCTGCCGGTGGATGACTGAAATGTATGTTCGCTGACTTCTGTAACTAATATTGTGGTATATAATAAGGTAGAAAAAGGTGTTGGAGGCTGGAAGACCTATGGACTCTTCACAGGTGGATATCGAGGGGCGTAACCTCACCAACTCATCAGAGCAAATAACACGGCATAGCAGACAGACAGTTGTTTCTGTACCCCATTAAATTCAACAGCCAACGTGCACACGCCAGTGGGCGAAGCAGTTCCTGTAAATGTATAAGTGACATTTCACAAAGCCTAGTGATGGATAGTCCTTAGGGGGCATATTTTCAAGAGGGGCGATAATACAATCGCCCTGTTTGCAAGCTGTCGCTAACAGCAGTTAGCGACAGCTTCTAGGCGATAGTGAGCAGTTTGGGGCCCGCTTTGCATGTCGGCGATATTTATCGCTAATGACATGCAAAGTGGGCGTACCCAACCTGTTAGCGACTGAAAGCAGTCGCTAACATCGCTATCACCTATTAGCAAGGCAGGCGTAGTTATGGAAATATTCGCGCTAAGCGCGAATATCCCCAAAAACTAACACATGCTCAGACCAGTTCTTAGCCATTATATCCAATGGGAGGTGGATATAATGGCTAAGACCCTGTTAGCGATAATGCGTGAATATCGCTGTATTCTCAGCGATATTCATGGAGTTTGCAGCTATCGCCGGGAATTTTATCGCTTTTGAGATAAACGTTGCTAATCGCACGTTATCTCAGCGATAAAATCCTGTGCTGCGCGGCGATAAAAAAATTGCCGCTAACCCTACTTAGCGATAAATATCGCTATTTGTTGATATTCCCCTAGATTTTTTAGGGGGATCCTGGTTAGATACAGTTTTCTCTCTTTGACCATGGATCAGTGATTGAAAAAGAAATATACATGTGCGGGTGGTCAGTATACCAAAGTACCTTTTTGCCTCTGAGAAGTGCGGTTACTATTTCATTAACGGTATTGCTCGTCGACTGATAAGAGCTGTTACTCTTACTGTTCAAATTTAAAAAAGTCCCGGTACTCAGTTCTTGACAGCTCCTGCTCATTTAAAGCACCACAGCAGATGGCATGCCATTCACTGTTATGTCTTTGCATGTTCCAGCTGAAGTTCAGGTTCCCACTGTATGCTGAGGGGGTGCACTTACTGCATGTCTGAGACCTGGCAATTCTTGGCTCACATTTCCCCTTTCTGAATAAACAAATTTTTTTTATGTAGTCGATACAAACTCAAGGAGGTAGCAGAATTTACATACAATTATTTTCTGTAAATCAGAAACTGATTTCAATATCTTGAACATTTAAACCACAATACACACTTAATGGTATAGGACGATAACATTGATTAAAGATGTTTTAAAAATAGCTATTAATGAAGAATACAGCCATTTGGGGAACAAGCAGATGTAGTAATTCACATTATTGCCTAAGAATCTCACATATTCCTTTAAAGACCATATTAAACAAATCGCAGTTACATAAAGTATTGTTAAAATTTGTAAACATAATTCCACTATACAATTAAAACTCAAACGTGCAGTGTTTTTCTGCAAACTACAAGAAAGGCTCCCCTCCCCTTTACCATATTCATTATTGATCCAATCACAGAAGAATTCAAACTCCATTCTCTCCAGTGCCAATCGGAATCCAATTTGATGAAAAACTGAAAAAAAAATTATTCTTAATAATACAAAAATGTACAAAGAATACATAAACAGGATATGTCATGTTTAATATTATAAGAGTTTCATTTCAAAGTTAAAACCATTTGAAAGATGTGTTGTAACTTTAACAGTATGGAATTGTAACATTCTAGATCTGTGATTTCATGTATCTCCAACAGATGGCTATTTCTTTCTGTCATCTCGTATAAGACATATCTGTTTTCCCATCGCTTATGAACAAAACGAGGCATCTCAGCAAATAAATGTGTTCATTAGGTGTTATCCATTATGATGTTATGAATTGTGCTTCATTTCTTGATATGAGGTAAAATAATGTTAATACATTTAAGAATGGCCTTTTCTCTCATACGTGTCTGTAAAGTTTCTTGTGACAGTCTTTTATATGTAGAGTCTGTGCACCTTCTACAAATTAACAAAATATATTTGCTAATGTTTCCTGCTTTCACAGACTCTTTCATCTTTTACACTATTCTCTTGATCCTTTTTCTTGGAATGTACCAGACATGTTTTGTGATTTTGTTTTTTACTAGTAGCCAAAGGGAGAGTGTTCTGTTCATTTTCTTTCATAAAAAAGATTTGTGTCCAAATTACCAATATGCAATGAAATGTGTATATCAAGTAATGTAAATGAGGATACCAACTTTTAGAACAAACTTCCTAGCACCATGTAAAATTACCATGTGTTCTTTAGAAGTCTCTAGTCTCTCTTTCTCTAATATCTACCCAGATTTCAAAAATGTCTTTTTCATATGACCACCAGATCAGGAAATCAATTTACCATTCTACAGAAATTATTAACTGTTCTGTTGCAAAAACATGCATGTACAGATTATCATAACAAGGAGCGACATTGGAACACAGAGCAATGCTAACTGTCTGGAAGTGAGCACTGTCTTTAAATCTATTTTTTTTTCTCTACAGTACTATTGTTACAAATGTTAGTAAAGATTGTACAAGTGCTTTTTGAAAATGGTATCTTGTATCTTTTGGACAGCTCTCCAAAGTCTGTGGCATGTTAGATATTCTTTAAGACTTTGGGCATTGTCAGTGAAACTATAGCTTTTTCTCGCAAGAAGTAGCCAGTGATAGAAGCAGGGAATCATACACTGACATAATAAGATAAGAAGATATGACATGTAAGTTTTTTTTATGGATTATGAATAATCCTCTTATTCTGCAGTAACCAAATAGGCATGTGTGATGCAGTGTAATTGTCTATGACAACTTCATCACAATATCTAATTGATTTTCATTTTAAATTCAACAACGGCTTCATAAAGTGTAGCATAACATTCATCATCTTTTACCACACTTAACAATTAATTTTTTTAAAACAATCTTGTCTATCAAATCAGCAGACCCGTCTTTAATGGCCTGTATTATTGTAATTGTATTATCAGAATATGGGTAAATCAGCTGTTTCACTTATTTTACAACATCTTGTACGCAGAGTAAGGCATTTGTTTCGTAGCTATAAAAATCATTAATTTAAATCAATTAAAATCTTATTCTTTACAGAAAAACTAAAATGATGATAGGTCTGAAACCTTTAATTAATGGTTCCTCAAAAACTAGTGAGATATTATATGACTTACAATTTTATTTTCCTAAGATTACGGGCAAAAAAACACCATTAGTTTGAAACAATCAGTGTAAGTGCAATATGACAAATGTGCAAGGAAACAAATTTGCAAGCATATTACTCAAACAAAGAGAGAGAAATAGGATTAGATATTGAAGAGATCAGGATGTTGAGGACAAGAGATGTAAGTGGACATGATTTGTGATAGAAACATCAGTTACAGGTGTGTCTCTTAAACAAAAATAGGCCTTTGAGAAAGGAACACTAAAATAAAGATGGAGATGATAGTGAAGGTGAGGATAAAGACTTCTTTAGAGTTTGGCGGGGCAGGAGCACTGCAGGAAATCTCCACTAAATTGACAGGAAGTTCACTGAAAGACTGCCAGTTCATAGTGAGGGTCGCCCAGCACTACTAATGGTTAGACAATAGTCACTTTATCGGTAACCGTGCCTCGCATGTCCCGTGTGGTAAATACGTACAGTGAAAATGCAGACTGGTTCCAGCGCGCAGTAAGAAAACGGCCTGTATGTCTGGCCATTCGTTTTTGATTTACAGAAAACAAACTCCAAGTTTCAGAGTTTTTTTTATCTAAACAAACAGGTTTGCTGAGCGGGTGTTTTAAACATGGTGCCTGTTCAACAAACTTCGGTGGTGTGAAGAGAGCCTTTGCTGCCGCACTTCCCTCCAGACCTCAGAGATCCTTACCAAGCAATGTTTTTCCCTGTGGTGAAAAAATAGAAAGTGGATAAAAAGTTGCCTTGCACAGTAGGCATTGCTCATCATATGCAACCATTTACCATGAATACCATGCACAGTTATTGTAAGCTGCTTAAGAAAAGCATTACTGGTGATCATTGAATTATGCTGCCTCTTTTTGAGATTGTGGTATGTTGGGCCTGATGTACACAAGCTATATCACCCAAGAGTATCTCATTTCACATAAAAAAGTCACTACAATTAAAAACTGTGACTCACTTCTAATAGGGATGAATATTTTGAGCAGCATAAAATTACTGAAAACGAATACAATTGGAACACACATTTTCCAGATCATTCTAGTTAATAATTGGCCAGGAAAACTCTCTTGGGTACAGCATCATTATTGTGTCTATGCAATATCTTGAACGATTAGCACACATTTTAGTGACTGGAGCATCTTTAATAGATGAGGACATTGTTTATTGTACTAATATATAGAGTTTATTATATTAATTTACTCACATCTAGTTTAGGGTGAAGCACTTACTGTATGGCCGTATCCTACTATACCTGTACAATATGGAACTTTCGATAAATGCAAGGTATAAGGACATATGGATGCTTGCGAATCATAGGTGTAAATGTGAACTTATGAATTATGAAAGACTTGAATGTCACATCCAAGACTTCAGAATCAGCAGAGTCCTTATTTGCAGAGATTTTGTTAGCATAGGTGCTGGAAGTAGGGATGCAGGGAGTGCTGCAGCACCCCAAAATAACCACACTGGAGTTTAGATGGTGAAAAGACAGAGGTCAAATGTCAGGCTGTAGCTTCAGATAAATTGTTGCTTATTCTAAGCAAAAGGATGTTGTAAAGTAAACTATGTGATGATCTTTCTGAGGTACAGGGAATGTGAAAGAAAAGACAGCAGCTAATTTATTTTAAGTTAACAAAATTCAAATACCTGAAAAGTAATTGCACAAATTTCAAACATTTCAAAATATTTCATCAGTTAGGGAAGCACAAATGAAGTAATTCAGAAGTGTGATGAAAACAAAGATTTTAATAGGATCAAACCAATCAACACACTTTCCCTGGTGATCCAAAAATTATAAATATTTACTGAAACACGATTTCCACAAAGATTATTGTGTGCGCATAATATACTTTTTTATACCAGTAAAAGTGGATGTCTGTGCAAATTAAGTGGCCATTTCAATGGAAAATGTGTTGTTGGTAAACAACGCTGCCACAACATGATTTAGTAAAATATTTGTAACAGTGTGCTCCAAATTACACCACCGCCTACATGCTACACCCTTACCACTCATCTGCTGAATGGGCGTGACTCATTTGCTGAACTTATTTGTGCAAGACTTGGATTTTTCAGACCCTATGATGTCAGTAAAGAGTTTGTGACAGTGGCATGCCTCACTTACTTCAGGGGGAACTGTAATGAGGAGCCAGAGGAAGAAAAGGTGATACTGAGCAAATATGCTGTGCAGAAGCAGAGGAAATTGACAGCTCCCTGTCAAGAGAGGGAACGTGCCCATCAGATTCACATATTGCAGCCTGGGGTCAGTGAACTGTGGAATGAGAGCAGCCACAGGATAATGGTTGTAATTTCAAATAATAGAGATGAGCTGGTAGATTTGTGTGCAGAGACGTCAGCAAGCCATCTCTTGCTAGGAAATGGACTTCAAAAGCAGAATAGTCTGTCAGGCACTGTTTTCTTAACCTGCTTCTTCCATTTCCTCCTACTCCTGCCTACCTTTTTCATTCAGATTTTGTACGTAGGAGGTTCCAGATATTAGGAAAATATGGACTTGAGTATGGAGGCGGGAGAGGAGAGGAAAAACGAAGAACTGGAGACCCAATTTCAAAAATGAAACAAGCATTGAAAATGCAATAGGTCTCGGATTTATTTGAGTTAGAGCTAATGGCATTGTAAATGGCAATGTCTTTTAGCCATGTGTTATGGAGTGTATGCACGTGGTGTGTAGTGAAATTATGTGGGTTAGATTGGAATTGTAGCAATGGTGGCATGCTGCTTTGATGAATATGTTTATAAGTAAAGTGGACCATACTGCGATTGCTACAATAGTTTATTGTGGATGCGTTAACAATTGAGGTGTGCACTGATGGCTGGTGGTGTGTGTGCCTGTAGAAATTGTTCACTGATGGCTGGTGGTGTGTGTGCTTGGTGGAAGCGTGCACTGCCGGCTGGAGGTGTGTGTGCCTGGTGGATGCGTGCACTGATGGCTGGTGGTGTGTGTGCCCGGTTAAAGCGTGCACAGACGGCTGGTGGTGTGTGTGCCTGGTGAAAGCGTGCACTGACGGCTGGTGGTGAGTGCGCCTGGTGAAAGCGTGCACTGACGGCTGGTGTTGTGTGTGCCTGGTGAAAGTGTGCACTGATGGCTGGTGGCGTGTGTATGTTTGGCGAAAGCGTGCACTGACGTTTGGTGTTGTGTGCCTGGTGGAAGCCTGCACTGACGGCTGGTGGTGTTTGTGCCCGGTGAAAGCGTGCACTGATGGCTGGTGGTGTTTGTGCCTGGTGAAAGCGTGCACTGACGGCTGGTGGTGTGTGTGTGGTTGCGTGTGTGGTGGTGAGTGTGTGGTGGTGAGTGTGTGGTGGTGAGAGAGTGGTGTGTGTGATGTGTATGTGGTGTGTGTGTGTTGTGTGTGTGTGGTGTGTGTGTGGTGTGTGTGGTGTGTGTGTGGTCTTATGTGTGTGGTCTTATGTATGTGTGTGTGGTGGACTTAGTTCGAGTGTTCGTACCCTGCACACTCACACACTGCCCCTACACACTCACACATTGCTCACCCTGCACACTCACACACTGTTCACCCTGCACACTCACACACTATTCACCCTGCACACTCACACACTGTTCACCCTGCACACTCACACACTGTTCACCCTGCACACTCACACACTGTTCACCCTGCACACTCACACACTGCAGTCACTGTCACTCTGCAGTCACTGTCACTCTGCAGCCACTCTGCAGTCACTGTCACTCTGCAGTCTCTCTGCAGTCACACTCACTCTGCAGTCACTCTGCAGTTGCACTCACTCTGCATTCACTCTGCACTCACTCTGCACTCACTCTGCACTCACTCTGCACCTGCACTCACTCTGCACTCACTCTGCACCTGCACTCACTCTACACTCTGCACTCACTCTGCACTCGCACTCACTCTGCACTCACTCTGCACCTGCACTCACTCTCCACTCACTCTGCACCTGCACTCACTCTACACTCTGCACTCTGCACTCGCTCTCACTCTACACTCACTCTGCACTCTACACTCACTCTGCACTCTACACTCACTCTGCACTCTCCACTCACTCTGCACTCACTCTGCACTCACTCTGCACTCACTCTGCACTCACTCTGCCCCTGCACTCACTCTGCACTCACTCTGCCCCTGCACTCACTCTGCACCTGCACTCACTCTGCACTTACTCTGCACTCACTCTGCACTCACTCTGCACCTGCACTCACTCTGCACCTGCACTCACTTTGCACTCACTCTGCACTCACTCTGCACCCACTCACTCTGCACTCACTGCACTCTGCACTCACACTCACTCTGCACTCACACTCACTCTGCACTCACACTCACTCTGCACACTGTTCACCCTGCACACTCACACACTGTTCACCCTGCACACTCACACACTGCAGTCACAGTCACTCTGCAATCACTCTGCAGTCACTGTCACTCTGCAGTCACTCTGCAGTCACTGTCACTCTGCAGCCACTCTGCAGTCACACTCACTCTGCAGTCACTCTGCAGTCACTCTGCAGTCACGCTCACTCTGTATTCACTCTGCAGTCGCACTCACTCTGCACCCACTCTACACTCACTCTGCACTCATTCTACACTCTGCACTCACTCTGCACTCACTCTGCACTCACTCTGCACTCACTCTGCACTCTACACTCACTCTGCGGTCTACACTCACTCTGCACTCTGCACTCACTCTACACTCACTCTACACTCACTCTGCACTCTACACTCACTCTGCACTCTACACTCACTCTACAGTCTACACTCACTCTGCACTCTGCACTCACTCTGCACTCACACTGCACTCACACTGTACTCTCACTAACTCTGCACTCACACTCACTCTGCACTCACACTCACTCTGCACTTGCACTCACTCTGCACTCACACTCACTCTGCACTCACACTGCACTCACACTCACTCTGCACTCACACTCACTCTGCACTCACACTCACTCTGCACTCACACACACACTCTGCACTCACACTCTGCACTCCCACTCTGCAGTGTGTGGGTGTCACCCTGAAAAAGATGAGGAGCCACAGGGAAGAGATAGTGTGTGCTTGTGAGAGCCGAGGGTCCGACGGGTCTGTACAGAGTGGCACTGCCAGAACTAAGTATGTCCCAGTGCTGTAATACCCGCCGCTGCAGCGGGTCAGGATTGGTGAGCATTGGAAGAGCGGAGTGTGCCTCAGTCGTGTAACAGCAGAGCCTGCGCAAGGTCTGGGTCGAGGTACTTTGGCACAGTGTGGTGGTGCTGTAACAGATGCTGTGCTAGTCCCGACTGAGATATGTTGGCTGAAGTGAGTGCGCCCTGTATTGCACAGCAGGGGGCAGGGGCGGCAGCTCCGCATTGAGACACATTGGCAGAGCTGCGGCGTTCCGGGACTGCAGGAGCCCAGGGTGCAGTTGGTCTGGATTGAGGTGGGTAGGATGCGCCTCAGTACAAAAATAGCAGAGGGTCAACAGTTCAGGACTGAGGTACACTGACCGAGTTGTGCGTGCCCCGGACCTAAAAACAGGAGAATATGGCGCTGTGCACCCCTGTACTGAAAGAGCAGTGTGCATGGCATGTGAGAATTGAGGTACACTGCCGGAGCTATGCTCGCTCCGCAACTGAAATAGCAGAGGATGCGGCAGGTCGGGATTGAGGTGCACTGACAGAGCTGTGCACGCCTGGTACTGAAATAGCAGAGGATGCGGCAGGTCGGGATTGAGGTACACTGCCGGAGCTAAGCTCGCTCCGGAACTGAAATAACAGACGATGTGGCAGGTCGGGATTGAGGTGCACCGACAGAGCTGTGGTGTGCGCGCCCGGTAATGAAATTCCCTGGAATCAGAATTGAGGCCCAATGCCAGAGCTATGGCGCCCCTGTACAATGATAAGGATGCGGCGGGTCAGGATAGAAGCCCATGGAAGAGCAGTCGGAGTTCTCGGTACCTGACACAGCGACGCTTCTTTACACGAAGGGTTAAGGTGCATCTCCGGCACGCTGGCAAGAAGCTCGTGCTCACTCACATGCCTGGTCCGCACAATAGAGTTATCCGAGTGCTCACATCCTGTTAAACTGCTCCCATGTACTTCAACAACAACCCGGCACGTACCTCCGATGAATCCCCGAACAAACAAGCTTCACAACGCCGTACCACGGATCACGAAAGCGATCCAATTGGAAAAAAAAAAGCCTGCAGTGGTGCACGCGCGTGCGCCACTGCAGGCATATGTTTTGAATTATTGCGGCCGTCAAGCCGTGATAATGCAAAACATATGGCTTTCTGGTGCGCGTAACAGACACCAATAGGCCATAGGCGGTGCTACACGACCGCCTATGGCCTATTGCGTTTTCTGTTCCAAAAACACACGCATGCAAAGGCCAATTGCAATGCAGCTGGCAAAAAAAAACGAACATGCACGAGCAGCCTGGAATTCGGTAGGTACGTTTTCGTGAGCCCTCAGACAAGGACTCTTAGGCCACGCCCACTGCTGACGCAGTGGGACGGTAGGCCCGAGCCCTAAAAAGCAAAATGCAAGAACAACTTAACAAAATCAGAATTTATTTATTCATTATTATGCAAATTTGGAGTATTACATTTTTAAAAAATCACATCCATGACTCATGTGTTAGTTACTGATGTTGATGGCTAGGCTTAAGGAAATACCTTAAAATGCAAATATATATATATATGATTTTGAAGGTCAACAACAGGCTACTCACTGCAGGGAATGGTGAGGCACTACATGTACCAGAAGGCTCGGAAGAGGGCAACGCCCACTAGGGCCGGATACCTGAAACTTATAAAAGTGCCGCCTACATTGTCCTGTTGTTGCCTTTGCTGCCGTTTTCCCCCGAAGAAGTGTAAAACGAAACGCGTTGGGACTGGCATTTCAATTGGTGGGACGAGATGCTCACTTGCCTCTGCTTCCATGAATAAATTATTGTGGCGAAATACCTACCTGTGGTGTGTCTCCCTCCTTCGACAGGCAAACTTGTGTGTTTGATTTGTAGCGGTTGGCCTGAACCGTGGAGGTGAGCCCGACGCCTTGCAGCGTTCCAGCAACTCCGTCAACCGGCCGAGTTGCAGATGGCAGGGGTGCCTTTTATTCAAGTGAAGTTTGTGCAGTGGCTGTGAACATTCTTTGGTGCCACGATCCACTTGGATATTATTAAGCTGATTTTGAAGGTCAACAACAGGCTACTCACTGCAGGGAATGGTGAGGCACTACATGTACCGGAAGGCTCGGAAGAGGGCCACGCTCACTAGGGCCGGATACCTGAAACTTATAAAAGTGCCGCCTACATTGTCCTGTTGTTGCCTTTGCTGCCGTTTTCCCCCGAAGAAGTGTAAAACAAAACGCGCTGTGACTGGCATTTGAATTGGTGGGAGGAGATGCTCACTTGCCTCTGCTTCCATGAATAAATTATTGTGGCGAAATACCTACCTGTGGTGTGTCTCCCTCCTTCGACAGGCAAACTTGTGTGTTTGATTTGTAGCGGTTGGCCTGAACCGCGGAGGTGAGCCCGACGCCTTGCAGCGTTCCAGCAACTCCGTCAACCGGCCGAGTTGCAGATGGCAGGGGTGCCTTTTATTCAAGTGAAGTTTGTGCAGTGGCTGTGAACATTCTTTGGTGCCACGATCCACTTGGATATTATTAAGCTGATTTTGAAGGTCAACAACAGGCTACTCACTGCAGGGAATGGTGAGGCACTACATGTACCAGAAGGCTCGGAAGAGGGCCACGCCCACTAAGGCCGGATACCTGAAACTTATAAAAGTGCCGCCTACATTGTCCTGTTGTTGCCTTTGCTGCCGTTTTCCCCCGAAGAAGTGTAAAACGAAACGCGTTGGGACTGGCATTTGAATTGGTGGGACGAGATGCTCACTTGCCTCTGCTTCCATGAATAAATTATTGTGGCGAAATACCTACCTGTGGTGTGTCTCCCTCCTTCGACAGGCAAACTTGTGTGTTTGATTTGTAGCGGTTGGCCTGAACCGCGGAGGTGAGCCCGACGCCTTGCAGCGTTCCAGCAACTCCGTCAACCGGCCGAGTTGCAGATGGCAGGGGTGCCTTTTATTCAAGTGAAGTTTGTGCAGTGGCTGTGAACATTCTTTGGTGCCACGATCCACTTGGATATTATTAAGCTGATTTTGAAGGTCAACAACAGGCTACTCACTGCAGGGAATGGTGAGGCACTACATGTACCAGAAGGCTCGGAAGAGGGCCAGGCCCACTAGGGCCGGATACCTGAAACTTATAAAAGTGCCGCCTACATTGTCCTGTTGTTGCCTTTGCTGCCGTTTTCCCCCGAAGAAGTGTAAAACGAAACGCGTTGGGACTGGCATTTGAATTGGTGGAACGAGATGCTCACTTGCCTCTGCTTCCATGAATAAATTATTGTGGCGAAATACCTACCTGTGGTGTGTCTCCCTCCTTCGACAGGCACACTTGTGTGTTTGATATTGTTGGACAGGCCGCGTGGTCGGGCTGTCCCCCCTCCCCACAACGGGGCCCGGACCCTGGCTCTCCCGGAATCCCCAGCCAGAGCCCCCGGCGACCCTCGAAGTAATCCGCAATCCATCCACAACAAGACTCCAGCTCCGGAACCGGCTGGCCCTGGTCACCCTCCACACCATGACCCCGGCCCAGCCGCCATCTTTGGGTACTACAGCACGAGGCCGCGTGGCCTCAAATCGACCCTAACCCTGGGCCTGGGCCGGCCCCGACATCGAGGCACCAACCTCCCCCCAGGAGGTGGAACAACCACTTGGCGGGTCAATGGGAGAAGGAATCGTTAACGGCTCTCCTCCGCCAGGTGCCGATCACCCCCGGCCGCCCTGGGCGCTGGCTCCACCCCCCTGCTGGGTGTCTGGACTCCCTCATCCCGGACCTCCCGGCCCCCAGGCGCGAGGGTCCGGACATCAAAGGGGGCCAGACCTATAACTGGGGCAATGCCAGACCAGGAAGGCAGTTGTATCCTGGAGTCGAGAGGCCCCCGAGAGAACTCAACCTTGACAGACTGCTGGCGCTGCCGTAGCTCTGCCTCGTGAAACCATCGTCTTGGCCTGCTGGCGCTGCCGCGGCCCTCTGCCTCGTGAAACCATCGTCTTGGCCTGCTGGCGCTGCCGCGGCCCCCTGCCTCGTGAATCCATCGTCTTGGCCTGCTGGCGCTGCCGCGGCCCTCTGCCTCGTGAAATCCTCGTCGTGGCCTGCTGGCGCTGCCGCGGCCCTCTGCCTCGTGAAACCCTCGTCGTGGCCTGCTGGCGCTGCCGCGGCCCCACCTTGCCGACCCTTCAGCTCGAGGATTGTGAGCTCCCCTCCTACCACCTCCTGTGCCGACCCGGCACCAAGACTGTCCCGCTACCCCCTTTCCCTACGGAGACTAAAACCAAGAGGACCCTCGAGTCCGCTATCTCCTGTATCATTGATAACCTTGCCGCACAAACCCTATATAAAGTGTTGAACTCATCCTTGTGTGGTGTCTATCTGTGGGGAGGGAAGTGCCCTGTCTGTACGATCGCCGGAGACGGTCCTCATCGGAGACCTCTCCCTCAGTATTCGGCCGACCCTCTGGGTCCCCGTCTAACATTGGTGGCCAGCGGCGCGATCCGAACCGACGCATAATCGTACAGAGGGTCACTCGCCTCACAACACACGACCACCATGACAACAGAGAGCGGAACAACGGAAAAATTCCAGATGGAAAAATTGGAAGACTACAACCACAGGGAACTGAAGCAATATTGCATAGAACTTGGCCTTCCAACCACAGGTCTGAGCACGAAAGAGGACTTCAAACGAGCCCTAGAGTCTTGGGCAGAGACGGGTACAGCCGTACCCCGAACACGAAACACCGAAACGAGCCCCGCGCCAATAGAAGAAAGAAGAGCGGGTCTCTCCCCAGTAGAGATCCAAGAACGAGAAAAAAGCAGACTCCATGAACTGGAACTGGCACGACTTCGCTTGGATGGAGAACTCAAATTGGCGGAACAAAAAATAACGCTAGAACACTTACGGCTCCGAGAGGAGCGAGAAGAGAAGCAAAAACAGAGAGAGCTAGAGGAAAAGAAGCTAGCCTACGAACATGAGCGCAACCTCAAGGAACTGGAAATTCAGAAACAGAATAAAGAGCTCGGGGTCCCCGAACGCCCGACCCTGCCTGCCTCTACCGAGCCCAAGGTTCACATCCCCAAAGATGTCATCAGGGAGTACTACAAGAACGATGATATTCAGCAGTGGTTTAAAGCCTATGAGGTAGCCATGACCTCCCACCGGATTCCCCGGAGCGACTGGGGAGCCGGGTTATGGGGGAGGTTTGTCAACGAAGGGCGAGACGCCCTGCTGCAACTCCCGGACCATCTGATGACATCCTACGACCACATGAAGGCCGCCCTCCTCACTCGATACGGACTCACACCCGAGATGTACCGCCAGCGGTTCCGCGACTGCAAACGGATCCCGGGTACGACTTGGGTGGAGTACGTGAACTTCTTTAGCCGAGCCTTCGAGGGGTGGATCAAGGGCAGCAAAGTGACCACCTACGAACAACTTTTCGACCTCATCGTATGGGAGCACCTTTCTAACAACTGCTTCGTTGAACTCCGGCAACACCTCTTGGACAGTAAACTAACGGAACCTCGACAACTCGCCGCCGAAGCCGACCGGTGGGAAAGCACCCGAGTTGGCCGGAACGGGCCCAGCGAATCGCACAGACCTTACCAAGGGCCCCATCGCCCCCGGGGAGGAGGAGGAGGCCAGGGTCGGGGGAGAGACCCCGGCCCCATGACTCCCGCAAGCAACCCCTCAGCCCCGGCGGCAGGGGGAGCCCGCCCATCCGGCCCGGCTTCCGGGCCAACATTATGTGCCACCGATGCCAACGATCCGGCCACTACGCCAATGATCCCAACTGCCCAAAGAACCAGAACGCTACCCCCCGCCAGGTCGCAGCGGCCGCCCTAGGGGAAGAACCAGTCCCGGAAGACCAAGAAGAGTACGAGACCGACCAGCCTGAGTGGGCACCGGCCGCCATGTCCCTGGTCTGCTTGGGGGAGAGAGATATGATTCCGCGGGCCCCCCTTCCCGCCAACACGCAGAAGTACAGCCAGTGGGTCAACATTAATGGCCGCCGGGCAGAAGCCCTCCGCGACACCGGGGCCAGTGTAACCGCGGTCCGATGCCACCTGGTTACTCCAGACCAAATCTTACCGAACATTCTTTGCCCTGTCCGATCAGCAGACAATTCAGAAAGTCTGTGTCGCATGGCCTGTGTCCCCTTCGAATGGGGAGGAGTATCCGGGATGCTAAAAGTGACTGTCCGCGATGATGCCCCCGTGGATTGCCTCCTAGGAAACAACCTCGAAAGTTCTCCCTGGGCAGCCGTCGAACGGAGAGAACACCTGGGGATGCTGGGCCTTCCCGAATGGGTCTGTGTCACGACCCGGTCCATGACCGCCCGCGCGGTCCCCAGTCCAGAAGAGCCCGAGTGGCCGGAACCTCCTCCCGCGCTCACCCAAAAGGAGGCCGCCCCAGAAGCCAGTACCTCGACCCAAACAGAAGAAGGATCCGACCAGCTTCGGGACGTCCCTGACCTGGCACAGTGGCGTCAGGAGGGGGTTCCCACCCAGGAACAATTCTGGGAGGAGCAGAGAACATGTCCGTCCCTCGAGGGACTCCGGCAGCAAGCCCTTGCCCAGAGCACAGGGGATACCTCGGGGGCCCACTGGGTTTACTGGGACCAGGACCTGCTCTACAGCGAGCAGAGAATTGCAGAACTAGGAGCCAGTCGGGTGCTGGTGGTGCCCCTTCGCTTCAGAGATTTTCTCCTGAACTTAGCCCACGATGTCCCCCTTGCCGGACACCTGGGGCAAGACAAAACCTACGACCGCCTGGTGACCCACTTTTACTGGCCCCAAATGCGAAAGGACGTCAACAACCACTGCAGGGCCTGCCCCACCTGCCAGGCCAGCGGAAAAAGTGGCCGAAAGATCAAAGCACCCCTACAACCCTTTCCTGTCGTCACCACCCCGTTCGAACGAGTGGGAATAGACATTGTGGGGCCCCTGGACCCCCGAACCGCCCAAGGACACCGGTTCATCCTGGTCCTAGTGGACCACGCCACCCGCTATCCCGAGGCCATCCCTCTTCGAACTGTGACGGCCCCCGTGGTAGGCCGAGCCCTGATGGGGATCTTCTCCCGGGTGGGGTTTCCCCGAGAGGTCGTCAGCGACAGGGGCACGAACTTTATCTCCAAATATATGAAGTCTCTCTGGCAACAATGCGGGGTCACCTACAAATTCACGACCCCCTATCACCCGCAAGGAAATGGATTGGTCGAGAGGTTCAACCGCACCCTCAAAGGGATGATCATGGGCCTAGAAGAACCCCTCCGTCGCCAGTGGGACGTGCTACTCCCGTGCCTTCTGTTTGCCTATCGGGAAGTCCCTCAGAAATCCCTCGGCTTCAGCCCATTTGAACTCCTGTACGGACACCCCGTCCGGGGCCCCCTCAGCCTAGTCAAGGAAGGTTGGGAGCAGCCCCCCCAGAAAACTCCCCCGGACGTCTACAAGTACCTCCTGGCCCTTCGCAACCAGACCCGGCGATTCCGAGAGACCGCAAAAGCCAACCTAGAAGCCAGTCAGGAGGACATGAAGAGATGGTACGATCAGCACGCTTCCTCCATTGAGTTCGAGCCGGGACAACAGGTCTGGGTGATGTCCCCGGTTGAACCCTGTTCGCTACAAGACAAATGGTCCGGGCCCTTCAAGGTGATCGAACGCAAGGGGCCCGTCACCTATTTAATCGACATGGAAACCGCCCGGAACCCTCTACGGGTCCTCCACGCCAACAGACTCAAACCCCATTTTGTGCGATCGGAACTCAGCCTCCTGATGGCTACAGATAATGGGACGGAAGAAGACTCCGAGCCCCTTCCAGACCTACTGAGGACCCTCGAGCGAGATGGCGCAGTGGAAGGGGTCCAACTCTCCGAGGCATTGTCCCCGGAGCAACGCCAAGACTGTCAAACCCTCCTGAGGCGGTTCGCCTCCCTATTCTCCCTCACACCCGGGGTCACCCCCTGGTGCCTTCACGATGTGGACACCGGGGGCAGCCCTCCTATTCGACACCGGGCGTACCGCGTACCAGACCGGGTGCGCGCCTGCATCTAGACCGAGGTATCCAAGATGCTGGCCCTAGGAGTGATCGAACCTTCTGACAGCCCCTGGGCCAGCCCCGTCGTCCTGGTCCCCAAGGCGGCCTCCCCGGGCGTTGCCCCTGAGCTCCGGTTTTGCGTGGACTATCGGGGGCTGAATGCCGTTACCAGGACCGACGCTCACCCCATCCCCCGGGCAGATGAGCTAATCGACCGGATGGGGGCCGCCCGCTACCTGAGCATCTTCGACCTAACAGCGGGCTACTGGCAGATCGGCCTCACCCCTAGGGCCCAAGAACGATCCGCCTTCTCTACCCCGGACGGTCACTACCACTTTAAAGTGATGCCCTTCGGCATGAAAAACGCTCCGGCAACGTTTCAACGGCTTGTGAACCAGGTGCTGGCGGGCCTCGAAGAATTCAGCGCCGCCTACCTGGACGACATTGCTGTGTACAGCCACCATTGGACCGACCACCTCCGTCACCTTCGGGAAGTTCTACACGCCCTCCAGCAGGCCGGGCTCACCATCAAAGCCAGCAAATGCCAGGTTGGCCAAGGGTCCGTGACATACCTGGGACACCAAGTGGGAAGCGGGCTGGTGGCCCCCCTCCAGCTCAAGATTGCTGCCATCCAGGCCTGGCAACCCCCTACGACCCAAACGGAGGTCCGGGCCTTCCTGGGGCTCACCGGATACTACCGGCGGTTCGTGAAGGACTATGGCAGCATCGTGGGGCCCCTCACAGAGCTCACCTCCAAGAAGAGCCCCAAAACAGTCAACTGGACCCCGGACTGCCAATCAGCCTTCGAGAGATTGAAGACCGCCATGTGCACGGCCACCGTGCTCCAGGCTCCCGACTACAGCCGGGAATTCATTGTACAGACGGACGCCTCCGATCACGGCGTGGGGGCCGTCCTCTCCCAACTCAACACCGAGGGGATCGATCAACCAGTGGCCTTCATCAGCCGGCGGCTACTGGCCCGAGAACAGCGATGGAGCACCATCGAGAGGGAGGCCTTCGCCGTAGTCTGGGCCCTCAAAAAGCTCCAACCCTACCTCTTCGGCACCCACTTCCGGGTGCAAACAGACCACCGACCCCTGCAATGGCTGATGCAAATGCGGGGGGAGAACCCGAAGCTGTTGCGCTGGTCCATCTCCCTGCAGGGGATGGACTTCACGGTGGAACATCGTCCAGGCCAGGACCACGCCAACGCAGACGGCCTGTCACGCTTTTTCCGCCTCAGCGAGGAGAGTCCCCAGGAGGACGGCTGACTCTCCCCGCCTTCAGCTGGGGGGGACGCATGTTGGACAGGCCGCGTGGTCGGGCTGTCCCCCCTCCCCACAACGGGGCCCGGACCCTGGCTCTCCCGGAATCCCCAGCCAGAGCCCCCGGCGACCCTCGAAGTAATCCGCAATCCATCCACAACAAGACTCCAGCTCCGGAACCGGCTGGCCCTGGTCACCCTCCACACCATGACCCCGGCCCAGCCGCCATCTTTGGGTACTACAGCACGAGGCCGCGTGGCCTCAACTCGACCCTAACCCTGGGCCTGGGCCGGCCCCGACATCGAGGCACCAACCTCCCCCCAGGAGGTAGAACAACCACTTGGCGGGTCAATGGGAGAAGGAATCGTTAACGGCTCTCCTCCGCCAGGTGCCGATCACCCCAGGCCGCCCTGGGCGCTGGCTCCACCCCCCTGCTGGGTGTCTGGACTCCCTCATCCCGGACCTCCCGGCCCCCAGGAGCGAGGGTCCGGACATCAAAGGGGGCCAGACCTATAACTGGGGCAATGCCAGACCAGGAAGGCAGTTGTATCCTGGAGTCGAGAGGCCCCCGAGAGAACTCAACCTTGACAGACTGCTGGCGCTGCCGTAGCTCTGCCTCGTGAAACCATCGTCTTGGCCTGCTGGCGCTGCCGCGGCCCTCTGCCTCGTGAAACCATCGTCTTGGCCTGCTGGCGCTGCCGCGGCCCCCTGCCTCGTGAATCCATCGTCTTGGCCTGCTGGCGCTGCCGCGGCCCTCTGCCTCGTGAAATCCTCGTCGTGGCCTGCTGGCGCTGCCGCGGCCCTCTGCCTCGTGAAACCCTCGTCGTGGCCTGCTGGCGCTGCCGCGGCCCCACCTTGCCGACCCTTCAGCTCGAGGATTGTGAGCTCCCCTCCTACCACCTCCTGTGCCGACCCGGCACCAAGACTGTCCCGCTACCCCCTTTCCCTACAGAGACTAAAACCAAGAGGACCCTCGAGTCCGCTATCTCCTGTATCATTGATAACCTTGCCGCACGAACCCTATATAAAGTGTTGAACTCATCCTTGTGTGGTGTCTATCTGTGGGGAGGGAAGTGCCCTGTCTGTACGATCGCCGGAGACGGTCCTCATCGGAGACCTCTCCCTCAGTATTCGGCCGACCCTCTGGGTCCCCGTCTAACAGATATATATATATATATATATATATATATATATATATATATATATATATATATTTCAACTGGGTGGTTCCTTTTTCCCCCGTATGGCGCTTCGCAGTGGGTGAGTGGCTCTTGCGGTTGAACCCTGCCGCTTCCAATTCCAACAACGTTTTGTTGTGCCACCCGGTGGGAGCAGAAAGCAGCTCCCGCCGGGTGGGAGCACAAACTTTTTTATCTGCCTGCATTTTTTTCAGGCAGGGAAATACTCTTAATAGCTCCCACCAGCCAGGAGCAAACGAAAACTGCTCCCAGGATGGCGAGTGCAAGGCCAGCTCCCACTGCACCTGGAATGGGTGCAAGCAGGGGAGCTGGCAAGGCTACAGGGCCTGGGTCTCCCCCTGTAGACCCCAATGAGGGACCTGCTCTGGGGTGCTCTGGTTGGGCACCGGGGCACCCCAGTTAACAAATAAAAAAATTAAAGATGCCGGCTCCTGCGGGAGCAGGAAGCTAGTGGCACAGGGGGGCCATGGGTCTCCCACAAGGCCCCCAAGAAAAATAATGGTGTAAGGTGCCCAGGTGGGACCAGTTTCACCTTTAATATAAAATAAATTGCCAACTCTGGGTGCTTTATGGACAATTGAAAAGAATGTCTGAATCACAATACTTAAGAAAGACAGAGCTGAAGTGAAGCAATCAAGAGCATTGTCTTAACCCCACTGATGTCAGGAGATATTAGCATGGAATCACTTCTACTACTCATGGTCATTTTGACAGATCATGTGGAGTTTCTTTCTTTTAGTTTAATTGATACCCTTTCCTTTGTGGCAATTCTTGGTACTTGTTAATGATAATTAGACCACACATAGGGAAGTGCACCAAGGTGGGCACGTTAATTCATTAGTGTGGAAACATGGGCCAATATATAGATACAAGTACTGCATATTTCTTGCCTCTAATCATAATCCCACCCCCCTCCTTCAGTAATTGAGAGGCTTCAGACTGGAGCTTTCTGAGGCCCTCTACCTAGGGTGTTTTGCTAATGTTGGGGCATATTATCAACGGCCAGCGATATTTATCGCTGGCTGTGCTTAGCGATAACTTTATTATCGCAGGCTATCGCTAGAATTTATCGCCCTGGTAGCAAAGGGAGGCTTTGGCAAAATGGGTGCAAACATGCGATTATGCA
The DNA here is from genome assembly GCF_964261635.1 of Lissotriton helveticus. Classification (NCBI taxonomy): domain Eukaryota; kingdom Metazoa; phylum Chordata; class Amphibia; order Caudata; family Salamandridae; genus Lissotriton; species Lissotriton helveticus. The sequence continues at coordinate 1,238,835,057 of NC_136070.1, forward strand.
TGGTAGCACCCACTTGTAAATAGGGTGATAGTTTTATCTCCGCTTTTTTGGCTTTTTAAGCCAAAAAAGCGGAGATAAAGCCCTTGTAAATATGGCCCTTAGCTTTTAGAGCATTTCCTAAATGGTGCTAGTGTTGTTGGGCCCACGGTGCTTGCTCCACATAATTTTAGTTACAACTCAGTACTCACCAATGGTGGCTCCTCGCACTGCAAACCACTGCACACTGTTCACACTGCTGATCAGTGTTTGATATTCACAGTGCCCAGCTCGATGTGTTCCTCACACGCCCATGAGTGCTAAATACACTTAAAAAAACTACCTACCAGTGCCCTGCCTGCTGCTCATTCTGCCCTTCAGAGCCTTGTCCACACACTTTGCACCAGTGACTGCTTCACATAATACCCACCATTGCCAAGCCCTCTCACTGCCTCCCTGGGCCTGCCTCTCATACTGCCCTGCATACCGTGCTTCTCACACGTCCACCAGTGCCAGATAATTACACTGCTAACAACTACCCACCTGTGACAGCTACTTACACTGCATGCTTGTTGGACTTGGCCCTTCTGGCAGGTTCGCCCCTGGATGATAATGGCTTAAATAGCAGTAGCCCACCCTGCGTTATCGTCCAAATCGGAGGGAGCCTACCCCTCATTTGCGCTCGTTGAACTTATTTAATCGTTTTGCCGGTGCCACCCCTTTTTAAATGCGCCTTAACGGGTGCCCACCCCGTCTCTACTATTATTTTGTACTTCGAGGGTGCCCACCCCTCGTTATTGCCCCCACGAAATCACCGCCGCAGCCGCGGGTGAAAAGGAAGTCAGGCAGCCAATGCCTGGAGCGGGGCGGGACTTCCGCTGGAGAACAGGAAGTCCCGCGCGCCGCCCGAGAGCTGGCCAGAGGTCTCGCGGGAGTGAGGGGGTGCGAAAAAGGGAGAGAGAAGAAGCGGGCAGAGAAAAATGGCCGCATGCTGCCCGGGGCTCCCCATAGCTGTTGGGAGCCCCGGGGGTCCAGCGGAGAGCAGCACAGAGAGGAGTTTGGGAGTGGAAGTCCTCCCGCGGCCCGGGGCTTCCGTGAGCTGTGGAGAGCCCCGGGGCCGCCAGCGAGAAGTAGCGCGAGAGGTGCGGGGCTCCCTGAACCGAGGGAGAGCCCTGGAGGAGGATTCTGCCTGGGGCAAGTGAGGAGGCGGCAGAGGCCGCCATTGGCAGTGCGAGGCTCCCGAGAGGAACAGGGAAGCCCTGCAGCACAAGCAAAGTATGGCCGCCGGAGTCCCCTGCGAAAGGAGACGGTACTGGCCAAAGGAGTGCCAGGTGAGGGGGGCTCCTAGGACTTAGTCAGAGCGTCCCTGTGTGTGCAGTGGGCCACTCCAACGTAGAGATTGCGGCAGAGAGGGCCCCGCGGGGGTCCCCCAAGTCCGGGACGATATCGGGGCACTTAGTCGGCGCCCGGGCGGCCCCACGTGCGAGATGCCGCCCCAACGACCGGGGGCATATTTGTTCAAGGAGCCTCTGTGGCTCCCCCGCCCCGTGTGGTGTTTGAGCCAGGTGGCTCCAGTAGGGGCAGTGTTATTCTTAAGAGCCCCAGCAGGGCCCAGAGGGCACCGTAGTGCCAGGGCCCATTTTGTCCTTTTCCCTGCCGTTCCTTGGGGGACATATTGACTTTTAATGCCTAGTGCGCTCCACCGTAGGTGCAATATGTATTTATGGAGCCTAGAGGGCTCCAAGGTGCGCAGTTCTATTTCAGAGCCTAGATGGCTCTCCCCGTTGGTGCAGTCTCGATTCCTAAGGGCCAGTAAGTGCCCCTGTCGCAGTTTTAGGTTCCCAGCTGCCCAGCAAGTACTGGGCAGCTGCTACATTTAGGATCTTTCCTTTCTAGGGCGTGTACTTCGCATCTAGGAGTGAGACGCACTCCTTCATCCCTACCTTGGCCTTCCACAGCTGCGCAGCACTTAGTGCCAGCTGCAGCGTTTAGACCCTGTTCCCGCCCTCAGCTGCCCAGCAAGTAGTGGGCAGCTGCTACGTTTAGGTTCTGGCGCAGTGGCGCAACATGGACCCTAATGTGATTTATGGACCCTAATGTGATTTATGGACCCTAATGTGATTTATGTGCCTGATGTGATTTATGTGCTAAATGTGATTTATGTGCTAATGCTTTGGGGGTGTTAGGAAATGTACTGTGTGTCGTATGGTTTTGCGCACCCTGTTCTGATACCTCTAGAGATGGTTTAAGCATAGGAAGTTGTTTTACCTGTTTAGGTTTGGGTTAGGAAGATTATACTTCCCTGTGTGATGTACGCCCCTAGTGTAAGGTTTTACTTAGGTAGTAAGGGTCTAATGTAGTTAGACTGATGTGATACAGTGTATGACGGATTTCATGGCGCAGGCTATTGCAAAGTACCGTGATTTACTAGCGTTTGCTGGTTGTACGTTTTATGGCCTATCTTACTTTTACAAATGTATCTAATGTACTATTCCTTTACCAAGTGCTTATTCCTGACAGTGGTCCATGTGGCCCTGTCCTGTGTACATATCCCTTGTAAATATTGCCCAGTGCCCGTTGGCACAGTGTACATAATGTGCTTACTATTATAAGGTGGTTTGAGAATATAAAGGCTAGTTTAATTATAACCTTGTGTGGAGTTCCTTTTGTGGGGGGCCTGGGATGTTGTTGCTGGGGGGTGAGTGCGCAAATGCTTAACTTACAACGCCTCCGGTATCAACCTTACTGCTCGTGTCACGTTGCCAAGGGGGTGAGCAGGGGTTATCTTTGGAGTGTAACTCCCTTGCCCTAACTAGAGTGGTGGTCTCTGCCTGGCTTTGGCGCACGCCTTAGCCAACCAGAGATCCCATTTCTAACACTGGTGGCAGCAAAAGGATAAGGACTTGTGTTTGCGCAGTACCACAGCGATAACTGGCTCTACTACAAAACTCCACGTTTTAGATAGTCACATGAAAAGGGATTATTATTTCTGAATTGTTCTAAATGTAATTTCTTTGGAAATAGGTTTCTTGTGCGCTGTGAGTTAGGTGTCCCTAGCTCTGGAGGGTAGATCATCCCCTAAGTGCAGTATGAGTTTTCTGGATTCCCCAGTAGGGTGGGATCCAGTGGAAGCAAATAAGTGTGTGTCTGGATTCACCAGTAGGGGTGGGATCCAGTGGTAGCAGCGATAAGTGTGTCCAGTGCATGTGTTCCCTGTCCCGTTCCCGGAGTAATGGTACCTGTGTCACGTGGTGGTCAGGTTGAGAAATCAGGGGCGGTAGAAACTGTCTTACCTGTCTTGAGAGGGGTTTGGGAATGAATGTGTGATGCGCTGGATGAATGTGAACGTCCCATTCCCCGTTCCCGGAGTAATGGTACCTGTGTCACGTGCGGTCAGTTTGAGAAAATGAGGGGCGGTAGAAACTGCCTTACCAGTCCGAGGGGGGTGTGTGTGGATGAATGGTCTGTTGTGCTGAATACCTTGGTGTGAGTTTTCTGAGATAGGGAGCTTGCTGAATAATTTGGTGTGAGTTCCCTGGGATGGGGAGCTTGCTGAATACTTGGGTGCAAGTTCTCTGAGATGGGGAGCTTGCTGAATACTTGGGTGTGTACTCCGGTTTTAGCTCATACACCTAGGTCCCTTGTGTTAAACTTTTATCGAGAACGTCCGACGAAGTGGAGCCTGCTTTGGATTTCTGTGGTCTGTTTAGATCCAGTATGATAGAGTTGGTGAGGTTTTGTGAAGAGAGAGCCATAGAGAGGAAAGGCTCAGAGTAGCTCAGCTAGGTCCCGGTGTAGAGGCTCACGTCCTGTCTCAGAGGAGAAGGAGTGCGTGGGACTGCGTGTCTCCAGGTGTCCGAAACCCAGTCTCAGGGCCTGGATTGTTTCTTCAGGGAACATCAGGTCGGGGGCCTAGGCTGTACTAATAAGCCGTTTGAGAAGGATCTCCCAGTGTGTAGGGAACGTGGAGCATCTGTAAGCAGGGTTCCAGTAGTTCTGGTGTCTGGCAGTCCCGCTCCAGTTGGGAGGGTGCAGAAGTCCAGATGGAGGGGTGCGAGGGGGATAGGCTCCCCAATGGAAGAACCAGTGGGTCAGGGGCCAGCAAGAAGAGCTGAGTCGCCAGGGAGGGACCATGGTGACGCCACTTCTGTACTGAGTGACAGGCAGACTTGTTACACGACACATTAGTTAGGTGTCACCCTCAAGGAAGTCCTGGTGCGCCAGGCATCTGACCAAAGGGTCCGTCCCTAGGTTGGGGAGCCAGGTTCAGGTGGTTGCCTGTCCTGGACGGCAGGGCAACTGTAGCCAGCGTCCTGGCCGGTATGTCTTCTAGGGGTACCACTCCAGTTAGGAGGGTGCGGAACTCTGGAAGGGGGTGCAGAGGGAGGGAGACCTCGCATCTGACCCCTGTGCATCCGGTGAATTTGGATCCCAGGTGGTAGACCGGTTGATGGAGAGAGGTCCTGAACTGGTGGGAGAGTTGTGTTCTGGAGGGTGCTTCTCCTGGGAGAGTGCGCTACCCCAGAAGTAGAGGTAGGTGGGGCATTCTTGCCCGTGACCTCTGGTCAGCCTGAGGCTGAAGGATCAGTGGTAGTTTGGAACTACACTGAGAAGGAGGGTGGAGAATGGCTATTGTATGCCAGGGGTTACTACCCCCCACTCTGTGGATTGGCAAGGACCTGTGGTATCTGGGTGGCCTAGGGCCTGGTCCTGGCCGTGGACAACTAAGGAGTACCAATGGGGTAGCCTGGTTGGGCCTGAATTTTTTTTAAGTGTGCTTATTTTGTGGAACAAAGTGGCGTAGAACCGGAGGGCGCCCCTGCAGTGCGGGCCCACGTCCGTGTCCTATCGCCCAAAGCAGGGAAACCCATCACAGTGGTGATTGGTCTGCCCTGCGTTTTGGCTGGAAGGGGGTTGTGTTGGACTTGGCCCTTCTGGCAGGTTCGCCCCTGGATGATAATGGCTTAAATGGCAGGAGCCCACCCTGCTTTATCGTCCAAATCGAAGGGAGCCTACCCCTCATTTGCGGTCGTTGAACTTATTTAGTAATTTTGCGGGTGCCATCCCTTTTTAAATGCGCCTTAACGCGTGCCCACCCCGTCTCTACTATTATTTTGTACTTGGAGGGTGCCCACCCCTCGTTATTGCCCCCACGAAATCACCGCCGCAGCCGCAGGTGAAAAGGAAGTCAGGCAGCCGATGCCTGGAGCGGAGCGGGACTTCCGCTGGAGAACAGGAAGTGCCGCGCGCCGCCCGAGAGCTGGCCAGAGGTCTCGCGGGAGTGAGGGGGCGCGAAAAAAAGGGAGAGAGAAGAAGCGGGCTGAGAAAAATGGCCGCATGCTGCCCATGGCTCCTGTGAGCTGTTGGGAGCCCCTGGGATCCAGCGGAGAGCAGCACAGAGAGGAGGTCGGGAGCTGAAGTCCTCCCCCGGCCCGGAGCTCCTGTGAGCTGTGGAGAGCCCCGGAGCCGCCAGCGAGAATTAGTGCGAGAGGTGCGGGGCTCCTCGGAGCGAGGGAGAGCCCCAGAGGAGGATTCTGCCCGGGGGAAGTGAGGAGGCGGCAGCGGCTGCCATTGGCAGCACGATGCTCCCGAGAGGAACAGGGAAGCCCCGTGCCACAAGCAAAGTATGGCTGCCGGAGTCCCCTGCGAAAGGAGACAGTACCGGCCAAAGGAGAGCCAGGTGAGGGGGGCTCCTAGGACTTAGTCAGAGCGGCCCGTGTGTGCAGTGGGCCGCTCCAATGTAGAGATGGCGGCAGAGCGGGCCTCGTGGGGGTCCCCCAAGTCCGGGACGATATCGGGGCACTTAGTCAGCGCCCGGGCGGCCCCACGTGCGAAAGGGGGCATATTTGTTCAAGGAGCCTCTGTGGCTCCCCCGCGTGGTTTCCGAGCCAGGTGGCTCCAGTAGGGGCAGTGTTATTCTAAAGAGCCCCAGCAGGGCCCAGAGGGCACCGTAGTGCCAGGGCCCATTTTGTCCTTTCCCCCGCCGTTCCTTGGGGGACATATTGACTTTTAATGCCTAGTGCGCTCCACCGTAGGCGCAATATGTATTTATGGAGCCTAGAGGGCTACAAAGTGCGCAGTTCTATTTCAGAGCCTAGATGGCTCTACCCGTTGGCGCAGTCTCGATTCCTAAGGGCCAGTAAGGGCCCCTGTTGAAGTTTTAAGTTCCGAGCTGCCCAGCAAGTAGTAGGCAGCTGCTACGTTTAGGTTCTTTCCTTTCTAGGGACATGTACTTCACATCTAGGAGTGAGACACACTTATTCATCCCTACCTTGGCCTTCCACTGCAGCGTTTACGCCCTGTTCCCGCCCTCAGCTGCCCAGCAAGTAGTGGGCAGCTGCTACGTTTAGGTTCTGGCGCAGTGGCGCAACATGGACCCTAATGTGATTTATGGACCCTAATGTGATGTATGGATCCTAATGTGATTTATGTGCCTGATGTGATTTATGTGCTAAATGTGATTTATGTGCTATTGCTTTGGGGGTGTTAGGAAATGTACTGTGTGTCGTATGTTTTGCGCACCCTGTTCTGATACCTCTAGAGATGGTTTATGCATAGGAGGTTGTTTTACCTGTTAAGGTTTGGGTTAGGAAGATTATACTTCCCTGTGTGATGTACGCCCCTAGTGTAAGGTTTTACTTAGGTAGTAAGGGTCTAATGTAGTTAGACTGATGTGATACAGTGTATGACGGATTTCATGGCGCAGGCTATTGCAAAGTACCGTGATTTACTAGCGTTTACTGGTTGTACGTTTTATGGCCTATCTTACTTTTACAAATGTATCTAATGTACTATTTCTTTACCAAGTGCTTATTCCTGTCAGTGGTCCATGTGGCCCTGTCCTGTGTACATATCCCTTGTAAATATTGCCCAGTGCCCGTTGGCACAGTGTACATAATGTGCTTACTATTATAAGGTGGTTTGAGAATATAAAGGCTAGTTTAGATATAACCTTGTGTGGAGTTCCTTTTGTGGGGGGCCTGGGATGTTGTTGCTGGGGGGTGTGTGCGCAAAAGCTTAACATACTATGCCTCCGGGATCAGCCTTACTGCTCGTGTCACGTTGCCAAGGGGGTGAGCAGGGGTTATCTTTGGAGTGTAACTCCCTTGCCCTAACTAGAGTGGTGGTCTCTGCCTGGCTTTGGCGCACGCCTTAGCCAACCAGAGATCCCATTTCTAACAATGCTGCTGTTCCCACCATCCACCTGAGCCTACTCTAAACAGTACACACCAGTGCCAACTGCCCTCACTACTATCCAAGGTCAGCTCCTATCACTGGCCAACCTTCTTTCCTATGCTAACTCCTCTCATTGCCTTCCAGGGCAGCCTCTCCTACTGCCCAGCATTGCCTGCCCCTCACACTTCCCACTGGTGCCCGCTACTCATATTGCTCAGTGGCAGCTCCTTACACTAGCTACCAGGGCCAACTTCTTACACTGCACACCAGTGCCAGCTGCCACTGCCAGCTCCTAACATTGCACACCAGTGCCAGCTCCTCACACTGCACACCAGTGCCAACTTCTTACACTGCACAATAGTGCCAGCTGCCACTGCCAGCTCCTGATACTGGCACCACTGCCAGCTTCTTACCCTGCACACCACTGCCAGCTCCTGACACTGGCTACCAATGCCAGCTTCTGACACTGCACACCAGTGCCAGCTCCTGGCACTGCACAACAGTGCCAGCTACCACCGTCAGCTGCAGACACTGGACAGCAGTGCCAGCTCCTGATACTGGCACCACTACCAGCTTCTGACCCTGCACACCAGTGCCAGGTCCTCACACTGGCTATTAGTGCCAACTCATCACACTGCACACCAGTGTCAGGTCCTCACACTGCACACCAGTGTCAGCTCCTGATGCTAGCTACCACCGCCAGCTCCTGGCACTGTTCATCCATGCCAACTCCTTCAACTGGCTATTGTTGCCAGCTCATGATACTGCACACCAGTGCCAGTTCCTTACACTGCACTCCAGTGCCAGCTCCTCACACTGCACACCAGTGTCAGCTCCTCACACTGCACACCAGTGCCAGCTCCTCACACTGCACACCAGTGCCTGCTCCTCACACTGGCTACCACTGCCAGCTCCTGACACTGCACACCAGTTCCAGCTCCTGACACTGCACACCAGTGCCAGCTCCTTACACTGCACACCAGTGCCAGCTCCTGACCCTGGCTACCACTGCCAGCTCCTCATACTGCACACACGTGCCTGTTCTGTACACAGGTTATCAGTGCCAGCTGCTCGCACTGCACACCAGTGCCAGCTCCTGACACTTCACACTAGTGCCAGCTCCACACACTGGCTACCACTGCCAGCTCCTCACACTGCACACCAGTGCCAGTTCATGACCCTGGCTACCACTGCCAGCTCTTGGCACCACACACCAGCACCAGCTCCTCACACTGGCTACCACTGCCAGCTCCTCACACTGCACACCAGTGCCAGTTCATGACCCTGGCTACCACTGCCAGCTCTTGGCACCACACACCAGCACCAGCTCCTCACACTGGCTACCACTGCCAGCTTCTGACACTGCACACCAGTGCAGCTCCTGACCCTGGCAACCACTGCCAGCTCCTCACACTGCACACCAGCACCAGCTCCTGACCCTGGCAACCACTGCCAGGTCCTGGCACTGCACACCAGCACCAGCTCCTCACACTGGCTACCACTGCCAACTCCTGGCACCACACACCAGCACCAGCTCCTCACACTGGCTACCACTGCCAGCTTCTGACACTGCATACCAGCACGAGCTCCTCACACTGGCTACCACTGCCAGCTTCTGACACTGCACACCAGTGCCAGCTCCTGACCCTGGCAACCACTGCCAGCCCCTGGCACCGCACACCAGCACCAGCTCCTGACCCTGGCAACCACTGCCAGCTCCTGGCACTGCACACCAGCACCAGCTCCTCACACTGGCTACCACTGCCAGCTCCTGGCACCGCACACCAGCACCAGCTCCTCACACTGGCTACCACTGCCAGCTCCTGGCACCGCACACCAGCATCAGCTCCTGACCCTGGCAACAACTTCCAGCTCCTGTCACCGCACACACCAGTGCCAGCTCCTCACACTGGCTATAAGTGCCAGCTCACCACTGTAGGAAAGTGACCCTTTTTGCATGGTTACCCCCCACTTTTGCCTGACATTTGATATACTTTGACTTGATGTGCCCTGGGTCCCTGCCAATCAGGTTCCCAGGGCCTGTGTTCTTTCCCCACAACTGTACCTCTGTACCCACAATTTGGCACATCTCTGGCCACAGTTAAGCCCCTTGACTACCTCTGCTATACCTTGCTATACCTTACTTTGGTATAGTATATACAGAGTCAGCTTCCTACATTCACCCTGGCTACCACTGCTAGCTCCTCACACTGGGAAACATCCATTACAACGCAGTCATTACATCACACTGCTATTACAACGCAACTGTTACAACGCAACTGCCTTTACATTGCATGCCATTACAACGCATGCCATTACAACGCATGTCACTACAATGCATGCCATTACAATGCATACCATTACAATGTATGCCATTACAATGCATTATAAGGTAAGTAATGGAGATTTGGTAGTTTTAAGGTGGGAATGGGTTTTGGGGTGGATGGAAATAGTAATTTTTACCCCTACACTATCCAGCGCTTTCCCTACTGTTGCACTCACTGGAGTGAGAATAGTAATTTTTACCCCTACACTATCCAACACTTACCCTACTGTTGCACTCACTGGAGTGGGAATAGTAATTTTTACCCACTCCGCTATCCAACACTTTCCCTACTGTTGCACTCACTGGAGTGGGAATAGTAATTTTTACCCTTACACTATCCAACCCTTACCCTACTGTTGCCCTAAAAGTATTATGCTTTGTAATGGAATGCGTTGTAATGGTAGTTTTAAAAATTGTGTTGTAATGGCATGCGTTGTAAAATCATGCGATGTAATGGTAGTTGTGATGTAAAAACCGCGTTGTAATTGTTTGCGTTGTAACATCATATATTCCTCACAATGGTCACCAGTGCCAGCTGCTCACACTGCACACCAGTACCAGCCCATCACACTGCATACCATTGCCAGCTCCTCACACTGCACACCGGTGCCAGCTCCTCACACTGCACACCAGTGCCAGCTCCTCACACTGCACACCAGTGCCAGCTCCTTACACTGCACACCAGTGCCAGCTCCTCACACTGCACACCAGTGCCAGCTTCTCACACTGCACACCAGTGCCAGCTCCTTACACTGCACACCAGTGCCAGCTCCTCACACTGCACACCAGTGCCAGCTTCTCACACTGCACACCAGTGCCAGCTCCTTTCCCTGCACACCAGTGCCAGCTCCTCACACTGCACACTAGTGCCAGCTCCTCACAGTGGCTACCACTGCCAGCTCCTCACACTGCACACCAGTGACAGCTCCTCACACTGCACACCAGTGCCAGCTCCTCACACTGCACACCAGTGCCAGCTCCTGACACTGCACACCAGTGCCAGCTCCTCACACTGTACACCAGTGCCAGCTGAGCTCCTCACACTGTACACCAGTGCCAACTCCTCACACTGCACACCAGTGCCAGTTCCTCACACTGCACACCAGTGCCAGCTCCTCACACTGCACACCAGTGCCAGCTCCTTACACTGCCTATCAATCCATACTCAATGACTAGAAAGACATTGGCATCTCCGCTGCGTACATATGCCAGCTTCTCACAAGTAGCGGCCAGCGTTAGGGCAGAGTGGCGGGACGTGGGTGGGAGCACGGTTGTCCGAGAAAGAAATAATAGAAAGAAGGGGAAAAAGAAGTTACCTGCCGCCCGCATCCCGCCGCATGACCGTCTTCTGCTCCTCTTGTGGCTCCACTGCAGGCGTAAGCTCCCAGCCTCCCCTGCGGCCAATCCTGCAGCTGCTCTCATTCATGACAGGAGCTGCAGGATTGACCTGAGTGCCGTTGATTTGGGCTCCCAGAGAGACTGGGAGCATCTACCTGCGGTCTCTAACGCAGCTCCGGTTGGAGACAGCTCAGTGCACATGTGGGTTTGGCTGGCCCTAGACGGCCGGGCAAACCCACATTTGCAGTGAAGGCAGTCCACATCACATCCCCTTGTGACTGCCCCCAAGAAGACCTCATCCCCAGGATTCGGCAATTAGAAGTTGAAAAATAAAATGATAATAAACCGGTTTTAATATCTTTTTATTTTTCAACTTTTCGAAGCTGCGGGCAGGAGGAGGAGATGCTCCTCCGCCATAGGGGAGGAGCCTTGACAATTCCCACCAGTACCAGCAGCTCACACTGCCCACCAGTGCCTACTACCTCTACTGTCTTTATAGCAATAAACCCTTTAAATATGTCCTCGAGGCTGATAAGGGATGCAGGAGCAGATTTACAAGAACTGGCGCATCTCTGCATATCAGCAGAGATGCACCAGTTAATTTGCGTCATGCAAAAAAACTCTTGCGCCACCATGGATGTGTCGCATTTACAAAGCGGTGCAATGTGGCGCAAGGATTAATAGATGCGTGACGCATATATTGGCGTAAAGGCAACGCATTGCTGGAGCCGCGTTGCAAGCACAATGCAACTCCAGCAATGCTTTAGAATGCCTATTTCTATTATACTGCGTCTCTCTTTATGCCTGCTTCAAGGAAGCGTAAGGTTTTGACGCAGTGGCATTATAAAAGTGACTCTGTGAAATCTTGTAGTGTCACTTCTACGAGGCTTTCTTGCGTCGGAACGCCCACCCTGCATACATTATACCTGACGCAGGTATAATGTAGCGCAGGGCTTTACAAAATGACACATCCCCCTATATGCGTCACGTTGTAAATATGTGGCAACGTGGAGCATTGTTTACGACGACACTGCATCATAGAAGTGACGCAACAGCGCCGTGAAGTTGTCTCAAGGGGCTCGTAAATATGCCCCTATATTCTTTGCGTCGATTCACTTCAAACCGTTGGCTTTTTGAGTGTTTCCTCTGATCAGAGGGCAAGGAGAGCAACTAAACGCAAAAATTTAATTTTGCTGGGACTCCTAAATTCTTGCACAAGCCAGGCTTTCAATAGCATGTTTTTTTTGGTTCGATTTAAATTGTTCTATTGACCTGGCATAAATATATATATTTTTCTGGGTAAATGTCTTAGTTTTGCTCGGCTGATTGTTCTGGGAAAGCCAGGGTTTATTTTTAAATTGCTGGAAGATGTTCCCCGCTGCTCCAGTGTTTCTCCTCCCAGCTGAAGCCTGCTTCCTCCCTTTGAGGCCGGAGGAAAGCATAGAAGTGTGTTTTTTTCCTCCTTCCCTGTGCAGCCGAGCACACATTGAACCAGCAGCTTTGTAAAGAATAGAGCGCAGGGAGGTGTTTTTTCATTTTCTCCTTTCAGTGCCTGTTTGTTGTCCATTTTGCGGTTTGCCGCTGGGCTGCCTGCTTGTCATTTGCAGTCCTCTCCAGGGCAGCCTCGCCGTGGCCTGCAGTAATTGCCTGGCAGCTCGGGTCCTTCCGCAGGCAGCCTCCCAGCAGCCTCCCAGCAGCATCCCAGCAGCCTCAATACAAACACATTAAGAATGCATCCCCCCTCCTCCACGCGCAGCCCCCTGTGCACATGGAGGCCAGCAGAGCAAAAGAAATTGGGGATATTTTTATGCCTGGAGCATTTAAAGAAGGACTGTGTGGCATATTACCAACAACCAGCGATATTTATAGCTAAGTTGGCTTAGCGGCTATTTTTTTATCGCCGCGCATCGCCAGATATTATCGCTAAGATAACGTGCTATTAACAACGTTTATCTCAAAAGCGATAATATGTCCGGCGATAGCGGCGAAATGCATGAATATCGCTGAGAATACAGCGATATTCACGCATTAGCGACGAAATGCTCTTAGCCATGTTATCCACCACCCATTGGATAACATGGCTAAGAACTGGTCTGGGCAGGTGTTAGTATTTGGAGATATTCACGCTTAACGCGAATATTTCCGTCGCTTCGCCTGCCTTGCTAATAGGCGATAGCGATGTTAGCGACTGCTTTCAGTCGCTAACAGTTTGGGTACGCCCACTTTGCATGTCATTAGCGATAAATATCGCTAACATGCAAAGTGGGCCCCAAACCGCTCGCTATCGCCTAAAAGCTGTCGCTAACATCAGTTAGCGACAGCTTGCTAATAGGGCGATAGAATTATCGCCACTTAGTGGCCGAAAACGGCTGCTAAAGCGGCGATAATTGCCTATCGTTACCCTTGGTAATATGCCCCTGTATTATTTAAAACACATTCTTGAATCCAGTAGCTATGTGCAGTGTGTTTAGGTCAAACGTATAAAGTCAGTAGTCTTACATATTGCTAAATAGAACAGAGAAAAAAACAAGCATTTGCAATGCAATCAGTCTCGCCTTTGGGACCTTAAATGTATTTAGCTATGCAGCACATTAGCCTAGGTGCTGAAACATCTACTGTTCTTTAACATGGTGGGAAAGTAAGCACCAAACTGCGTGACACGCCAGGTATGGGAACACATGGAGAGAAATATTGCCTTTCAGCAGGAAATGGTATAGTCCAAAGCTCTGTTTTTAATATAAAAGCAGTGCCTTTGGTGGTCATATCACTGAAAATACAAGATTTGAAAAAAGTATTATTGTCTACGAGTGCTCGTGGAAGACTATTTCTATGGACTGGAATCTAGAAAATGCTAAAGTGATTCTGGTATTATACTAACCTCTGCTGGTCGTTTTCTATGAAGAAAGTTAAATAGAGGCAGTTGAACATAAAAAAAAGTCCCTAAGTGAACGCAGATAAGTCCTAGGGCTGATCTCCAGGGCCCACAAAGTACATTCACATATAAGTATATAATAAGTATATACTAAAGTATATACAAGAGGTCTCAAAAGCTCGACCTAAAAAGCGTGCACTCTTTCTCTCTCTACATCTCTCTCTCTGTATCTCTATCTGTCTCTCTCCACCCACCACGGTATTTATGCACATCATAACATGCAATCTTTTATCATTGCTAAGTTTGGGAGTGGCCTTGCATCCCTCCCCTTTTGGAAAAGCAAAAAGTTTTGGCGTTGGCCTCCAGTATTTAGCAATTTCTTTTTTGTTTTGTCATGGATTTTGCAGTTCTATTGTTCGAGAAGCCGCTGGGCCCTCAGTAAATCTAAAGAAAAACATTGACTAAAGGCAAAAGTGTTTTTACGGACTCAGAAAACTATACATTACCATGGTACACAGGGCACTAAAGGGAACTACCTTGTGTGTGAATGTGCTTCTTGTGAAAGGGCTGCATGCCGTAACTCACAGTAGAGTCAGTCAATGGCTGACATGGGCTAACATTGTCCCTTGGTGCATGCTGGGAAAAAATGTGAATGATGGAATCACAGACTAATGGATGCAGTCTGGCTGAAACCCCCATAAGTAAAAATGCTATATGTACTTTTAGTAAAATCAAAAGATATTGGCTAACTCAGACCTAAAAAAAGCCATTGTTCTGCATTGGCTGCTAGCCTCCCCTTTGAGAAAACCAAGAAAAATGTAAAGGAAGGAAGGAAAAAAGAAAAGAAGACAAGATGCAAGAAAGGAAGGAGGAAGGCAAAAAGAAAGATGGAAAAAAAGAATAATTAAAGAAGGCAAGAAAGAAGGAGGAAAGAAAGCAAGAAAGATGGAAAGAAACAAACAAAAAAGAAAGAAAGAAAAAGGAAAGAAGGTAAAAATGAAAAAAGAATGAAAAAATGTAAGAAAGAAGGCTAAAAGGAAGAGGAAGAAAGAAAGAAAATATGCAAGAAAAAGAAAAAGAAGAAAAGAAAAAGAGGACAAACAACAACAAGGATAGAAGGATAAAATAAGGAAAGAATGAAAGAAGGCAAAATTGAACAAGGAAAGAAGGCAAAAAGAGAAAAACAAAGTAACAAAGGCAAAAAGAAGGAAAGATGGGAAAAAAAGCAAAAAAGGAAGAAAAAGAAGAGAAGGCAAAAAAAGTACAATGAAAAATAGTGAAAAGAAGGAAAGAAGGCAAAAAATAAAAACATTAATAAAGTAAAGAAGGCACAAAATGAAGATCCAAAAAGAAAAGAAAAAGGAGAGAAAAAAGGAACGGATGGAAACAAGATGGAAAAAAAGACAGCAGGAAAGAAATAGGAAAGGAGAAAAAAGAATTAAATATGGAAAGAAAGAATGAAAAAGGCAAAGTAGAAAGTAAATGATAAAGAAACAATGAAAGCAAGAAGAAGAAAGAAAGAAAGAATGAAAAAAGGAAAGAAGATGCAAAAGAAAGAAAGAGAAAGAATGAAAGAAGGAAAGAAGGCAAAAAAGAAAGAAAGAAGTAAAGTAAAAAGGATGAAGGCAAAAAAGAAAGGAGGACAGCAAGAAGGAAAGAAATAGGAAAGGCAAAAAGGAAAGAAGAAATGAAAGAAGAGAAGAAGGCAAGAAAGGAAAAAGAGAATAAAGAAGGCAGGAAAGAGATAAAGGAATGAAGGAAGGAAAATAGGAAAGAAAAAAGGGAAAGAAAGAGGGTTCACAGTATAAAATATTGTCTACTAACACCCAAATTGCAACCCATCTATGTTTAAATAAAAGTGTTACAAATGTGTTGCAAATGAAACAAGATAAAAATTTGCTATTCTTCCTGGGCAACGTTTATTTAAAAAAACCTTTGGTGAAACTGGGTGCAGGAACACTAAATGGTATACTGCTAAATAGCAGCAGTCCACTTCAAAAGAAATTGATGGAGACTGAACTGATAAAGATGGAACATGTCCTGTGCTCATTTCAAATTCACCCTACTATCACATAAGGCAGTCCTAGCACTAAAAGGAATTCAACAAACGACTTTTATTTTAGTAAAGTCAAAAGTTCTTTAACGCCCGATGATCCGACAAAGAGCATTTTACACTGCACATATGCTGCTGTTTTATGCCTTGCTGTTGTTATCATGCACCATATTTAAATTAAGATTTTTTATTAACTACAACCAGAACAAAAGGGGTTAAATCTTCTTAAGGAGAGAAATGCGTAAAAGCTATGCCTTGTGAGTAGGGCTGTGTAGTGATTCTAGACCTAAATCTATTATTAGTACACTTGTTCCAAATAATGTGTCTATCCAAGCCACATTTACTTTCAACGGTATGGCATAGAGAGGTGTCTGTGTTGTCGCACAGAGCTTGGTCTTTGGACAGGCCCTGTTTTGTTTTTTAAAATGTAGGGCCATATTTATCATTTTTTCACACAACTAAAACACAGCAAGACACCTTGGTGCACTGTGCTGAGTGAAAGGAAGAGGGCAATAATGCATGATATCTTTCACGATATGGAGTATTCCAACTCTCTCCTTCCGTTGGTGCACCTTTGGCTGCCTTGCACCAATGCAGGCACCATTGCACCATGGTGCAAAGATACGTGAGGTTGCAGGCAGGGTTGTTTTTGTGCAGGAACGGACACCTTTCTGCACAAAAACAATCCTTTGAGACTTTTTTCTCCTTCTTCGTGTGCTGCAGAATGCAGTGCACGAAGAAAGAGAAAAATGAGGAGAAATAAAGATATTACTCCTCATTAAACCTCCCCTGGAAAGGTGTAGCATTTTGACGCATCCCCAGGTCTACAACTGATGGTAAATCTGGGAATATGCCAAAATCCACAGGTGGATGTGCAGGAACACCCATGCTCCACCCATGGAATACCTCCCAGGGACAAACTAACGAAAGGCAGCAAATTTCACTGCCTTGCTTTTTTCCAGATTTACCAAGCCACTGAAGGCCACACAAATCTCATTCTAGGTTTTACGTCGCTCTGCATCACCTTTCCTGGCACCGGGGCGATGTGAAACCTTTGATAAATGTTGCCCTTTTTTTCAGATTTGTTGACCCCAGTTTGGTACTGTGAACCCAAGGCAAGCATCATGATTGGGTGCTACAAAGCAGAGACACACTTTTCTGACCCATGCCTTTCTTTACTGGGTTCACGATTTCTGAATCCATAACTCCAAACCTCCAAATGGTGATGCATGAGATGGTGAAACTAGCCCTGAGCTTGGGGTACTTTCTTGCTCTTTCTGCAGGTCCTTTGTGGGAAACACAGTAGCCAGACATGCACAATGGCATCTTACTTATCTCAATATAGTGGAATCAGGCTGTCATTTTAGGTGTCAGGGTATCATGAATCCTGAAAAGACTCAGCTGAAGCTGCAAATTGTTTTATTTACATCGTAGGGCGTCCCTCTATAAATCCTAGGGCTTCCCTTAGAGAGTTCCACTGCTGAGGTCTGGTGTACCAGGTTTGCAAACCCTGCCCCCTTTATATGGCTTTTAATTTGTTTTTCAGGATGCAGGGAAAGTGATCTGATAATTATCTGGCTTCAGATCACAATGCAGCACAGAGACCGCGCTCTTACACATCTTTCTCAATGCCCTCCTAATTACAGATGTAGATGACCCCTGACTTCTGATGAGGCTGGGCCTTTCAGCTGCCTTGTACACAGTTGACCATCCAAACCTCATCCACACGCTGGAGCTCTGAATGGGATTCACTGGGAAAGTCCTTCACTGGTTCTCCTCCTACCTTTCTTATCGACATCAGTTCATTCACATAGGCACCCCCATGTCCAAAAAGATCCCAACCACAGGTGGGGTCCCTCTGGATTCGAAACTGTCCTCTATCATCTTCAACCGCTAGATGCTCTGTTCCATGAATTCTTAATGTCTTCTCGTCAATGCCTCAAGCAGTGTCTGCACCTCCTGTTCCACCACCTACTTCAAGTCAAGCCCAACCAAGACAGAATTCATACTATGTGCCAAGAACAGACAAGAAACAATATAAACATGGCTCAGTGACATGAACCTAATGGCTTTAAACCCCAACTTTCGAGAATGCCATGTCACTCGGATTCACCCTGGACACCATCCTCGTCCTCGAGGAAAAGTTGCCAAACACACAAAGATGGTCTGGTACCAGCTCTCTCTTCTAAAGAAAGTGAAATTGTTTCTTCAAGAAAGCAACTTCGGAACTGCTGTTCAAGCTTTAGCACTTTTGCATGTGGATTGTCGTAACGCCCTACTCCATGGCTTTCCAGACTCCACAATGACACCCTCTAGAGACATCCTACTGCCGCAGCACGTTTCATTCAGACCACAAAGAGATATGATCAGCCCTTCCTAATGGACTCCATTGTTTTCTTTCTTCAAAATCAGCTGCATCCTTTACAAAGCCTCCAAGCTTATCTTGGAGTCAAGCTCATCATCTGGGGAGGCTTTCAGCACACCCTCAACCAGGACACCATCAGACTGGAGACTAAGAAGTGTTATAAAGTGATCTGTACCTATATTAGGAATACAAAATATTGTGTCAAAAATATGGGAGGGGAATAGTGCCCAAAACAAAGTCAGAATATTATTTTTGTTTAATAAATATAGACTGTTCGGTGATATTTTTTTAAATATTATTACAGTAAAATGTAATATTATGTAAGAAAAATAGATTTAATCAAATATTTCACTATGCATATGTATACATATGTAGATAGATAGATAGATAGATAGATAGATAGATAGATAGATATTAAAACAACAGTAAATAAGCAGTTTTTCTCATACATTTCAATTAAAATATTAACAGGAAAGTAAATGCAAGATAAAAACATATACAACCCACAAAATATATAACTAATATTAAATACTACCATAAATATATACAAAATAGTTTTAACACTTTAAATTAAATGTACAAAATAAATATGAAAATATATGTATATATATTATATCAACATATGTACAATTACAAACATTTTAAAATATTATTAACATTAGAAACAATTCTAAGCCCCATATATAACATAACACTTAATTAAACTAATATACTGAATTTAAAAACAGATTAATAAAAAACAGTTTTCTAACAATAATACAAACACTACAAAATACAAATAATTAATAAAATAAAAACATACAATATTAAATAACAATACAAAAAATATTTTAAATATAATTTAAAAGACATTACATAATATTTTTAACTTGCAAGAGGTTAGTTATTTACGATTTCGACTCCATCCTATGAAGGGCAAGTGTTGGACTTCCAAGGGATTATATTTACTAGTGCCACTCCTTTCTACCCTGCAGTATGAAAAGTGTTTTATTCCGGAGGGTTAGATAAATATTCCCACTCCAGACTGCACAACAGTAGGGAAAGTGCTGGCCTCAAGAGCAGTTGGATTAACTATTCCCACTAGAGTCTAAGCAACAGTAGAAAAAGTGTTGGACTCTGGAAGAATTAGATTAACTATTCCCACTCCAGTCTACACAACAGTAGGAAAAGAAAATCAAATCATATTATAAATAAAAATACATTCTTTATAGTATTACATAAAGTTGTGACAAACACAATAAAATTAAATAAATAAATAAATGTAAATAATATTTCCTTCCCTACTGCAGGAAGCTGAATCTTTATATGATATATCAAAATGAGATATATTGCGCGAAGAGTCCAGGGGTTCCCTTTAGAGTGGACAGGGTGTTGCTCTCGCAGCCCCAAGGTGATCTTCTAGGGGGTAGTGTGATCGAGCAGCCTTACAAATGCACATAATTGTCAATTAATGATACACACAACTCAATAGGGAGATCCACACCAATTTTTAAAATGAACAGATAGCTTTATATTTAGTTATACACCAGAATCAATATGATCAGGTAAGTCAGCTTTTCAATAGAAATTCTTTAGTATTTAAAAAGTCGACACATAGTGCAATTTGTGGAGGCTGCAATGTTATCCTTTGGGAGTAAAAACAATATGGCATGCCAGTTCTCAGCAGCGACTTACGGGACCCGTCTCTTAGACTGAAGTCGAGTAAGGGGCAAGATCCAAGGCAGCACCAGCAGGTCACCTCCAGTGGCAGGCACTAGGGTGGGCGGGTGCAGGGGTGCATTTCACTGTCGGGTTCCCAATGCAATCCAATGGGAAACGGTCTGGTCACAAAGATGCTGCAGGGAGGGACTGAGGGTCAGTCTAGGGAACCCAACAAGCGGCTTCGGGTCTTGTGATGTTGGAGGATGTGAAGAAACCTTTAGTCCTCTTCTCCTTAGGCCAGGCGACCGGGTGTAGAGGGTCTTTGGGGTGTTGGGTTTCTTCATCCGCCAACACTTGCGGTTGATGGGGCCTACACAAAAAGGCTGCAGGCGGCGTCAGAGAGTTCACGAGAGACAAATCCACAGTGGACTCTGTCTCTTGAGGGTTGTGGATCACGGTGATCCTGTTTGCCCACTTCAACATGGGCTGGGGGGTTTGGGTGCAGTGGTGCTTGGCGGCGTCTGGTTTTTGTGGATCCAGAGTCCTCATGATTCTTCTTTCGGAGCCTGCAAGATGCAGGGGCCAGTTCTGCCATCCGACAGGAGGTCCTGGTTCCTGGGTGAAGTGCTGGCAGGTCTCCCAGGCTTTGGAGACTCAGCAGCTGCAGGATAAGTCATCTTTTGGTGCAATTGTCGAAGTCAGCAGACAGGGTTGGCACCAAGTTAGTAGCTGGGACTTCTGTTCTTGCTTTTGTGACCCTTCATGTCCATCTTCTTTTTTCAGGTCAACAGGGTCTGCTTTTCTGGTACTAGGAGCTCCACTACATGCTGAATTTAGGGGCATTAGGGGAGTGAAGAGTTGTAACCAATACTCTTCTGACCCTAGGGGTCACATCAAATACCAGGCAAAAAGTGGAGGTGACTGTCAAAAAGGGACCCGTTCCTACACATACCTAGAAAAACATCTATAAACATCAGAAAGCATTACTTCAATAGGAAATACAACAACATTTAATTTAAAATATTACTTAAACAAAAACGTTTATATACAATAAATATTTACATTTACAAACATTGTTCCTAAAATCCTCCAAATAAGTTTGTAAATGTAACAAATAATTTACATTATATGTTCACCATTAAAAAGATACATACATAATTGTCAATTAATCAATTAAATATTAACAATTACTTTTTTACCAATTACAATTTTAATAGCTTTCCACCCTATTCCCCAACAAAACCAAATCTCACTACTAAAAAATAAATATCTAATAAGATATAAAAAAAATACTGTAAGTTAAAATAAAATATTTATAAAAGAATTAAAAATAAAATAATTTACATAAAGAATGATAAATTACATAATGCATTTTATATTTAAAATAATTAGCATTAATGTAGAACTATTTGTAATTTATTTAATGCCCCACCCTAGTCCCCTACAAATCAACAAGCCCCTATTAAAATATTAATTACTAACAAAAATATAAACATTTAAATGTACATTAGAAATAACAAAAAATATTGTATTTAACAATGTACATAATTAGTAATCAATTAAATATTAAGCCTACAATACAAAATTAATTAACTGCAAAAATGAAATAGTTTTTATTTAATTTACTTTCCATCCTATTCCCCTACAAACTAAACAACCCACTAGAACATTACAAATTACTACCGTAAATGAAAAAAATGTAAATTAAACATTTTAAATTACAAACTATAATTTAAACATTAATAACATGTATACTAAGCATACACTTAATATCTTCACTACTATATGCTGTATTAATCAAAAAACATTTTTACAACTATATTTAAGTAAACAGTATTAAATAAAACAATATTATATACCAAAATAATAATATTTTTTACCACAATATTCTGTGAAATTATATTTTTGTACTAGCAATATTCTTGACACAATATTTAGGTATCACAATATTAAAAATGTGGTTATTTTGTGCAATTATTCCCCTGCTTTCTACCTCCTCTGCTCTTTCTGTGTGTTTACTTCTCTGGATAGACAGTGACATTTGGCTGCTGAGTAAGAAAAGTAGGATGGGGTGGGAGACAGGAGAAGGGCAATGACGTAATGAGACTGACATAGGGAGAGCGGTAAAATAGAGGAGAAAATTGAAGCAGAGCTACATACGAGGTAGAGTGATGTGTACAATAGGGAGAGACATACGTTGAAGAGAGAAAGGTGCAATAGCCAGAAAGAAAATAGAAGAAACAGATAGAAAGAGGAAGAGGAGAGTAGTGAAAGAGAGGTAAATACATAGGTAAGGATTTTGATAGAAGTAGTGGAAAAAAGTGGAAAGAAGTGGTTGAACTACTAGAGACCTTCACAGATGATACTGACAAAACTACATACTCCTCTGCACACAAATCCACATACACACATCCACACAAACAGACCCGTTTACACCTAGATACAACCAAACACACAGTCAGACACCCACACCTAATAGAAACCACATAAACACACCTAAAAACACTCACTCTCATAGAGAGAGACACATAGCATAACTTACACATGCACATCAACACACAGATCATAACCACACACCTCTGCACCTATACTTAAACATGCACTACAGACAAACAATTCTATACACCCACATGTCTACACACAACCACACAAAGCCACAGATACACATCCACCACTCACAAATATGAACACACTCTCAGAATGCCATTAATGCTGAAACATACAAAGTTATAGGTCGAAATTTGAACATTTTAGGAGTGATAGAAGGGAAAGATAACATCAACACTTATGGAAAAAATAAGTAGTGAAGAGCAATGTTGAAGAAATAGAGAAGAAAAGAGAGGCAAAAGAGTAGCAATTTCCACTTTTGCAGTGAACCGGTTGTTTATTGGTATTGTGGTGGTTCTGACAAGAATCATTTGGTTTTCAGGTAAGAGAAAGCATGTGGGCCCAGAAAACAAAAGGCCAAATACCTACACATAAAATATTTGTGCCTGCAGAAAAACTGCAAGGCTAAGCAAAATCATGATTTTAGCATGAAGGC
Source organism: Lissotriton helveticus (assembly GCF_964261635.1). Lineage (NCBI taxonomy): Eukaryota > Metazoa > Chordata > Amphibia > Caudata > Salamandridae > Lissotriton > Lissotriton helveticus. The sequence goes on from NC_136070.1 coordinate 1,238,857,847, forward strand.
AATAAAATTGGAAAATATATAATGAGAGTGATCACAATTACAAAATCTCTCATAAATGCTGGGACACTTTTACTTTTCTTCTTGGCTTTCCAAACTGTGGAGAGTAATTCTTAGTCCACAACCACTTTTGTCTCATCTGTGGGTTATGCTGCAAACCACAAGGGTTGTGAAGGTGTAAAGGGTCATGATTTACTTGAATGTGAACTCCAAATCAATTGTCAGCACTACATCTGTACAGAAACCTAGACTGCTCCTGACTTGCAGCGTGAGTGAGGAGAACATCTGGCTGCTTACAATTAGACATGCCATACACCACTTCAATAAAAACAGGTCACTCTTCTGGCTATCTAGGTAATTATCAACACAAATCAAAGGGTGTACTATGATCAGTGGACACCAATGGCAAGTAACCTCTAGACAGCCTTCCCTGTTGTTAAAAACCCTCAGTGACTTTATTAGTACCATGCTTCGTCATCGGGTGTCATCCTGATTCTTAAAGACCACGATGGGCTCAACCATATTCCAGTAAGCACTTATGATTTATCCTACCGGGGTCTTAAAAATATCTAGAGGACACTCAGGTATCTCTTTAATCACTGCATTTTTGGAATAGGTAAAAACAATAAGACAAGACTGCTATTTGCAGGATATAATGTCCTTACACCCTTAACAGTGTTGACATGTTTCAGCCTCTTATATATCCACTAAGGTCCACTGGCTTTCATCAGGACAAAAAAGAATGAGAATTCTCCGGAAGAAGAAAGAAGAATAATGCAAGTCTATTCAACCTAATTCATTTCATATGTAGCCTAACTGTCCTTTCACTTTTAAGTCCGAACTAAAGATATACAACAAATAACATGTAAGGGGACTACTCGCCCAAGCATTTTCTTATAAATAGCTGTTTCTGTGGAGAGATAATAACAAAACAGTGAGACATGCTATTGTTGCCAATTAACAGAAAGTGGCATTGCACTAGGAGTGCGATTACACAGCACAATACATCACAAATGCACTGTATAGCCCGCTAGAGACATACATGTATTCCATGTGTACCACCAAATGTACATATAGTCAACAAGACATTTGTGGGAAACATACATTTTAGTGAATCACAGCTCACTGCACTACAATAGTGTGATTATTGATTGAACACGCACACATGAGAAGTATCTCACCCTATTGATGCGTGTGACATATGAAGAGAGGGGAACCTGCCCCGTAGTAACCTACTAGGGAGGGAAAAAAGGAGTAATGGTTAAGAGATTATCATCAATTATTTAGATGGGTCCAATCTCAATGCTGTGTTATGAGAAGTCCAAAAGTATAGTCAAATAGATTGTGGTCATGCCAAGAAGGAAAGAGAATCCAAATTGAGCCCTTGTATGAATACTCATATCGTCAAGGGTGCCATGTCACCTTTAGCATCTAAATATGCTCCAAGCTCTTCTTGTTAGGCAGAAGGTGAAAGAACCAGAGGAGTATTTCACACTCTCTGTCCTGGTGCATGTCGTCTCACTGGCCACATTCAATGCATGATGTCATCCGTCAGCTCTGGCATCAAGGCATCATGGGAAATGTAGTTCCCAAATTGGAGGATGCCCAGCGGTTACAGTAATGTGTGTAGGCAGTCCCCCAGGCTTATGTGTAGGATTGTGTGCATTTTTTTGACTACCTAATTATATTATTATGTAATAGGCCTCATGCAGAAACAACTGCATAAGTGCATTCCCATCTACTGGAACTAAGAACATATCAAAGCCCCCAGGGGTGACTGGGACAGTTTAGATTGATTTACGACCCTTCTTAACAGTTATCTCTGGCTGACAGTTCATTGCAAGGCAGAAATAAGGGAATCTATAAATTATGGAAGAATACATACGTTCAACTCTTGGATAGGAAAGTGGGGGAGTTAAAAAAAAACCTAAAATGGTGGCTGAATGGAAGAGAAATGTTTTGAACATAAAATAAAGAATAAGTTAGAGACAAAGACAATGAAATATCTTGAAGGAAGGAAAGAAGAATGCAAATAAGAAAAGAAAGAAGGAAACCTAAAAGGAAGTAGGATGGAACGTAGGCACAAAAGAAGAATAGAAAGAAGTAGAGAAGGATGGAAATGGAAAAATAGGAGGGAGAAGAAAAGAATGAAACTTGGAAAAAGGGGTAGTAAAAAGAAAAAAGGAAAACAATGAAATAACAAAGGACGGAGTGAAAGAAAGGAAAGCAGAACATAGAATGAAATAATGCAAATAAGAAATGAGAGATGGATTGCAGGGTGGTAGAAGGAAAGAATATAAAGAATTAGCAAATTGAAGGAATTCAAGAAGAAAGAGAGATGAGAGAATGGGCAAAGCAAGGACAGGAGGATTATAAGAAGAAAGGAAGGAACAAGAATATGAGAATGGGACTAAGGAAAGGAAAGATGGAAAGCAGGAAGGAAAATTAAACATGTATATAAAGAACAGAGAGCTCAAGAGTGGACAGAGCAAAAGGAAGACGCAGAAATAGAGGGAGAGGAGAATGACATGGGACGAAAGAAATGTATAGAATGTGGGAAAGAAAGATGGAGAGAAAAAAAGGAACAAATAAAGAAAGAAGTCAATGCTCGTAAATGTGCACTCTTTGCAAAACATCCTGTAAAATGCATCATTCTGAAACTTTTTCCTCTGAGGAACAATGTCCACTGGCACTTTAATAGAAAGGGTCGGGTTCACTCACTTTGCTAGGACATTTCATTCATGTAGCTCAAAGTAGTGGGGAGGGGATTTTTCTTGCTACTCATTTGGTTAGTACAGATTGAAGACTTTGTGGAAGTTCTGCTAACGATGCCCCTCAACCAGCCCCTAGGCCTGCCGGTAGATGGAAATATCCCACATTATGCCAAATTAGGCACAAATGCATTCAGAAACGTTCTAAAGGTTTACCCTCTTAGTAGCATGAAGCAGAAAATAGAAATTCTGCACAAGTTAGATCTAGCACCAATGCAGGCACCCTTACATCATAGTGCAAGGGTGCTTGCGTTGCCTTCATAACTCTTTATGTGCAGGAAGGTGTTCCTTTCTGCACATAACCAATCATTAAAGGTGATTTGGTCTTTCTATGTGTGCAGCAAAATGCAGTACACATAGAAAAGGCAAAAACGAGGAGAAATAAAAGCATTTCTCCTTGTTGCGCCAATCTGATGCCTGCTATTGCATGGGATCAGTTATAGGCGCTGTCTCAGATTTACACATTCTTGTAAATCTGGGGTAGTGTCAAAAAGCAATGGGTGTTGCGGTGGGAGGCCCATTGCACGCCCCTTTCACACAGAAAGCTGCATGAAAGCGTAACATTTATACAAAGCGGTTTTATGCCACAAAAAGTGGCTTAACGCCACTTTGGAAATATGGAGCCGGGTATTGTGCCACGCAGAACATTTGCAAAGTGACTTTCCTTGTAAATATGCCCAGAGGTGTGCTTTTGTTGCTGGCGTACTCAGTACTAGGCACTACAGTTTTGCCTTGAAGGAGCAACATGATCTCGCCAACTACTGTCTTAAAAAGCAGCTGAAAATGCTTTGAGGTCCAGTATTTTCATAACAGTTTGGCAAGTGAACCATTGCGAGACGAACTAAAGGTACTGAAAGTGTCTGAAAGTATTATGTTTCAGGCAGTGCACCCATTCCATTTGGTAGTTTAAGTGCAAACAAAGACATCAGCTCCCCTAAATGAATTACTGAAGAAGCAGAGAGGCAAGGTTCGATACCTCTCTTACCTATCTTTAGACTTGAAGGAAGAGAGTTAGGGCCAGATTTACGACCCACCAATTTGCAACTCGCAAATTGCATCGCATTTGCAACTCGCAAATTGGGTGTATAACACTGTCTCAGACACTGTTAGCGATTCCTAACGGGGTCGCAAATTGCATGCCTCATGAATATTAATGAGGCTGTTGCAATTTGCGACCCCATTAGGAATGGCTAGCACTCCCAGGGATGGTGGCCTGCTGGGGTCAGCAGACCACCATGTCTGGGACTGTTATTCAAGTCAAGTCAAGTCAAAGCTTTTATTTTCGGTTAAAAAACATAAAAAGAGGGGGCGTGGCTTGGACGGCGTTGGTAATGGCCGCCTAGCCTGTTCACTGCTGCGCAGGGAAGCGAACCTTCCAACCTCTGGGGCCACAATACCGACTCTGGAAATGCATGGACGGAAGTTTCATACATCGGAACTGAAGAGGCACACTCGGTGCGAGTTTGGACTCACAGAAACCGCGGGATGCACCTTTTTTCCCGACTTGATGTTTCACGTGTGGAGATGAGGCTCGGAGCAGCGCGCTGAAAAGGTGCACGCCGCATGTCGGAAAACAGCGGAACAAAGGGCTACACACGGAGGTGAGCCTCAGATGATGCACCCCACCAGTGGCTGAGTCATTGGAGAGATGCAATTTACCCTACTTTTGATGCTTCGACGAGAAATGCTCCATGATCCCGGCTGCCTTGCCTGTCCCTAAGATGGCCGCCCGTAATCTGCCTCATTAATATCGAGCGCTAAAAATATTACCTGGTACCGCTAATATGCAGCGAAATGCTCCGGCAACTTAGCGCTCCTGTCCCACACCTGCCTAGAGGAGACCCCTGATAAAGGAGGAGTATTTTTACCTGCCGAAGTGCCTAAAAATCGAGGGAGTCTCTCTTCAACAGCGCCTGACCCCAAAATGGCGGCTATGGGGTAATTTTGTCAGCTTTTTCGGCGCGAAAAAGACAAGCAAGAGGATATTGCGAACTTTAAAAAATCAGCCCTGCAGAACCAATGTGCCCTACCCTAACCTGCCATTCCTAATCCTACAAGTGCACAAGTGGCTGCAGATACGACTAGTGCAAGACAAATGAGCATTATTCAAACACGTGTCATTTTTTGATAGTGCTAGTTGGCATACATACTAATAGAAAAGCCAAAGTACTAGCGCAAGGGGTCCAGACCACCACTGGAGCACACCGACACAATCTGCCAGTACTCTGCGCTCTAAAACACAGCCTTTGAGTCTTTGTTAGACAATCTAAAGTATCCAGTGCCCTGACTTCCCACTGATTGTTCTGTCCTTCTTCCAATCTGGAGGGCCATCGCAATAGCGCCAACCAAACACGAAACTCCTTCAAAATGGCGGAAAGAGACGAGAAGAAAAATAACAAAAAGGTGAAGCCGGCACCCTCTCTGTCAGACTCTCCTATTAAAACGAAGGCGGACGTTAATAGTACCCTAGAAGTAATCCTGAGTAAACTAGCAGAAGTACACGACCTAGCAAAATCAACCAAATCCAATACTGACTCTATGCAGCTGGAACTTACTGCAATTAGAGCTGACATGAGCTCTGTACACAAAAGCATAGATGAAGCGGAACAAAGAATTAGCGACCTTGAGGACAGAACCAATACTGCATCCAACTCCATAGGCAAATCCAGGGGTCAACAGTCTATCTCAGACGCCAGATCTCGGAGTTAGAGGACAGAAATAGGAGGGGAAACGTACGCATTTTTGGAATCCCGGAAAATGCAGAGAAGGACGCGGATTCCTGTGTAGCCTTTTTAGAAGCTTGGATTCCGACGGTAACAGGTATTTCCTTCCACCACGAATTTGAACTCGACAGAGCCCACAGGGTACCAAGCTACATCCCTCACGGATACAGAGGCCCGCGTCCACTGATATGCAAGCCACTGAGGTACCAACATACCGAGGCCATACTTCAATTCGCAAGACACAACCACAAGGTCACATGGGAGGGCCACAAAATAACTTTCACCCAGGACTACTCGAAAGACACACTCGAAGTCCGGAAGGGCTTCTTGGCCCTGAGAGAAAAACTTAGATCAAAAGGTATTCAGTACTCCTTTGCTGGCCCGGCGAAATTCAGAATCACCATACAAGGCAAACCGAAATTCTTTACGGACCCTAATGCTTTGGCGCAATTCATCGGAGATTCTCCAACGCAGAACATGGACTCGTCCAACAGCAAATCAAACAAGCGGAAGACAAACTCGCAAGAAAATTTAACCTTGAACTCAGGTCAAGGGTGACTCTATCATAATACCCGATACTCTCAATCCTGATGCCTCTAACGACCTTATTGATCGGGTTTTATTCCCGTAGGTAGTAAGTCTACCTATTAAGCATCTATTAGTAGTCACTCGTCCTGCTGTCTCTTTCGACTCATTCATTGTTGTTTTGAATTGTTTGACACCATCAGGTAAGACCATTTAGTGTACATGCCCAACGATACCTGACGCATCCATTAATTTTCCCATCACGTGCCCTAGCACGACTCGCTTTGAGTACTTTCAACCGAATAAGGGGCAAATGTTCTGTTTCATATTCGATACCACTGTTATCTTACCAGGTTATTAGGGATTATGTCTTTATCTCTAGAAAGTTTCCTCATATTCTCTTGTTTACAATGGCGCTTGCTTAGACAAGTAAAGAATATATAGTATGCACGACTGAACAGACATGGTTAGCAAGTTTCTAGTTAACAGGTTTATACCCTACAGCGTATAGCTATGTTTCATGATCTTCCTCGTGATCACTGAATCACAATTTACCATATGCAGCCGGTCCTTAACGACACTTGGCAAAGCACATTAAAGAGTTGGTTATTGTTTCCTGTTATATCTACCATTCTGAACCCTTTCCTGCGTCGCAGGTGGACGGTAATGCCGTCGCAGTTCCTATGTTCTTTTGAGAGGGGAGGTGGGAGGGGGGAAGGTAAAGGAGGGGGTAAAAGAGGGAGGCGGGGGGGGGGAAAGGGGGGAAAAGGGGAAGAAAAAACATTGGATTGTTTCAGTATGCTTTCTATGTTTATGTTTATGTTTAATGCTTACTTTCACCTATATGTCTACAAAAGTACTACTTACCAATATCCTAAATGAGCCCTCACAGATCACTCACGGATGTCTAACTAACCATACCTTGAGCCTATTCCTCGAAATAGACCACATTAACATACTCAACACACACTCGAATTCCGTTAGCTCAACCGATACCACTGTAACAGCAGCACATGCGCGACAGAATCTACTCAGTGAAATTGTTCACTCATTCATACTCAACACTCACTTAATACTCTCTATCTTACTCTTTACCAATATGCCACCTGATCAGGAGCGACAGCCTAGTACCCAATGACTCGTAATGCCTCCATTTCGGAGGGCCTTAATATTGTCTCCTTAAACGTTAAAGGCCTCAACCACCCGGTCAAGAGGAGAAAAGTTCTTGAGTACCTGACCAAATCCAAGGGCGACATCCTCCTCCTGCAGGAGACTAAACTATCAAAGGATGACGCTGAATTTATAAACCAACATTGGATCTCTCATAATCTTTGCTCTCCAGCAGTTAACAAAAAGAGGGGGGTCCTCGCACTAATAGCTAAGAAATCCAACATTTCCGTAGTTTCACACACTCACGATAACGATGGCCGCTTCATCATGGCACACCTTCAGAGAAACGAAGATCAATTCCACGTCATGAACATATATGGCCCCAATGGTGACGACCCAGATTTCTGGGATTTATTAGCCCCAACTCTAGAATGCGTACCCCAGGGAGAATTACTAATTGTGGGAGGTGACTTCAACCTGCCACTAGACCCAATCACCGACCGTCACTCGAATTGCTCTTACCACCCTACACGTTCGCATATTAGTTTACACCGTCTATGCTCCAGATTCAATCTACATGACTCGTGGAGACTCCAACATCCTGACGGCCGAGACTACACCTTCTACTCGCCTCCTCACAACTCCTACTCGAGGATAGATTATATCCTCATTAATAGCCCCTTCACACACCTCATCGAGGAAACTAGTATTGCCCCCAAATTGATTTCAGACCATTCAAGCATTCAGACCAAACTAGTGGGCTCCAGATCCATTCTCCCCCCTAAGAGATGGAGATTCAATGACGAAATCTTTTCTGAACCGGAAAACAAACAAAAGATCGAGGCTGCCATCCTAGACTACCTCAACCTAAACGACACCCCTGAATCGGAAATCGCGAATGTATGGGAGGCACTCAAGGCCACCTTGAGAGGGGTAATCATTGGCATTCGAGCACAAGCTAACAAAAAATTAAACAAGGAATTGACCACTCTGGAAGATAACATTAAAAACCTAGAAACCGCTCATATGGCAGATATTCAAAACTCTCTGATTTTAAACGGCCTTACTAGACTGAAATATGAATACAACTCGATACTCAGTAGAAGAGCGGGGGTTTGGGTCAATAAGTTCAATGCTCTAAGGACTTGTGAGGGCAACAGAGCAGGAAAGATTTTGGCATCATATCTAAAACATTAAAAAAAAGCAATTCAACATCGCCTCAGTTACAGATTGTAACAATGTCATCCAAACGAAGCAGGACCTAATTCTCCATACCTTTAAATCATTTTACCAAGACCTGTATAAGAATAATCTAGACTTTAACTCAGAAGAGTGTAACAGGTACCTAAACTCACTCGGCCTCCCAAAACTCAACGATGCAGACAATGCCGCACTAAACTCTCCACTCACTCTACAGGAAGTGTCAGCGTCCATTAAAACCCTTAAATGTAAGAAAGCACCGGGCCCTGACGGATTCTCGGCCAACTTTTACAAAGAACTCACGAACTCCCTGAGCCCGACTCTTCTAAAACTATTCCAATCCTTTAGCGTAACAAAAGGAATAACCAAAACTATGAGTGAAGCTACCATTATCGTCATCCCCAAAGAAGGTAAAGACCCGCTGCTAACGGAAAATTACAGGCCAATCTCCCTAATTAATCTAGATTGCAAAATGTACGCAAAGATTCTCGCCACACGGTTAAACTCACAACTCCCAAAGCTAATTAGTACATCACAAGTTGGATTCATGAAACAGCGTATGTCTAACGATAATACAAGGATCCTCTATCACGTCATTGAGAAAGCCAGACTACTCGCAGCCCCCTCCGTAGCTATAACTCTCGACGCAGAGAAGGCATTTGACAGAGTCTCCTGGCTTTTCCTCAAGAGCTGTATGTCCGTCTTTAACCTTGGGGAAACCTTTACTGACTTGGTGATGGCCCTATACCTTTCACCATCCGCACGCATTGCTATAAATGGTTCATTGTCGGACCCTTTTTCTCTGGGACAAGGCAGGGTTGCCCCCTCTCCCCATCACTCTTCCTCTTGGCAATGGAACCCCTTATCGCTAATATTTAAAAAAATGACGATATCAGAGGTGTGAACTTTGGGGATAAGTGCGTCAAGCTGGCCGCCTACGCGGACGATATCTTGATTGTAACAGAATCACTAGATTCCTCCATCCCTGCACTAATGACTACCATCGACACTTACTCCACCCATTCAGAGTACAAACTCAATCGTGATAAGTCAGAGGTTAAGCCACTCAATATTTTAACGCCCAAAGAAGTGCTGGGAAACTCAGGTCTCTGCTGGCAACCAGAGTTTGTGAAATACCTAGGTATTGAATTCGGTGACTCCCTTATGGAGACCCTCCAACGGAATGAAAAGACAACTTTAAGCAAAATCAAGACCCAACTAGAGGGTTAGTCCCCTCGCTTCATTACCTGGTGGGGCAGAGTAGAGACCATCAAGATGATGATATCACCTCTAGTTAACTACCTCATATCTATGCTGCCTCTAACCCTTACACCAGACTTCTACCACAAATTAGACATGGCTATCTCAAATTTCCTTTGGAAAGGGAAAAGGGCAAGGATTAGTATAAAAAAGCTCCGCTTAGATAAAACCGCAGGTGGGGTCAACCTACCAGATTTTAAAAAGTACGAAACCGCCTTTCTAGCCAAGCAGGGAGCCCACTGGCTCGCACCCTCACCTGACTATACTCCAGTGTGGCTAGAAATTGAGAAAGAAATTCTAGATGGTATTGCCCCTAGCGCGGCTCTTTCGACAAATCTAAACAAACTAACCCACTCTAAATCAATATTTCATAATACAAAATCTGCTCTTCTGAAGTTTGACAGAATCCTAGAAAACAGCATACGGGGCTCACAATGGGAATCCTTATGGAACAACCGTAACATATTGTACAAGGGTAAACCTCTACACAATGCGACATGGATCAAAAAAGGCATACTGTTTCCATACCAACTGTTTGCGGGGTCATATCCTATTCCATTCAGTGACTTGCAAAACAAATACGATCTTGAACCAATAGAATTTTACAACTTTCCAAACGTAAAAACAGCACTGTCCAAAATCAAACTCATCCTGACACCACCCTCCCTCCCACCATACCTTACCAGATTAAACAGACTGGGCCATCAGGTTTCCTTCCTCTACAGACTCAGTCGTCCCCAACAATCTAGCCTCATTGTCCCAATCACACAATTCTGGAATAATCTCTCGCCCAGGCCAAATACAGAAACAGAATGGACCAGTACATGGAGTAGTGTGGCTCACTGGTTAGAGGCGGCAGACCCGAGAGCAGAAGTCGGCCCGGGACCAGGGTTCGATTCCCGACGCGGCAGGGTCATGGACCAGGGTCAGCGGACTCGATAATTCTCGCTTCGGTGCTTACTCTAATCAGGGGTCCCACTCGGCAACTCTGGGCATTAGCTTGCCTCATCTCCACTACGGCCCCACCAATTCCAGGGATGCCGGGCTCCACCTTGGGGACTCCCAGCAGGGACCATCCCACAGGGAAAGCCAGGACGGGTTCCCCAGAGTTATACAGCGCCGGGACGCCCCATTGCTGGGGCAGCTGTGCGCTTTACAAGTATACTACATTTACATTTACATGGGTATCTTGCACAAGACACAAAATCAGCCCTACACTGTCCCAGACAAAATACTGGCTCCTTCATAAGGCCTTCTGGACTCCGGCGCGATTATTTGCACACAACATCAGCCCAGACGCCTTTTGCTGGAATTGCAAACGTGAGGAAGGTGATTTATCACACATTATCCTAGAATGCGATTGTGTAGCACCTTTTTGGGAGAAGATATTCGAGTTTCTCTCAAAACTATTCCACATTACACCAGCTAAAGAGCTCCCTTACTTAGTTTTCAGATTCACCCAGGACCCTTCCCTTGACGCAGACGATAAGGCGTTACTTGACCTCCTACTCACAGCGGCGGTTAAGACAGTCCTTAGTAACTGGAAAGATACCAGCAAAGCCAACTTCGCAGGGTGGCTGAATTGGATAATCAGCTTACGTGGTGCCGATAATGTAGCACTCCTACAGTCACCGTGGCGCCCTCCCACGATAAAACTGTGGTCAACTCTTGACAACTATTTCACGACACATAAACCACCTTAAACTGGTCCCACACCGTCCACGATCCATTAACACGTGTTTGCAGACTCCCATCATTATATTATTTATCATGGTGCTTTTTTTGATGAGTAAAATGGTGTTTGAGTAAAATGACTGTGACTAAAATGTTGTTGAGTATAAGATATATGATCTACTACTTACGACAGGATATCAGCTATGTACTTTTGTATTGACATTTTCTTTTTGATGTAAAGGAGCGTACTGTAATATTCGCCCGTGAAATTCTAGTATGCTACTTGATCTACTCATTGTATGTTTATGCTGAAACAACCAATAAAAACTTCTTGAATTAAAAAAAACCCATAAAAAGACAATTTACAATTTCATAGTCTAAAAAAGGGACAGTTAAAAACTGTTTAAAAAAATCACAATAGAAACTGTATCATAAAATGTACAAAATGGTAAATAAAAACAATACAGAACAGTACACCCATCTCTTGATAACAGATATAAAATAGTAGATAGGGCCCCACACAATGAATACCTCTACCATGATCAAGGGAAAACCCTTAACTGTTGGGGAGTGCTTTTGGGCTTCCCTTTAAAATTGCACATCTAGTATGCCACATGGATATGAGGAACCTTGATGTTGCAAACACAGTCAAGGCCGTGGTGTCCGTTCTTAGAATTCTCAGCACTACCCTAAAGTCTCTGAGACCCCTGGTCCTACAATACTGAACTATCCATTTGGCCCTCGCACCACGGTACGAGGGGCAAAAGAGCAGAACGTGCTGATCTGTCTCCTCTGCAGCCCCTCACTGATTGTGTGCTCCCAATCCACCTATGGGTGAGACCCCTAAGCGGCAGTGAGCCATGCCTAAATTGGATGTATAGCTTCTTGGGCAGCGGAGGCTGGATATTGTCCAAGAATTTCTCAAAACCTGGGAGCGCCTTGAAATCAAGAAAGTGCTCAGTCAGCCTACCCATGAAAGGATTTGTAAGTACACTGGCGAGGCGATGTTGGTTTAGGGCCAAACTCAAAGATTTTGATAGAAATCTGGGTGCATGCCACCTCGGGAGACATCCACAGATCCCCCATTCCAAGTGCTAGAGTAAGGTGTTTAATATAACTCAGCCATGGAATCTTTCCCGCTCCACTTACAGACAGGAGATCGCGCAGATCCTCTCTGAAACTCTCTAGTTCTGGAGTGGACCAAAGCCGTCTCCAGTATAACAGTGGACGGTTCGAAATGATATCCTGTATAGGGATTAATCCCAGGTCGAACCTTAGGGGAGTTAGGGGGGTACTACTGGGGAGTCGCAAGATCCGTCCGATGAAACTATTCTCCGTAAGGGAAAGTGAGGGAGTGCTGGCATGTCCCCAAAGGTCCGCCCCATAGATCGCACCCCCGCGTGCCTGCACTTTATATATTTCAGCCGGCGGACCCACTAGTTTCTGGGATGTTGTGTTAAAAACTTTTAAAATACCACCCGAGGATTGTGATAGTTTCAGGTTCGCCCTGGCTACGTGTGAGGACCAGTCCATTTTATCACTAAGGGTAACCCCCAGATAGTCAAATGTGGTCACACGGTCCAAAGGCAGTCCATCCATGTGGGGGTGGGGGCAATTTGATTTTTTTTTAAGATTGTACACCATGTACTTGGTTTTGGAGACGTTAATCTCCAGATCCCTCATCCTGCAGAAGCCACAGAAGGCCTCAAATGTTCGCTGGATACCCCCAAAGGATTTTGATAGTAGGAGGGTATCATCAGCGAACATTAGTGCCGGTATTTTCTGCCCTGCCAGGCAGGGGGGGTCCAAATCCCTAGCCCCCACTAAGTGTGCAATCAACCCATTGAGATATAGGGAGAAGAGCGTAGGGGCTAGAACGCACCCCTGTTTCACGCCTTTGTCAACAGGGAACGGGGCCGTCAGCTCCCCACCTTTTCCGAACCTGACCCTGGCATAATTACCCTCATGCATTCGTCTGAGGAGATCACACAAGTAGGTCGGGGCACCCAACTCCAGAAGCAGGGCCCAAAGCTTATCCCTATTAACTAAGTCTATACCTCCTGGTGGAGGTTGCATAACCTGATCGACCTGATGATTATGCACACACGTGATTAAAAAGCGGAGAACCAAGATACACCGCTACAACACCAACATACCCATCACGTGCATGAGGGTCTTTTAATTTGGGACACACCCCCCGCTCCTGCAAGATACCTAAGGTTGTGCAGGAAAAGTGATCCTTTCCCAATTGATTATTGTATATACCTTGGAAACTGAATCGATCGGCTTTCCATCTCCCTCATTTTGATTAAAACAATATACTCCAGACCATAACCACCTAAGTGAGGAAGGGGTTGCGCCATGGTCTGTGGATAAAAGTACCCCAAGTGGTGAATGCAGATTTTGCTCGTGTTTTCCAACCCGCCATTTCCTAGAATGTGTTTAACCACCTCAGTGTCCCTAAAATGAATGATCACACAGTCACCTCCTATGTCCTTATGTCTGGTACCTAGCCAGCTAACTCTGCGTGCAAATAGAATCTCCCCCTGCCCCGGTCCTACTATTGGTCTATGTCGATTTAGCCAAAATATGATTTTATTTTTTAGCTCTAGGTAGGATTCGGTGGAGCTTGCTTCCAAGGGTGGAACTCCCGTAAGCACCACCACATAAGGCGTGGCCTCAGGTGGAAGCTGGGGACGGGGAGCAGATTTTGATGAGCTCTCTACCTGCCGTTTCTGGGGGGCAGGGGGCAAGGGTTTACCATCAGCACGTGGCTGTATCACAGGTGCTGTCAAAGATGGAGGTAGTACACATGTTGATGGAACATTTACTTTGGGTGCCTCAGGTAGACAAAGGGTACCTGCCGATCTAGTAGATTTCTGCACAACTACCTGGGCCATAACATGTGGTGGTTTGGTTGTTTGTATGGGGGTACTACCCACCAGACCAGTGTCTGCGGAAGTGCTCGGGGTAGAAGCTATGCCCTCTCCCTTATCGTGATTCCCTTGTCGGCATTTATTAGTGACGAGAGAAAAAATTCTATCTAGTCTTGATGTTAGGGGTTTTACATAGATAGGAGCTAATTACTTGTTCTATGTAAGCCTGCAGATCTGTCATCAAGTGTGTGACCCAAATGGGTGGTGCAGAGGAGGGGCGGGGAGGAACTGACTCGGACTGTGCTCTCATGGGAGAATGTATTTTCTTCCTCTTCGTGTATTTTCTTGTCGTTTTTGTTTTTTTCCTTTTGGGGCTAGACACGGAGTCATTGGATTCTGTTGGATGGGGAACCAATGGAGAAGGTGGATCAGGGACAATCACTTCCGGTATGATTTGGGCACACGGTAGCTCAAAGAAAGAGGGCATTTGGTAAGCAGTCGACTCAAATGGATTGGCAAGTGCCGTAGAGGCGTCATCTTCTACCCGTGGAAGGACTAATACATGGGTTGAAGATAGACACCTTTCCCTATCTTCGATAGCCGTTGCGACTGCTCCTATGGTTTTCTGGAGCATTAGATCAATTGCTGTTAGCGTCGGGAGTGATTGAGTCGTGGCAGCTTGTTGCCTGGTTCTGGGGCGAGAAAGGGAAGGGTTGGTGAGTTTTCCCATATTGGGGGTGCCCTAGAGTGAAATGCCTCAAACACCTATTTACTCCAAAGGGGATACAAAGTAAAAGGTAAAAGGGGGTGTAACCTAGGTGAGACCCCCTTTTCTAGTTACAATTAAAGCTTGACTGTTTAAGACAGAGCCCAGTATTGACGGGACCCAGTATTAAAATTACAACTATTTTAAATATAATCTCAAATAGATGACCAACAGGTCAGAGGATTAAGTCTTACAGTTTTTAAAATGAAATGTCAAGGGGTGGCCCAGCCCAGCCTCGTCCTGCCCCGGACGGCCACAGACGGCCCGCCGTTTGCCCGGGCTTCGCCCGGCGACGCTCCCGCGCGCTCCTGCGACGCGGGGGAAGAGGCGGATTTTGGAGCGCCTCCTTGAGCGTTTTCACCGGTGTCTGTGGCGGCTTCCGGCCGCTTTGCAGCCTGGGACCTGCAGTCCCTAGTTGTTTCAAGGTCAGGAGCACTCCCCCGCACTGCTGCCGCTGCAGGAGAAAGTGGCTTGCGGCGGCGGAGGGAGAATGAAGGAGCTGCAACAAGGGCGGCGGGTCCGAGGACAGGATGCCCCCACACAGGTACATTCAATTGCCAGGGTCCCCCGCTCCACCGGGGAAGAGGCGGATTTTGTAGCGCCTCCTGGCGTGTTTCTGCCCGTGTCTGTGGCGGCTTCTGGACGCGTTGCAGCCTAGGACCTGCAGTCCCTAGTTGTCCCGAGGTCAGGAGCAGTCCCCCGCACTGCGGCTGCTGCAGGTGAAAGTGGCTTGCGGCGGCGGAGGGAGAATGAAGGAGCTGCAACAAGGGCGGCGGGTCCGAGGACAGGATGCCCCCACACAGGTAAATTCAATTGCCAGGGTCCCCCGCTCCACCGGGGAAGAGGCGGATTTGTTTCTACCGGTGTCGGTGGCGGCTTCCAGCCGCTTTGCAGCCTGGGACCTGCAGTCCCTAGTTGTCCCGAGGTCAGGAGCACTCCCCCGCACTGCGGCCGCTGCAGGTGAAAGTGGCTTGCGGCGGTGGAGGGAGAATGAAGGAGCTGCAACAAGGGCGGCGGGTCCGAGGACAGGATGCCCCCACACAGGTAAATTCAATTGCCAGGGTCCCCCGCTCCACCGGGGAAGAGGCGGATTTTGTAGCGCCTCCTGGCGCGTTTTTGCCGGTGTCTGTGGCGGCTTCCGGCCGCTTTGCAGCCTGGGACCTGCAGTCCCTAGTTATCCCGAGGTCAGGAGCACTCCCCCGCACCTCGGCCGCTGCAGGTGAAAGTGGCTTGCGGCGGCGGAGGGAGAATGAAGGAGCTGCAACAATGGCGGCGGGTCCGAGGACAGGATGCCCCCACACAGGTAAATTCAATTGCCAGGGTCCCCCGCTCCACCGGGGAAGAGGCGGATTGGTTTCTGCCGGTGGCGGTGGCGGCTTCAGGCCGCTTTGCAGCCTGGGACCTGCAGTCCCTAGTTGTCCCGAGGTCAGGAGCACTCCCCCACACTGCGGCCGCTGCAGGTGAAAGTGGCGTGCGGCGGTGGAGGGAGAATGAAGGAGCTGCAACAAGGGTGGCGGGTCCGAGCACAGGATGCCCCCACACAGGTAAATTCAATTGCCAGGGTCCCCCGTTCCACCGGGGAAGAGGCGGATTTTGTAGCGCCTCCTGGCGCGTTTCTGCAGGTGTCGGTGGCGGCTTCCGGCTGCTTTGCAGCCTGGGACCTGCAGTCCCTAGTTGTCCCGAGGTCAGGAGCACTCCCCCGCACTGCGGCCACTGCAGGTGAAAGTGGCTTGCGGCGGCAAGAGGGAGAATGAAGGAATTGCAAAAATGGCGGTGGGTCCGAGGACAGGATGCCCCCACACAGGTAAATTCAATTGCCAGGGTCCCCTGTTATGAAATAAAGCAGTCTTTTTTTTTTTTTTTTTAAATACAGCCCGTTTTCCTTAACCACTTGGATGCTAATGACAAGGGTAACTCGTCATGGAGTTTCCATTGATTTCAATGGAAAGTGTTAATAAATGTGTCCAGGGCCTTAGCATCCAAGTGGTTAAAGGAAAACGGAATGCATTAAAAAAGAAAAATTAAACTTTTCAGTTTTAGTTTTTTTAAGGGCAGACAGTGGGCCCACCACTGCCTGTTCTTAAAAATATTTTCTCATATACTCACAAAGGGGAAGGGGTCCCCTGGGGACCCCTTCCATTTTGTGAGTGGTTTACCACCTACTTGAAGTAGGTGGTAAACTGCAAGTGTTTTGGGTCCGAAAATACGGTTGCAAAACAATTGTACATGACAAGGTGACTCGCTATTAGGAAGGGACGCCCCTTCCTAATAGCGGGAGTCGCAAATGCTATATTGCGAGTCAGTGACTTGAAAAATAGCATTTGTACATGTCATTACCCTTTTTTGCGGTTGCAAACGGGAGGATCTCCCTTTTGCGGCCTCAAAAAAGGGCCATACACTAACCCAAAGACCTTAGCGGTCGAATGTCATGTTACTAAATCCTTTGTAATTCTTATCCATGGTGTGCCTACTAAATATAAGAAAGATATGGCAAGAACTTGTTTCCTTTAAAAAGATTAAGAAGGCTTCAGTATATTTGAAGAGAAACAACCAGTGCTATGCACTCATAGACATTGATGTCATGTTGTGTGCTGTAGGATTAGAACAAAGACGAGAAAGAGGTCAGCTCCATAAGGTTAAGGAAAGAAATCAGAAAGAAATATACACTGTCTTGCACATCAGATATGCAATGGGAGATGCTATTCGGATGTACGGCATGTGACAGGCTGAAGGTGAACTAATAAGTGGGGAGGAGAAAAGTTCAGAGTCACAGTGTTTTTCGTTATTGTTCCCTTCTGGTCAATGCGTTTTCTAGTAGTGGTTTTTTAAGGTGGCACACAATAGGTCACAAATAAAAGTTATAAGGCCATCTAAAAAGAGCAATGGTGAAGTGTTTTTGTGTCCATGTACAGGTATGTTTGCTTAAATACCTACTGGTGGTCGCCAGTAGGTAGTTATAGTTAGGACCATGTTTCTGTAGGAAAAGCGTTTTTTGACTTGCCTATATATTTGGCACCATTTGATGAATCTCCACAAAATTTTGGCTCCCGCCTAGCTACGGTGAACATTCCGCTTCCAGCGGGCAGTAGTTTTCAAAGTGCTCCCGCCACCTGGAAGCAGAGGTTTCATCTTTTCTTTGACCCCAGACATGCAGGCAGAGAAAGAGATTAAAGTATTGCTCCTGCATGGAGGGAGCAGCCTTTCCAACAGCTCCCTCCATGCAGCAGCAAATACCTGCTCCTGCAGGAGACGGGGAGCAAGCTGGGACCGCAATAGCCTTGGGGCTTCCCCCGCGGTCCCAGGGGAAAGAGAAGAAGTGTGAAAACAAAGGTCAGAAACCAGCAGAAAGAGGCAGAATAAAGGTCAGCAGCAAGCAGACAGAGGCAAGATATTGGTGAGAAATTATCAGAAAGAGGCAGAATAAAGGCCAGAAAAAGGCAGAATAATGGTGAGAAATTAGCAGAAAGAGGCAGAATAGAGGTGAGCAATGAGCAAAAAGAGACAAGATAAAGGTGAGAAACGGGCAAAAAGAGACATTATAAAGGTGAGAAACAAGCAGAAAGATGCAGAAAAAAGGTCAGCAGCAAGCAGAAAGAGGCAAGATAAAGGCGAGAAACGAGCAGAAAGATGCAAGATAATGGTGAGAAATTAACAGAAAGAGGTAGAATAATGGTCAGAAAAAGGCATAATAAAGGTGAGAAACGAGCAGAAAGAGGGAGAATAGAGGTCAGCAATGAACAGAAAGAGGCAAGATAAAGGTGTGAAATGAGCAAAAAGAGACTAGATAAAGGTGAGAAACGAGCAGAAAGATGCAGAACAAAGGTAAAAAACTAGCAGGAAGATAAGGTCAGCAACGAACAGAAGGAGGCAAAAAAGAAGAACAGAAACAAGCAGAAAGAGACAAAATAAAGGTCAGAAACGAGCAGCAAGAGGCAAAATATTGATCAAAAACAAGCAGAAAATGCAAAATAAAGGTCAGAAATGTATAGATATCAGAAACTAGCCGACAGAGTGGCAACATATAGATCACAAACGAGCAGAAAGAGACTAAAACAAGCATTGAAAATGCAATAGGTCTCGCAATAGAAGAGTTTGACATTTTTCGTTTTGCATATAGATGAGTGGCGTTGCGTGGGTGAGTGGCGTTGCGTGGATGAGTGGCGTTGCGTGGGTGAGTGGCGTTGCGTGGGTGAGTGGCGTTGCGTGGGTGAGTGGCGTTGCGTGGCTGAGTGGCGTTGCGTGGCTGAGTGGCGTTGCGTGGCTGAGTGGCGTTGCGTGGGTGAGTGGCGTTGCGTGGGTGAGTGGCGTTGCGTGGGTGAGTGGCGTTGCGTGGGTGAGTGGCGTTGCGTGGGTGAGTGGCGTTGCGTGTGTGTGTGGCGTTGCGTGTGTGTGTGGCGTTGCGTGTGTGTGTGGCGTTGCGTGGGTGAGTGGCGTTGCGTGGGTGAGTGGCGTTGCGTGGGTGAGTGGCGTTGCGTGGGTGAGTGGCGTTGCGTGGGTGAGTGGCGTTGCGTGGGTGAGTGGCGTTGCGTGTGTGAGTGGCGTTGCGTGTGTGAGTGGCGTTGCGTGTGTGAGTGGCGTTGCGTGTGTGAGTGGCGTTGCATGTGTGAGTGGCGTTGCATGTGTGTGTGGCGTTGCGTGTGTGTGTGGCGTTGCGTGTGTGTGTGGCGTTGCGTGGCTGAGTGGCGTTGCGTGGGTGAGTGGCGTTGCGTGGGTGAGTGGCGTTGCGTGGGTGAGTGGCGTTGCGTGGGTGAGTGGCGTTGCGTGGGTGAGTGGCGTTGCGTGGGTGAGTGGCGTTGCGTGGGTGAGTGGCGTTGCGTGGGTGAGTGGCGTTGCGTGGGTGAGTGGCGTTGCATGTGTGAGTGGCGTTGCATGTGTGAGTGGCGTTGCATGTGTGAGTGGCGTTGCATGTGTGTGTGGCGTTGCGTGTGTGTGCGGCGTTGCGTGTGTGTGTGGCGTTGCGTGTGTGTGTGGCGTTGCGTGTGTGAGTGGCGTTGCGTGTGTGAGTGGCGTTGCGTGTGTGAGTGGCGTTGCGTGTGTGAGTGGCGTTGCGTGTGTGAGTGGCGTTGCGTGTGTGAGTGGCGTTGCGTGGCTGAGTGGCGTTGCGTGGCTGAGTGGCGTTGCGTGGCTGAGTGGCGTTGCGTGGTTGAGTGGCGTTGCGTGGTTGAGTGGCGTTGCGTGGTTGAGTGGCGTTGCATGTGTGAGTGGCGTTGCATGTGTGAGTGGCGTTGCATGTGTGAGTGGCGTTGCATGTGTGTGTGGCGTTGCATGTGTGTGTGGCGTTGCGTGTGTGTGTGGCGTTGCGTGTGTGGCGTTGCGTGTGTGAGTGGCGTTGCGTGTGTGAGTGGCGTTGCGTGTGTGAGTGGCGTTGCGTGTGTGAGTGGTGTTGCGTGGGTGAGTGGCGTTGCGTGGGTGAGTGGCGTTGCGTGGGTGAGTGGCGTTGCGTGGGTGAGTGGCGTTGCATGGGTGAGTGGCGTTGCGTGGGTGAGTGAATGGTTAGCTGTTGCTTATGCGACGTATAGCACTTAATACTAAAGTAGGCAGACCTTCTTAGCCTTTGTGAGAATAATAGCAAAATAAAAATAAAAACCAGATCAAGTCAAGGACGCAAACGGCACCATGCTATTGTTTATTTACTCAGATGATTTGCATAAAAATGTAACTTGTGAGCACGTTTCTCTAACTCTCCAATAATCCCATTACAACACTTTGTACAAATGAGATTGGGACTCATCCTTCCGAAGTCGAGAAAAATGTGCAACGCTGTGTTGAAGTTAATTTTTTTAATTAACAAAATGCAAATAATGTGGAGAGATTTCAAGTGATTCAGGAATGGGCGCCCTTGTAAAGAGAAAGTACGGCCGGCCTGGGCAGTGATAGGGGAGGAGGGAGGAGAAATGCGAGTCACGGCAGCAGCAGCCTTTGATGTGCCTGCCGGCCGGCCGTGAATAATTAGGGGGTGAGAAATGCGCTCGGAGGGCTGCCTTTGATGTGGTAATGCGAGGCAGGCAGGCAGGCGGCTGGTGGCATTGTGCACGCGCTTTTTAGGGCTTGCGCAAGCGCAATGACCTAAAAAGCACATGCACTTGAAGGAATCGCCAGTGGAATCGCCAGTGGATAAACACTGGATAAGCCCCTATAGAGCTTCGCCAGCTATGCGCTGAAGCGCATCAGCAGGCGAGCCCTAAAAAGGTCAGAAATGTACAGCATGAGGCAAAATAAAGGTCAAAAACATGCAGAAAGAGGCAAAATAGAGATCAGAAATGAGCAGGACGAGGCAAAATAAAGGTTAGAAACGAGCATACAGACACTCACACAGCCACTTACTCACCCAAACAGCTACTCACACACTCACTTATTCAACCATACTTCCACACACCTGTAACCTTTGGCTTTTTCACTGAATATATATAAATATGATGTATGTATGTGTATGTATTTCTATTACACAGTGCAGATTGCCACTGTGTAGTTATAATTAAGTCAGAGATCTCGTAGAAAGACATTTTTTATTTCCCTAAACACTTTCTTGCTGTTTGAAAACAATAGTACCTCAAGCATCCGTGAAAGGTGGAATGATACACCAAACAGCCAACAGCATGAGGTGAGATGGTTATACTCCTGTAAAGTGAAGCCAAAGACTACTCTATATATATTTTGAAGAACTGGTAACAATAGGCCACACAGAGAGCTGTGCTGTGAAGCCAGACCTAAAATAGGATTGCGGCCCGTATATTGCTTAAGCCTAAAACACCGCGAGTGCACGCTGGGTGATGTATTCATCACGTCGCCCTGAGCCAGCCTGACCCTCGGTGATGTATGGAATGTGACACCCCGAATCTCCTCGCGCGCAGAAGCTGCGGCAGCAGCTGTGTGTCACCTCCCCGGTAAATTGCCTCTTACTTTGCTTGTTTGTTTTTGAGCTGCCAGGTTAAAAGCTCAGCCGATTCCTCATCGCTCTTCGCCCAGCTGCATTCCGCCGCCGTCTCTGCAGAGCCGCTGCCTTTTTACTGCAGCGGGATAAATGGAAGGATAGGACTTTTCAGAGACTGCCTAAGCCTTCGCGTGGCGTCCTTGGGGCTGGGTGCTCATTAGAGGCCATGGAATAAGTTACTGTGTGACTGCCCTCTTGTGGCGGGTGGGTGCAGGCCAACTAAGATGCCCAGTGGCACACCAAGGGCAAACTTGGCTTTGTTCATAAGATCTAAAAAATCCAGGGGGCATATTTACTAGAAACTAGCAGAGTGCGTTGTTATGACAAAATTGGTAACGCTGAGCTGCGTCAGTTTCAAAACGCAGGAATGCGCTGTATTTACATGAATGTGGCGCACCTCTGAGTTTCCTCTAGCATGGATGCTAAATAAGCTGCCTAGCGCCAGCGCAGGCACCCATGCGCCATGTTGCAAGGGTGCCTGCACATCAAGGGTGCTTGTTTATGTGCAGGAAGGTAGCCCTTCCTGCACATAAACAATCTTTAAGGCAATTTGCTGTTTCTATGTGTGCTGCAGAAAGAGCAAAATGTCATTTCTCCTCGTATCGCTTGCTTAAGACCAGGTATACCCTGGTGATATTTTTGGCTCTGCCCTTTACCTGGTAAATATGGGGCAGCGTAAAAAAGCAATCGTTGTTGCGGTGGAACGCCCATTGAAACACCCCATTGCACGACCCTTTCACATAAAATGTGCTGCGTGAATAGTGGCATTATTTACAAGGCGGCTTTAAGCCACATTTAGTGGCTTAACGCCGCTTTGTGTGGCCTAACGCCGCCTTGTAAATAAGGCAAAGAACTTAACGCCACCAGAGCGTCGGAAAAAGTGACGTTCTGGTGGCGTTAACTCCTCGTAAATATGCCCTCAGGTTTTCACATCTCTCAGTGGGCTGACTGATTCTGCTCCAAGCGTCAGAGATAAACTGATCTTCACAATTCATAACTGTGTTGTAAATAATTTTCTCGGGCACAGAAAAAATTACATATATGCACATTGACAGCTATGACCTCAGGAAAGGAGCAGAAATAAACCTTAGGGGGCATACTTACTAATCTTTTATGCAATGCAGGGCAGCAAGCAAAGTTGCTGCGCTGAGTGAAACGGGAAGAGCAGACATGCTCTATATTTACAAAGATATGGGGATTTTCTGCGCTCTCCTAGCTTTGGCACACTGTGTGCCGCCAAGCACCAATGTAAGCACCATTGCACCATGGGACACCTTGATGCACAAAAACAATCCTTCAAGGCATTTTCGTCTTCCTTTGTGCAGCACAAGTGGAAAGAGGAAACAACAAGGAGAATAAGGATATTTCTCCTTGTTACTCCTTACAGGGGAATGCGTAGCATTTTTACGCATTCACAGACTTACTAGCTTTAGTGAATGTGGGAATGTGCCACAACCCATCAGAGGGGGCATGGCAATGTCCTTGCTCCACCTATGGAATGCCTCTCAAGTTGAAATGCAGCATAACGTAGTGCAAGCAGCTGCCTTGTGTTACATTTATCTAGAAAGCCACACAAGGCACATATACCAGGCCTTCCGTGGCTTTGTAAATTCCAAATAAGCCTTTGTGTTGACCTGCATCTGTCGCTCTGAGAGATACAAGGGAGACAGAAAAGCTTAGTAAATCTAGGCCCAGATGTCTTATCTCGGCATCTGCAATACCTGGTCTCCCTTCTTCTGCTTTTACTCTTTCCCAATCCATCCTCCCCTCTCTTTGTCAGTCTCACTACACCTGCTTCTTCCCCTCTCTCCACTTTCTCAAACTCTTACTCTCTAA
The DNA here is from genome assembly GCF_964261635.1 of Lissotriton helveticus. Lineage (NCBI taxonomy): Eukaryota > Metazoa > Chordata > Amphibia > Caudata > Salamandridae > Lissotriton > Lissotriton helveticus. The sequence goes on from NC_136070.1 coordinate 1,238,881,516, forward strand.
CCTATCTCCCCCACACTCTACCTCTCACTTTCTTTCCCTCACTCTAGCTTTGAAGTTCCCCATAGCTCTTACTTTATCCCCTTTCTTACCCTCTTCCCAGGGTTGGATAGGGATAAAAAATCGGCCCGGGCACGCTGAAAAAAAGTTGCCCTCATTTGCATATTGCCTTTCTGCAAAACACTTCTTCTGCAAACTTATATAAAAAGAAGAGGGGGGGTGACTCTGACAGAGGCATGTTTTCTTAACTTTACATAGATTTAAAAAAATGCACGGATTAGTTCACACTGGTGAAACTCACCTGAATACAAGTGAGACCACTTCTGCTCAGGCCCCCTGCCCCCGCTCAATCTGCATTTATTAATGGGCCGGCCCAGCGAGAGAAATGGAGTGACACCTCTGCCTGTTGATAAAAGGGAGGCAATGGATGCCCATCTGCCTCCGGGAAGGTCACTCAGGCACCCACTGGGCCGCTGGCGGCATCCCAATAACACAGACACCGCCCAAATCGAGCCCCCAGGAGTCCCAAAAAATCATCCCACATCTGGAACTGGACACCAGCCCCTCGGGCATTGCCAGAGTTCCCTGCCTTACCAATCTGACCCTGCCTCTTCCTCACTAATTTGGCTTCTCTGCCCTTCTCCTGCGCTTTAGTCTTATCTTCTGTAAAAATGTTGTGTGCAAGTGCAAAGCCTGTGCTGTGCAAATTATCAGGTTTTCAAGTGCTTAATTTGTGAAAAAATAAGCGCCTGGGCCCTCGTCAGGAGGCCTCTGTAGATTTCAACACCCGTTGCCCCTGCCAGCGCTGCCAACGACAGTACGTACACAACTACTAACCATCGTATTCCTACAAGTGTGAAAATTCAGACTATACCAGGCCCCTAAAGCTATAAGAAGTGCTTGGGAGGTAGCTATTAGTCGTTTTTAATGTATATTGAATTAATGAACAGCTATTGCTCTGCTTGTCTCTTATTGACTGAAACAGTGCCACCATATGGCAAACTGTCACAAGTGCCAGTGTTAATAATTAGGTGCTGGTGCCGAGCACCGGAAGCCACCGGCACAAATTAAGCACTCCGTTTTGTGAATACATACATGCACAGTGCAATGAACAAAAGTGATACTGCTGGTTTCAAGCGGCCATGAGGCTTGCTGTGTTCGCATTGCAACTCTTTGCAAGCTGCAAGGCAGAGAACGTGCACTTTGTGACGCGCAGGGGTTTACACCAGTGGGTTGTTACTCGTTTTGCAGCCGCAAAGCATTGAAAGGTTACTGTGCGTCGAGAACGGTTAATAACCACCTCACAGAGTGGAAACTGTAAGCATGAATGCCAATTCGCTGAAAGGCCAGGGGTAGCGGAAATGACATGACACCCCATTTGACCAACACATTACGCACATTAACACGAATGCACACTTTCACACACCCTCGCCCACATAAACACACTCACACCTGCACGCATACACACAACATACATTTAAAAGCATTTTTACTTACCTCAGTTGCCAAGGAGGGTTATAAACTAGCTAACTGTACTCTATTGTTATTACACTAATAGTGAATATTAGACTGTTATTTAATAGTAGTGTAATAAAGAAATGACAAAAAAGGAGATTGGAGTCCCAAACAGTGCCTTATTTTGCCACCAGGGGTGGCTCTAGGCTCATGGCGGCCCTAAGCAGGGAGCTTAGGTAGGGGGCCCTGGAAAAGGGGGTCCGGGCGAGGCAGAGCGCGGAGGCCAGTGAAGAGGGGAGGGGGGGGGGGGGTTCAGGGTGTTTGGAAGTGGAACAGAGCTGGAGGCCGCCAAATCCCTGCCAGGGGCTGCCACACAAATATGTATCCATCCTCAGAGGATTATTATATTAAGGATTTATATTGGCGTGGCGGCCCTGGGGTTTGGTGGCCCTGTGAAGGTGCACAGCTTGCACATGTCTAAGGCCGCCCCTGTTGCCACTTGTGGATCCAGGTGTCGCAAATGTAGTGCCAGGGGTCGCAAGTTGTGTCCACTAAAGGACACCCATGGCTGTAAGTGTGGGCATCTCTAACCTGAAAGTGGCACCTGAGGGCATCAGAGATCACAGATGGTAGTCCCAACTACCATTTCATAGTCCCCATGACCCTTTGCATTGTGCAACGCTTTTTGGCATTGCAACTAGCACTTGGTGAATGTGAATGCAGAGAGAGAGAGAGGTCTTTAGGCCCTTGCGGGCCTCATCCACACATCTGCAGCCCTCGGGGAGCATTTGAAGAGGGCCTCCTGCCTCATGAACTTCGATGGAGCAGAGTGTCAGTAAATCTATGAAAATTCAAGCATTCCCAACCATCACATTTTGGCAAAGTGCCACCCTGCTTGGTGGGGGTATGCACAGAAAGTGGTTCCTGGAAAGCTGTGCCATAGTAAGTCAAGCTGCACTTCAACGATGAGGCCCAAGAATGCCAGCTGGGCTTAGGTGACTATGCTACCATTCACAGATGACGTGACCTGGCACTGGCCTGGCAATCCATGTGGGTGTCCATAGCCATGCAGGTGCACTGAGGGTGACTTGGCGCCAGGGTACAGCAGGGCAAGCATGGTACCCCTTTCAGCTTCTTCTGCTCTTCAGGCTAGGCCAGCTCCACTCCAGGAACTGCTCTTATAGGTAGAGGGTCACTGGTCAATGTATTCAGAGGTAGACCTGTCACAGGAGCCATTGCTGAAGGGTAGAAGCCCCTGCAAAGCTTGTCTGGGATGCTTGTGCAGTCTGGAGTTACTTGTGCTCCCATTCAGAGGGGCGTGGCCTAGCAGTGTGGTCTGGGATGCTTGTGCAGTCTAGAGTTACTTATGCTCCCATTCAGAGAGGGTGTGGCCTAGCAATATGGTTTGGACTGTTTCTTTTGAAGCAGAACCAAGGTTGGCTGACTTGAGATTGCTCGCCTTCTCCAGTGGAGCAGAAGGGCAAAAAAAAATGAAAAGGCAAATGTAAAAATTTTTGGCAGCACCCAACGCTTCCACAAACGTTTCTGTGCTGAGTTGCGCATGGGAAACGCAGCGCAGAGTCATAGATACTAAGGGGCTTATTTACAAGGCCCTTGCGCCACTTTTGCGTCACGTTTCCCATGTTAAAAATGAAGCAAAAGTGGCGCAAGGGCCTTGTAAATAAGCCCCTAAGAGTGGGCTGCTGCTGCTGTCATGCCCTGGGCTGACATGCAAACAAACTCCCTTGTGTGCTGCACAGTACTGCACTAGAATGCAGAGAGTGCAGAGATGAGTATGCGTTGTATAAAAGATGATTTGTATAGGGAGGGCACCCTTCCAGTACACCTTCTAAAGCCTAGTTACATTCTAGAGAAGGAGCCCATTCATTGAATGTGTATTGTGTGCTTCAGCACAAATGTAATACAGGAGTTTTTTATGCGAAATGAAAAACTTTCACAAATAAATTACAGTTAAACAACAGTAAAACTGAGATCATCCTGCTCGTCAGGGCCGAAGATTATTGGTCAAGCAGCTGGTGGCCCCAGTCACTCGGCCCCCTGTCCATCTCCAAAACAAACTGTTTGCAATTTGGGAATTACCATCGACAATAAGCTCTCCGTGAAAGCCCATGTGAACCGAGTATTGGGCACCTGCTATGCTACTCTACGGAAACTACGGAAAATCTTCAAATGGCTACTAATTGAAGCCACTGGTGCACGGCCTTATCGTAAGTCGCATGGACTACGGAAATGCCTTATTGGCCTCTATAAATGAAGATCTTTTCTTCAAACTACAAATTTTGCAGAATACCGCAGCCAGATTAATTTTGGACCTGCCCCCTAGGGCCCGATTCACAGAACTAACTTAAGACAAAATCCTAAACTTACTACTTTTGGTATTCACAGAAGTTAGGATTTTGTCTTAAATTTGTCTTAAGACAAACTTAAGACAGACTTAAGTTAGGATTTTGTCTTAAGTCTGTCTTAAGTCTGTCTTAAGACAAACTTAAGACAAAATCCTAACTTCTGTGAATACCAAAAGTAGTAAGTTTAGGATTTTGTCTTAAGTTAGTTCTGTGAATCGGGCCCTAGATCACAATCTGGCCCCAATCTGAAACTCCTTCATTGGCTTCCAATTAGGAAGAGAGGGCAGTATAAAATTCTGTGCCTGACACATAAAAGCTTCTATTGCAATGGCCCTGGCTATCTTGGAAAAAAAACTGAAAAAAATACCAGCCTGCCAGAACCTTGAGATCTAGCTCAAAACCTCTCTTAATTCCAGTGCCGATTCGTACTGTGCGCAATGGAGGCCGCTCTTTTTCTTATGTTGCCCCCCACCTTTGGAATAAGCTTCCGGTCCACCTTATATCCATATGCGATAACCTTCGTTTTCCTAGAGAATTAAAAACATGGCTGTTCTCTAAAGAAATGAAATAGGATCCAGGAAGTGGAATAGTCTGCAAGCGCCTTGAGACCTAACGGTGATTTGTGCTCTATATAACACTTTTTGACTATGACTTTGTTAATCCCTGCTTCAAGGAGGCCTTTCCAGTGCTTAATTTGAGCCAGTGGTTTCCGGTGCTCGGCACCGGCACTTAATTGTCAACCACTGCGCTTGTGATAGTCTGCCACAAGGTGGTGATGTCTGGCAATTTATAGCTGACCACAACAACAGTTAATCATTAATTCAATATACATTAAAAATTAATTTTACCTGTCCCTCCTGGGGAGGGCTGCCTTGTTCAAATTGATGTCACTCTCCTGTTCCCTTTATCCCCAACAAAATGCACCGCTGCCAGCAACACAAACATATTTCAAAGCCATTGATTCCGTTTTGAGGGAGCTCCTGTGGGAGGGAAAGCCTCCGCGAGTGTCACTGGCTACGCTCACAAGGGGGTGGTTCGACGGTGGTATTGCTCTTCCCGACATTCGTCATTATTATTGGGCAGCTCATCTTGTGGCCATTAATCAGTGTAGGTACGGGCCGCAGATAGATCCCAGGTTTTGAATGGACAGATGGTTATTACCAGGGGTGAATTACAGGAGAGCACTATATGCCACTCCTTCCAAATTGAAAACTAACGGGGCCTACCAAACACTCGGTTATAGTCTGGTGAGAAGCCACTCTTCTCTTGGGGTGGAAGGATAAAGTCATGTTGGTCACCCCGCTCTAGGACACAGCCCAGTTTGGAAATCTGAGAGTCACAAAAGGATTTGACAAATGGGACTTAATCTGCATATCCTCAGTAGGTGACCTGTGGAGGGACGGAGGAGTCCAATTCTTTGACCAGCTGAGAGTCGAGTATGACCTGGCGGTCTCAAAACACTACAGATATCTCCAGGTTAAGCATGCATTGCAATCAGTGATACCTAGGGGTGACAACCCACCTGAATCCTCACCACTTGAGGACAGGGTACTAGACGGCCACCTCCCGGAGAAGGCAATCTCCCTTATACATAAAAAACGGATCAATAATTCTCCCGATACTCTTCTCCGGCTCCGTTCGCAATGGGAACACAATGTGGCCGGGCTGTATGATGAGGAATGGCTAGAAGCACTATCGTCTCCAAAAGAAACAGCAGTCTCATCCAGATTGAGACTTGTTCAACTCAAAATACTACAAAGAATATATTATTCAGGGCCAACATTGATGGAGAAGGGTTTTAGGCAGGACAGACTTTGTGGCGGGGGCTGTGGCCTTGATGGTACATTTATACATATACATTGGGAGTGCCATTAACCCAGAGCTATTGGGAGAGGGTAACGAACTGTATGACAGAAGTCATGGGGATAGCTACAGACTGCAACATAAAATGATGCCTCCTAAACATCTGGGGTCCAACAGATCTAAACATCAAAAAATAAGATGTGGGTATTATTGGGGATGATGGTGGCCAAACGTAATATTACCAAACTATGGGCGGCGAAAGAAAAAATGTCCCTGACGATGGGGAAAATGACATGGATTATTGCATGTTCACTGAAAAAACTATATATTTCACGAAGATGCCCAAATAAATGTTCACAAGTTTGTCAAAAATGGAATGTGTACAGGGGGGACAAATGTGAGCCACCTAGAGCTCTACCAAGTACGGATCTGGACTGACTGCCACCTGATGGATATAATGTTGTATATTGCTTCCCCGACTGAAGATGTACTTAGGATCTAAAAATGTAAGCTGCGACAATAATGTCTGAACTTGTCTGTAAGGTGTTATTTGATATGTTAAATGTTTAAATAAAAAGAAATTAAAAAAAAATGTTGCCTGCTGCCCAAGTCATTCTTATAGCGTTGGGGGCCTGGAATAGTCTGAATTGCCACACTTGTAGGAGAGTGATGGTTAGTAGTGGTGGCAGGGACAATGTGTGGTGCAAGCAGCAGTGGCCTAATGAGAGCCCTGGCGCTGGGCATTTGTTGTTGTCTCAAAATGCAACCCTGATATCTTAGATTGGCCTTTTATTTATTTATTTATTTAATGCTATTTTATATAGCGCAATATTTACCTAACGGTGTCAGAGCGGTTTCCAAAAGGACCAGTTACATTCATAAGGACGTCGGAGTACATGAATTACATAAAAGATACCAACAGAAAAACTCTAAATTCACATAAGAATGGTAGTAAGTACATACATCTACTACAGATACTAGTGGTTAGAGTTTCATGTATACATGTTGCAAATAACTCAAGATTACATTTTAAAAAGCGATTAGGGTTGGACAATTATATATTACATATTTACAGAGCAAGACATTCTTGCCGTCGTTCAGCCAGGAGTTCAGGTGGTGTTGCACTTAGGGGTGGTGATCTTGGGGTCGTAGGGATCCCTGAAGTGGAGGTGGAGATGGCCATAGGGGTAGAAGGCCGGGTGGTGGTAGGCGGAAGCAGCATGCTGGATCCCCGGGCTGATGTTGATGTGTAATGCAGGTGGAAAGTGTGCCTCACCTTCTCCCAGGAGTAGCAGCTAGCCCCTTATATCGTTAGTTTAAGCTTTCTAGGTCCGTTGCAGGGGCGGCTCTAGGCTCATGGCGGCCCTGGGCAGGGAGCGTAGTTAGGGGCCCCCGAAGAGGAGGTCCGGGCGGGGTAGAGCACGGAGGCCAGTGGGGGGGGTCAGGGTGTTTGGAAGTGGAACAGAGCCGGAGGCCGCCAAATCCCTGCCAGGGGCCACCACGCAAATATGTATCCATCCTCAGAGGATTATTATATTAAGGATATATATTGGCGTGGTGGCCCCTGGGGTTTGGTGGCCCTGTGCAGGTGCACAGCTTGCACATGCCTAAGGCCGCCCCTGTCCGTTGGATTGATCCTGCCTTCATTAGGGCAAAGCAGCACACGCTGCAGCACTCTAGGGTTACAAGGCTGGCAGCTCTCAGCAGTTGGCACAGAGGCGGGCTAGCTCCCGATTTGCGTCTCCGTCCCAAGGGGCCGCCATCTTGAGGTCAGGCAACCAATATCGCCTGTTTCTCCACTTTGCCTGGTTTCGTGATTGTCATCCCAGTGACCTGGTGAGTAGCCTCTACTTTCCACCTTGGGGGGCACTCACCGGTGTAGTGTTCGGGTCCTCAGAACTCCTCCGCTCGGCTCTACGTGGTTGGCTATGGTTGTGGTAAGGTGCCACCCTCTGCTCTCTCCGGTCTCATTCGATTTTGCCTACCGATCCATTTCCCAGTCCTCATTTGTTCTCTCCTCGTCTGTCGCCTCAATGTTTCTTGCGGTGGCGGCGAGTCAGGGGCCATAGAGATCGCGACAGTCAGCTCCAGGGGGTTACTTGAATCTCACTTGATTCAGGTCACACTTCTACCTTGATGCCTCATCCGGTCGCATTCCCCTCCTAACGGTCGGATCCTCAGGTCTTTCTAGGTTCCGTTGTGCAGTAATTTTTCAACCGCTGTTATGATGTAGCGTAAGGCTTCATAGAAGTCTATTATGAGTGCCATATGTCACTCTTACAGCAGAGCCCTCGCCTTTCAAGTCCGCTCAACCTTTGCGTCCAAACCTACGGGTGTTTGTGCTGATCTGCCCAAGTACAACCCCAGCAACGACCACTTTTTGTGCTGAGAATTGTGCACCTTTCCAGCAAAATAGGGGGCATATAATCAAGAACGGCGTTAAAAATTATCGCCGGTTTAGCGGCAGAAAACTGCTGCTAAAGCGGTGATAATGGGCTTGATAATATGCCCTGGAGAATTCCAATAGCAGTCCATGTTCTGGTGGGAACATGGGCTTCTATTGGAATTCTCCATTTTGCTGCCGTTAAATCGGCAATCATTTTAACGCCGTCCTTGATAATATGCCCCTACCTTTTTTAGAGAATTGGAACTATCAACGCGCACTGTTGTGTCACTTTGTGTTAGCGCGAAGCCTTCATGAATCTAGGCTGAAAATTATGTACTCAGAATAATTACTGGTGGTTCGGATTAATTGAGAGCAATGGAAGGTGTGCCTCATGTATAACTTCATCTCTAAGGGGAACTTCCACTGTGAGAAGGTTGCACACAGACAAACATTCCATTCCACCATTTTGTGACCACCATAGAGTTCACAAACTAATAACATTTCCTTGTAGATGCAAAGCAGTGAGATGAGCTCTTTGTGCCACGCTTTTCCTGGTGATACAGAAATCATATTTTTTTGTTGTTGTGAACTTCGAAAAGCATTTGAAACCCACTGTGCCGTTTCTATACATTGTACTTTGTTTTTTCTCCCTTTGCGACGCCCGCTGCTTTTCGCAGAATAGTTTATGGGAGCCTGGAAAGCATTTAGTAATGGGATCCAGGCTTCACTATTAAGGCGCACAATTGTAATATGTAATGCTGAGCAAAATGCTTTATCTGTCAGTAGTTCAGTTCCATGATCACCTAAAAAATTGGCAGCGTTTAGAAGCATGCCATTCCCTAGAGTGGACGGGTATGCTCAGACGTGAGTCCCGTGCTCTCCATGCCACTGAAATCAAGCTATCCTGGCTGATGAGGGCGGAAAGCCTGAAACCGGTCCTTGGATGCTTGTTTCCAGTCCAGGGAGGACCTGGCTTGGTAGTTCGGGCTGGACTGTTCCCATGGGGCACAAGGTCAAGACTGATTTGCATATGGCTGGGTTCAAACTGGAATGGCATAGTGAGCAAAAAAAAGGATGGATTAAGGCCCAGATCTCTGTACTGGGGTGAATGTATGACATTGTTCTGCATTCTGTCCATCACCTGTTGTTTTTGCATTCCCTAGAGCTGAGCAGTCAATGGTGGCTGCTCTAAAATCAAAGTGGTGAGGCATCACGAACACCGGGGGGTAGGAGCATTTGGGCATGAGGGGCAAATAATAATAAATGAAAGCAGTTACCTTTCTCTGTGGCCGCCACCTTGGTGCTCCTCTCCTGATGCTGGGCACACTGCACAGGCTCCCAGGGGCCAATCACGGCGCTTCTCTCCTGCTGGTAATGAAATTAAATGGAATACCAGTATTTGTAAAGCACACAGCTACCTCTGAAGTGCTGTCCCGGCGCTCATGTAAAGTGCCTCATACCTTCGGGTCGAGTTCGCGCTATATAAAATCTGCAACAAAAAAAAAGTAACGCAACCCAGCACATTGTGCTGCCTTGTGTTTCCTTGCGTCAGGAAGGCGTTCCATAGGTGGTGCATGGGTATTCACTTGCATCCATCCATGGGTTTTGACACAAACCTATATTTACAAAAAGATGTAAACACAGGCTTGCGACTAAATGGTGCGACCTGCCTGAGGCTGGTGCAGCAAAGAGAAATATTTTTATTTCTCCGCGTCATTTCACCTTTGTTGCATGTGTGCTGCGTTCTGTAACACTCATAAAAAAATTACATTGACACAAAGGACAGCTATTTGTGCATGAAGGTCTACCCTTTCCTGCAGAAATACTACCCTAACCACAGAACAAACAGCCTTGCACCATGGTGCAAGGGTACCTGCATTGGCGCAAGGCAGTCCAAAGTGCAGCAGCACTTGGAAAGAGCAGGTTGGCGCTATTTCTTCGAAGATATGGCGCCGCTCTGCTCTCGCGGGTGACGCAGAACAGTAACTTTATTTGCAGCGTTGAGTTTCTTTGGAAATATGTCCTTCAACCTCCATATATAAAGAGATTGATTTTTCAGTGCCAGGAATGGACAAAGCGTAAACTTCCGCATGGAATTCAATGCCAATGTTTGCTATTATAGTACAACAGAGTAACATTATGCATTGGTATATTCTAATGCAGGGGTGTGCATTAGATGCTCCTGGATGGGACTGCCCTGGAAAGTTGAAGAACACAGACATGTTTCTGCCACATTTCCGCCCTGGAAGTAGTTGGTCATGTACTCCTGTCATATGGAGGAGCCAGTGGCTTTGCAAGGTTGGAGTAGAAAGGGAACAGCTCCAAAATTAGTTGGGGTGAAGGGGGTTTCTCCACAGGGAAAAATATTTCCCTCAGGAAAAAGAAAATTGCATAAACGTGATAGCATTTCCTGATGCGCACTTGTGCACAATCTACAGTTCTGCTATTCATAAAGCCCTTCGAATAGGCCTGCGATAGTATTCTTAGAAAGCTTTGTGAATAGCTGATATTAGTATATCTGATGACGTATACCTCCAGTGCAGATCTACCCATATAGTTGTGAAAATGCCTCTTTAATCCAAATCCAAAAGCCACACAAATCCATCTTCAGGTTAAAACAGCACCTGAAATGGAACTTCAAGTTGGGCATTAAGGGGCAGATTTACAAGCCCATTGCGACACATTCACGCCGCTGTTGCGTCACTTCTGTGGTGCAGCGGCTGCATAAACCATGCGCCATGTTGCACCATATTTACAATATGACGCATTTAGGGAGATGCGTCACATTGTAAAGCCCTGCACCACATGAAACCTGCGTTAGGTTTCATGTGGGCATTCCGGCGCAGGGTCAGGGCCGGACTGGCTACCGGGCAGTTAGGAATGCTGCCGAGCTGCTGCCTGATTTTACTGCAGTGGGGGCGGATTTCGTCCATGGAGACCTGCGTGAGCTTCGTAATACAGAAAGCAAAACGAATTTTGTTTAGCTCACGCAGGTCCCCATTAACGAAATCAGCCCCCAGCTCACCAGCATTCCTAAATGCCCGGTAGCCAGTCCGGCCCTGCACAGGGTAGGCATTCCCTCGCAGGTACGCCTCGTACAAGTGAGGCAGTGAAATCTACAAGTTTCACTGAGTCTTTTTTACGGCCATGCTGCATCAAAACCCTGCGCCTGCTTGAAGCAGGCATAAGGAGTAACGCAGCATGTTAGGCATAGAGTGCCCCTGAGCCTTGCTGGAGCTGCGTTGCACTTGCGACGCGACTCCAGCAATGCGCCGCCTTAACGCCGGGGGATGCAACACGTATCTGCCCATACGCGCGCCACAGCGTGCTGCATTGTAAATGCGGCGCATCAGTGGTGGCGCACGGGTGGTTTTGCGTTTCGCATCTGTTCTGGCGATCCCTGCTGATTTGCAGTGATGTCCCAAAACTCGTAAATCTGCCCCTAATTCTGCACTCTGCTCTAAATACACCTAGAACACTCAGGGAGGTAAATCCGGGTGAAACGCTTGGAGGGCAACAGGGTGCATTCCTTGGGCTGCCATATCACGATGGGCTTTGCTGGAGAACCGAGGAGTTAAGCGCTTGTATAAACCGCCTGCAGCGTCTAAAGTGAATGAATTTAAACCAATTTTCCTCAGCCCTGGCGCTTCAGTGTCAGACAGCACAGCTCAGAGCCAGGAAGAGGCAAACATTGATCAATGATTGTGAGCTGTCCTATCTGAAAATAAAGCAATAAGGCCCTCATTATGAGTTAATGGCTAAATTCCATCCATCCCAGTGTGAACAGATGTCCGCACAGCGGGTCAGAATTACAAGTTGTGTGATAATTACCACACCCTCACAGCTCACCCCTGATCAGGGGAAAAAGTTCAGGGGAAAGAAGGAAAACATGAGGGATTTGGTGCCTTAAAAACTGAAGGGAATATTAGCAAGAACTTGCGATATTTATCGCAAAACGCGCTTAGCGCGTTTATTTTTATCGCTGCCTATCGCTGGATATTTTAGCGGCGAAAACATGCTATTAGCAAAGTTTATCTCCACTGTGATAAAATATCCAGCGATTGAGGCAAAATGCCTGAATATCGCTGGAAATCCACGCATTAACACCAATGGAGGCTTAACCTGACAATCCACCTCCCATTGAATACACAGGTAAGTCATCCTATTAGCAGGCGTTAGATTCTAGCGATATTCGCGCTTAGCGCGTCTTTTTTTATCGCTTCGCCTGCGATGCTAATAGGCAATAGCTGTGTTAGCGACTGCTTTCAGTCGCTAACAGTTTTGGTACGCCCACTTTGCATGTCATTACCGATAAATATCGCTGACATGCAAAGCGGGCTCCAAACCCGTCGCTATCGCCTGGAAGCTGTTGCTAACTGCTGTTAGCGACAGATTGCTGATAGGGCGATAAAAATATCGCCGCTTTAGCGGCAAAAAGTGCCCCTAAAGCAGCGATAAAGCCCTTGCTAATATGCCCCTGATTCTGTTTGCTCTGCCTCATTGTAAACGCGGAGTAGGAGGTATTAACCAAACGTAGATGTGATAAATATCTCACCCGGGGCCAAACATAGCCAGGGGCTCATTCATGAGCTTGTGATGCAGTGCAGCGCAGCAGACTTGGTGCGCTGCGTGACAGGGAAAGGGCCGGAATGCGCCATATTTAAGGCAATACAGCCCATTCCTGTCCTTTACCTTGCGCTGGCGCCACTTTGGCAGCCTAGCGCCAATTATTCAAGGGTGCCTGTGTTGCACGCTGGATTGTTTTTGTGCAGGAAGGGCACAAAAACAGTCCTGGTAGGCATGTTCCTCTTTTTATGTGTGCTGCTGCAGCACACATAGAAATAGGAAGATACGAGAAGAAGTGTAGGTATTTCTCCACGTTACGCCTCACCTGGGGAGGCGTAAGATATTTGTGCATCCCCACGTTTACAAGTTCTTGTAAATCTGGGGATGCGTCAAAATCCATGGGAGTTGCGTGGGAAACACCTACACAGCACCCATGGAACGCCTTCTCCGGGAAGAATAAAGCCAAGCAGAGCGTTGCTCTGTGTCAAGTTTGTGTCATGCATGTAGCAGATTGCGTGGTGCAAACGTAACACAGCCCTCTCACAAATAGGCCCCTAGTAATCGTATTTACCAAGGTAAACTACTAATTTGGACCAAACTTTAAGTAATATCGGGGCTTATTTACAAGTCCCTTGCGCTGCCAGTACGTCACTTTTTCCCATATTAAAAGTGCCGCATCGGAGGCGCAAGGGGCTTGTAAATAAGCCCAATGCTGCCTAATGAATTCACTTAACGCACTGCATGTGCACGAGACAGGCACTCGGCTCTCCTCTCTCCACCGTCAAAGCCCATTGCAATTACAGCCCCGGATTTACGCAGAACTGAGGAAATCATGTGCCGTTTGCGCCAACTTCCCCCATTTTGGGGCATATTTACAATGTCTGGCGCATCTCTGCAAATCAGCAGGGATGCTCCTGAACAGGTGCGACACGCAAGTCTCCCCTTGCGCCACCACGGATGGATCGCATTTACAATAAGGCGCACTATGGCGCAAGGATAGGTAGATGCTTATCGCATCTTGTGGCGTAAGGCTGGCGCATTGCTGGAGTCGTGACGCAAGCGCGATGCAATTCCAGCAATGCACAAGGGCCGCCCATACCTAACGTGGTGCGCCACTCCTTACGCCTGCTTCAAGCAGGCATAAGGTTTTGTTGCTGCAGCCTCGGAAAAGTGACTGTGAATTCTTGTAGATTTCACTGCGTCACTTTTACGAGGCGTTCCTGCGACAGAATGCCCACCCTGCGACGGAACGCCCACATGAAACCTAACACAGGTTTCATGTGGCGCAGGGCTTTACAAAGTGACGCATCTCCGTAGATGCGTCACGTTGTAAATAAGGCTCAACGTGGAGCATGGTTTACGCCGCTGCTGCGTCACAGAAGTGATGCATCGGCGGCGTAAATGTGTCGCAAGGGGCTTGTAAATCTGCCCCTTCGAATTTGGAACTGAAATGATGTCCAAATTGTGCACCCACTAATTGTGCACCATGTCTCGCTGTATCGGAATTTAGCCGGTGCACACATTTCACCAGCGCTTCAACGAGGACGCGCACTCTACGTCTCAATGAATTCAGAGGAGTGGTTTGAGGGGTCCTGACAGCATCTCGGGTCTCTGAAGCTATATATATATTGGGACGTAGGGTGACCAACTGGCATTGGTGCAAATTCAGGACGGTGAGTGTAAAAATTCAGGACAAAGGGTCAAAATTCAGGACACAAATTCAGGACAGGAGGTCAAAATTCAGGACAAAACTTCAGGACAATAGGTACGTTTTACAGACACATCAGAGGTCGCGCAATAGTATATAAGTAAGCCCAGCCATTTCCAAACATATTCAACCATTTGCAAACCTATCCGTCATGTATCCTTCCATCTATCATTTCACTCATCCATCCCTTCATCCATCCTTTCACTCATCTATCCATTATCCATCCATCCACCCTTTCACCCTATCCTTCTGTACACTTATCCATCCACTCTTCATCCCATCCATCCATTCACTCATCCATCCAGTCATTTACCCTTTCACCAATCCAGCCATCCTTTCACTTACTAATCCTTCCACCCAGCCACTCTTTTAGTCGTCCATCCATCCTCCCTTTCTCTCTCCATCGACCTTTTCACTAAGCCAACCTTCCTTCTATCCATCCATCCACCCACCCATCCATCCATCTACTCATCCACTCATGAATCCACCCATTGACCCTATCACTCATCCATCTATCATTTCACTCCTTCACACATCTATTCATCCTTTTGTCCATCTACCCTCCCTTTCACTCACTCATCCATCCTTACATCCACCCTTTCACTCATACGTCCATTCATTCACCCTTGCACTTATCAATCCATCAATCCATCCATCATTTCACTCATCCACCCACCCATCATCCACCCAACCATCCACCCACCCACCATCCACCCACCCATCCACTCATCCATCCTTTCACCCACCATCCACCCACCCATCCACTCATCCATCCACTCATCCATCCATCCTTTCACCCACCCACTCCTCATCCATCCATCCATCCTTTCACCCACCCACTCTCCATCCATCCATCCATTCACCCACCCACTCACTCATCATCCATCCATCCATCCTTCCCCTCATCATCCATCCATCCTTCCCCTCATCGTCCATCCATCCTTCCTTCCACCCACCCACCCACTCATCATCCATCTATCCATCCTTCCTTCCCCTCCATCCATCCATCCTTCCCCTCCGTCCATCCCCTCATCCATCCTTCCCCTCAATCCATCCATCCTTCCCCTCATCATCCATCCATCCTTTCACCCACCCACTCATCATCCATCTATCCATCCTTCCTTCCCCTCCATCCATCCTTCCCCTCCATCCATCCCCTCATCCATCCTTCCCCTCAATCCATCCATCCTTCCCCTCATCATCCATCCATCCTTTCACCCACTCATCCATCCATCCATCCTTCCCCTCCATCCATCCCCTCATCCTTCCCCTCATCCATCCATCCTTCCTTTCACCCACCCACTCTCCATCCATCCTATCACCCACCCACTCATCATCCATCCATCCATCCTTCCCCTCATCATCCATCCATCCTTCCACCCACCCACTCATCATCCATCCATCCATCCTTCCTTCCCCTCATCCATCCATCCGTCCCCTCATCCATCCTTCCCCTCATCCATCCTTCCTTTCATCCTTCATCCATCTTCCCCTCATCCATCCATTCTTCCCATCCATTTATCCTTCCCCTCATCCATCCATCCTTCCCCTCCATCCATCCATCCTTCCCCTCATCATCCATCCATCCTTTCGCCCACTCATCCATCCATCCATACATCCCCCTCCATCCATCCTTCCCCTCATCCATCCATCCTTCCCCTCATCCATCCATCCTTCCCCTCATCCATCCTTCCCCTCATCCATCCATCCTTCCCCTCCATCCATCCATCCATCCTTCCCCTCATCCATATTTCCCCTCATCCATCATCCAGCTACCCTTCCACCCATACATCAAGCTATTTACATTTTCACTCATCCATCCTTCCCCTCATTCATCAATCCATCCATCCTCTCTCATTATCCATTTATTCACTCTTTCATTCATCCATTCACCCTTTCACTAATTCATCCAGCCATTCACCCATCCCTTCACTTACTTACTCGCCCACCTTTCCATATTAATTTTGAGCTGAGCCCTTTTGAGAAGAGGCCTATCAAGAACTTCACGGATGGGACAGAGGCCACCCAGGGCAGAGACATGATCCACCACAGGGGGGACAAGAGCCATCACAGGAGGGGGAACAGGATCCACCAGGGTGGGCACAGGGGTGGGCATGCAGTATTAAAGTATCATCTTGGGCTCCTCGCCCCCTCCTGCACAAGAGGCTCTCTGTCCAAAATGCCATCCCCCACTGTGATGTACAGTACTTACAGGAGATACTCTAAGAGAACTGATTGAACTGATTTTCCTCCATACTTTGTTAATCAGTGTGGGTGCAATTGTGCCTTTTCTTTATTGTATTACATTATAGACTGCATGTTCAAAGAACCGAGGTTTGCTTACAATTTAGTGACAGTAATTAAGCTCTGTGAAGAGAACCACGTGCTGCCTCGGTGTAATCTGGCTGAGCGGAGTCTCGTTACGCATTCAGGGCTGTTTGCATCTGAATGGATGTTCCTGCTCCTGAAGCTGCAGCCCCTCCTCTCAGTCACCTTTGAGCACCTCTTAACAGCTCATCGAGGGCTGGAGGTGTCAAGGCTGCCATCCCGCTGTGCCTTCCAATGCTGCTAGATATCTGCGCTTTGATACTGCATCTGAGTCAAGACGGGAGGTGGGGGCAAGCTATGCAGGCTTTAGGGTGGGGGCGACCAGGGCCCGGCTAAAATGACGGACAAATGGCGTCCGTTAAAGAATCCTTCACGGACAACGGACAGACGGTCAAAATTACGGACTGTCCGTGAAATTTACGGACGGTTGGTCACCCTAGGGAGCCCGGGTTCATACCGCCCGTGTTTGTCTATCTCCGAGGCCTGTAAATGCAATCAGACCGCCCTTCGGATGAAATGCGCCCCCGGCTGCCGACGGAGGCGCTTCCCGCGTTTTTCCCCCGCGTTGCCTCGCACTAATGGGGCGTCGCATCCATTTTATCGACTCGCAACGGTGTATTTACTCCGGCGAAGGGAATGTGGCCGCATGATTGCTGTCACACAGGCCGTCTCCATGGCGACCGAGGTCTGTTTACAATTTCCACAGCACTTACATCTTTCTTTGAAGGCTTTGGGGCGCTGCAGATATGTTCCTGACAGTATTTGACATATCATGGTTTTCATTCTGTCTGCAGCGTTTTCTATACTTAGAACGGGGATGCTCAAACGCATTAGTCAAAGACATGCGCTCTAAATGGGATTCTTTGTACAGACATCCGAGCTGTGCGTCAAAACCAAGCAGCCCGAAGCCTTTTCCAGTCTGGCCCAAGGGGGTGGGGGGAGATAGTGGCATTATTTCGAGATTTGTGCCTCCTAAAAATTCAGGGGCATATTACCAACGATTAGCGATATTTATCGCTAACTAGGCTTAGCAACGATTTATTTATCGCTAAGCATCGCCGGAAATTATCGCTGAGATAACGTGCTATTAGCTACGTTTATCTCCAAAGCGATAATTTTTCCGGCGATAGCGTGAATATCGCTAAGAATACAGCGATATTCACGCATTAGCGACTAAATGTTCTTAGCCATGTTATCCACCTCCCATTGGATAACATGGCTAAGAACTGGTCTGGGCAGGTGTTAGTTTTTGGCGATATTTGCGCTTAGCGCGAATATTGCCATCGCTAAGCCTGCCTTGCTAATAGGCGTTAGCGACGTTAGCTGCTGCTTTCAGTCGCTAACGGGTTGGGTACGCCCACTTTGCATGTCATTAGCGATAATTATCGCTAACATGCAAAGCGGGCCCGAAACCGCCCGCTATCGCCTACAAGTCGACGGCTTGCTAATAGGGCGATAGAATTTTCGCGGCTTGGCGGGCGAACACGGCCACCAAAGCGGCGAAAATTGCCTTTCGCCCCCCTTGATAATATGCCCCTCAGCTCTCATCACTGATCCTGTCGCACTCCGACAACATTGCCGAGGTTACTTATAGGAGTGGACCTTGGGTCCAGTTGGCAATAGTGCAGCAGGTGCAGTGACACCGGGACTGAGTGAACCCTAATTATAGCTGCATTTCACTACCCATCCAGCAAAAAGGGGGGCCTATTTTCCCTGCTTGCACCATGGGCCAGGGCACCTAACTCTGGCCAAACATTTTCAAAACGGTTCCGCATTGCACCATACAAGCGAGTAAAGCGGCATATCAACAAGGGCCTTATCTCTGCTTTTTTGGCTTTAAAAGCCAAAAAAGCGGAGATAAAACTATCGCCCTATTTACAACTGAGTGCTAACATGCATTAGCGCATCTTAGCACCCGTTTTCCCGACGCCTCGCTTTGCATCTCTAATGAGATGCAAAGTGGGCGTCACTGGCAAGTACTGCATGTAAATTATCGCTGATGTGCACATCGTGATATTTACAAGGAGGCCCACGCATTTTAGCAGACGTTAGTTGTTGGCGAAAACCGCGGTTTTCGCCAAAAACTAACGTCTACTAAAATGCTGACTTACGTATACTTACCATTGGGGTGGATTATGCTGATACGACCACATGGTCGTATCAGCAAGGTTATCACCGTTTTCCCAGCGATGTTCCATGGGAAACACCGCTATCGCTGGAATAATTATCGCCATTGCGCTATGCGTTTTTAATACAGCGCTAGCATGGCGATAATTTCCAGCGACAGCCGGCGATAAAATATTACACGCTAAGCGCGGCCAGTGATAATTATCGCTGCTGCTTGATAATATGCCCCGTAGCATGCGAACCTCATCATCAATCACAAATAATTGGTGCATATTAAAAAAAAATCAAATACATTAGTTAAGTGCTTTCATGGCTGATTTGTGGTAGACCAATTATTCCTAAAACTAGGGCCCCCACCTATTGGCCCAGCAGAAACGTGCAAAAATACCCAGATGGCCAGTCCAATAATGCTAGGGAATGCAGTTAACACCTCAATGTTATCACCTGCAAGCCTTGTGAACTATTTTGCACCTCGGGTTGTGACGAAGGGCATATGAATGAGTGCTGGAGCTCACACAATAGCCCTAGAGGTTGCCAAACACCCACCTTCTCAAGTCCTCATTTTGAGAGTCCTAGAATTGACCCTGTAAAATCTGCCCTGGGACTGATACAGATACCTTATGCATGGCACTCTAATACTCTTGGGTCTTGTTCGTGCTGTATAAAACTGAATACATCATTTAAAATTAAATAAATAAATCACAGCCATGCAGGCAAACACTCTATTTGATCTTGAGCAAGCAGCAGACTGAGCTGGAGTCCAGCAGCAATGGCACAGCTAGTGTTGAGTTTGCAGCTTGATTAATCTACACAGGATATAGGACTGGAATTGTGGAAACACACAAACGTGTTTAGGACAAAGGGCCATATTTAATTTAATTTAAAAAAGAACTTATAAAGCGCACGTACACTGAGTCAGTTTCATGGCGCTGGTGAGGTCCCTAAAGGGAAAAAAAATAAATAAAAGAGCTAGAGATGATAGGATAGCTAAGTGCCAAAAGCCTGCTGGAATAAACATGTTTTTAGTGACCTCCGGAACTCCATGTAGGAGGAAGAGAGTCTTAAGGACAGTGGGAGGCCATTCCAGAAGGTGTATCAAAATCCTCATTTGCGAGTCTCAGATAGCGATTTTTTGCGAATCGCTATTTGAAATGAAGTGAAATGAAAAGAAAAAGGGACTTGCTAAAGCGCTCTGTGGCCAAGCGGCTTCCTGGCGCTGAGAACTGGTGCCTAACTCAACGAAGCATCCGAGAGAGCTAGCAAGGGAAGGCCTGGGCGAAAAGAAACATTTTCAGGGCTTTGCGAAAAGAGGAGTAAGTGGGAATGGAGCGAATAGAGAGGGGAAGACTATTCCAGAACTGGGGGGCAAGGACCGAGAACCGGGTGCCCCCTGTTCTGGATTTGCGGAAGCGGGGTACTTGGAGCAAAGATAGAGAAGAAGACGGAGAGTGCGAGCCGGGGTGTAAGGAGTGATCAAGGTAGCAATGAAAAGGGGGGCGGAGTGGGAATAAGCCCGGAAGGCTAAGCAGGCCAGTTTAAAGAGAGATCTAAAGTGCACAGGGAGCCAGTGAAGGGACTTAAGTACAGGCGTGATGTGAGAGGATTTGGGAAGGTGGAAAATGAGGCGGGCTGCCTGATTTTGAATGGCCTGTAACCGTCGTCTTTCAAAAGCTGGTATGCCCACGTAGAGGCCGTTCCCATAGTCAAGGCGGGAGGTGATAAGGGCCATGACTATGGATTTAAGAGCATCCGTGGAGAAATACCGGGATACTTTCCGGATAAGACGGAGGGATAAAAAACAAGAGGAAACGACAGAGCTAACTTGGGCATGCATGGTGAGGTCATTACTGACCTTGATGCCCAAGGTACGAACAGAGGAAACCGGTGAAGGGGGAGAGCCAAAGGAAGAGGGCCAATAAGTTGGGGACCAAGGATTGGAAGGGCCACCCGTGAGGACAAGCTCCGTCTTATCCGAATTGAGCTTAAGATGGTTAGAGCTCATCCATTCCGAGATAAATACTAAGGTGGAGCTGAGAAAAAGAGGGGAATCCGAAGAGGTGGAAAGATTGAAAACGAGCTGGAGGTCATCCGCGTAGTTATACACGGAGACCCCCAGCTCGCGGAGAGAGAAAATAAGAGGATAGATGTAGAGATTGAAAAGAAGGGGGGAAAGGGAAGAACCTTGGGGCACCCCACACGTGACTGGGCGGGAGGGAGAGGAGAAGCCTGAAAGATGGACAGCTTGTGACCTGCCTTGAAGAAAGGACGCCAGCCAGGAAAGTGCTGTTCCTCTGATGCCCGCTGCGCTGACACGGTCGAGAAGAATGGCGTGGTCGACCGTGTCAAACGCAGCTGACAAGTCGAGAAGCACCAGGGCTTGAGGAAGGTTGGCGTCCGCTTTCTCCTTGAGTTCGTCCAGAACAGCAGTGATCACATTCTCCGTGGAGTGGCCCGGGCGGAAACCTGCCTGATGGGAGGCCAGGAGGCAGTTTTCCTCGATGTACGAGGACAAGCAGGATGTGACATGGCTTTCCAGGATCTTCCCCAAATAGGGGAGGAGAGAGATAGGCCTGAAATTGATAAGGAGAGAAGGGTCCAGGCCCGGTTTTTTGATAATGGGCAGAACCATGGCGGTTTTAAAAGAAGCGGGAACAGAGCCGAAAGTCAGTGATGTGTTGAGCAACGTAAGGGGGGGGACGGGACAGCTAGTAAAAAGAACTTTAAGAATCCGGGCCGGAGCGCAGTCGGCCGGAGAGCCAGACTTGACTTTGGAGAGCAAATGGAGGAAACTGTCAATGGAAATAGAAGGAAAGTGATCGAGAGAGGAGGAAGGCAAAGGAAGGGGGGGAGTGGCAGGGGGTTGACAAGCTATGGGGATGTTGGCTTTGATGTTAGCAATCTTGTCAATGAAGTGATCATTAAGTGCCAGACAGAGGGATTGAGTGGGGGCAGGGGTAGTGCTAGTGCGATCGGAGGTGGCGAGTTGTTGGACAAGAGAAAACATTTCACGAGATTTATTAGCTGAGAGAGCAACTCTCTCCATGAAATAATTTGTTTTGGCCAACAGGATAGCCTTTTTGTAGCTGTTGAGCAGAAGTTTATATTTGGTGCGAAGTAGGGGGCAGTAATTTCGTCTCCAATGGCGTTCCGAGCGCCTGAGATTGAGTTTAAGAACTTTGAGCTCACTCGAAAACCATCCATGGGCATCATATGGGCGGACAGATTTGACTCTCTTGAGTGGAGCTACCTGATCACAGGAAGAAGAGAGCCAAGTGCTGATGGCGTTAGTTTGAGATTCGAGGGAGAGGTCCGCCAAGTCAGGCGCAGAGGAGGTCAGAGAAGACGAAAGAAGAGTAAGATCGGTCTGGTTCCAGCTACGGGCTAACACATTCTTGGGTGGGGGGGGGTTTAACGAAGGGGGCAGAAAAAATACTAACGAAGATAGTAGAACGATCAGACCAGATACAAGGAAGAATAGATGGGGGGGAAACTTCGCGGCGCAATGACCATATTTGGTCCAAAATGTGGCCCTTAACGTGGGTGGGGGTTACGATATGAGGCGTGAAATTTAGGGACAGAAGAGTGGCAGAAAAATCTTTGGATGTGGCGTTTTCCCTTGGGTCACCGGGCCAATAATTAAAGTCTCCAAGTAGGATGACTGAAGAATTATTGACCGCCAGGGTGGCCAGGAGCTCCTGCAAGGAGGCTACAAATTGGGGCATAGGTAAAGGGGGGCGATACATAAGAACAAGAGTGAGAGGGTCGGGAAGGTTAAGGGACCGAGCCACAAGGTAGTCCACATTAGGTATGGGTGGGTGATCGAGAAGCTGGAATTTGAGGGTGGAGCGAACAATCATTGCCACCCCACCTCCGGCCTTTCCGGCTGGTCGATCCGCTCGAAGAGCGTAATAGGTATCAGGGAGGATAGCCAGAAGATCAGGAAGCGAATCGGTAGAGAACCAAGTTTCGGTGAGGAATAGATAGTCAGGAGAGTCCGAGCTTAAGAGATTGAAAAGCTCAAGTTGATGCTTGACAGCTGAACGAGTGTTGAGCAGGCAAGCTGAGGCTGCAGAAGAAGGGGGTGGGAGTGAGGATACTACAAAAGAGAAAGAGGGGGAGGGAGTGGGGCTATAAAAAGAGGAAGAACAGGAAGGGCAGGGCCCAAGAATTCCGAGAGTGTCGAGACGTTGCACCAGTGAGGGGGAGAGCGGGCTGGGGACCATGAGTGCAGAAAGTTGGGCAGGTGTATAGACCAAAGAACAAGCAGGGTCTGTGGCCCCTGGTCCCGGCCGGTCGCGGACGGGCGCAGACGGGCTTGCCCTAGGCGCGCCCGCTGCACCCGTCCGCTGCGCGGACGGGGGAGACACATAATTTATAGTGAGGTTCAGGGCGTGGCCTGGTGGAGGTGGGCGTGGCTAAGGGGCGGCTCGCTGGTGGCGGCGAGCGAGGGAAGCCTGACCCGCTGCAGCGTTGACCTCGGCTGCGCGGGGGGCCACGAGGCAGAGCAGAGGTCCCTGAGGGGAAATGAGGTAGGTTTAAGTTTTAAAATATGAACACAAAAAAGAACACTAAGAGTTTTAAAAACGAGGCTTCAATGGTCTAGGCTCCCGCGGAAGGCAGGGGAGAGTCGGCGATCCTGAGCTAGTACTCAGCTCCTCCTTAAGTGAAGAGTGGGCGTGGCCTGGTGGAGGTGGGCGTGGCTAAGGGGCGGCTCGCTGGTGGCGGCGAGCGAGGGAAGCCTGACCCGCTGCAGCGTTGACCTCGGCTGCGCGGGGGGCCACGAGGCAGAGCAGAGGTCCCTGAGGGGAAATGAGGTAGGTTTAAGTTTTAAAATATGAACACAAAAAAGAACACTAAGAGTTTTAAAAACGAGGCTTCAATGGTCTAGGCTCCCGCGGAAGGCAGGGGAGAGTCGGCGATCCTGAGCTAGTACTCAGCTCCTCCTTAAGTGAAGAGTGGGCGTGGCCTGGTGGAGGTGGGCGTGGCTATGGGGCGGCTCGCTGGTGGCGGCGAGCGAGGGAAGCCTGACCCGCTGCAGCGTTGACCTCGGCTGCGCGGGGGGCCACGAGGCAGAGCAGAGAATCGCAAATTTCTTTGTATGTAGGATTTGCAATACATTTTTCGAATCCTACATATTCCTTAATTGCGAATCTCAAATTGCGATTCACAATTAAGGAATACCTCCCCATTCATTCCTATGGGCCTAGAGGCCCGTAGGAATGAATGGGAAGACATTCTCAATTTGCGATTAGCAATTAGAGAATCGCAAATTGAGAATGCAATTTCAAGGGTGTAAGGGTGTCAAAAGGACACCCTGTTGCACCCCTGAAATAAGCATGGGTGCACATGTGTTGCACATACATGCCCTAAAGAAAAATGCACTTTTTTGCATTTTTCAAAGAAATCGCAAATTACCACCAATTTGAAGTTGATGGTAATTTGCGATTCCTTAAGGCCAAATTGCACTTTTTTTGGTGCTTCTTACATTGCATTTAAGGAATCGCAAAATGTGCGCTTCCTTAAATGAAATCGCAAAATAAGGAATCGCAAATGTTGCGATTCCTTATTTTGCACGCAGATTTGCCTCATACATACCACTAAGCAAAATTGCGATCGCAAATGCTGAAATTCTGCTAATTTCGGCATTTGCGATCTCAATTTTGCTTGATACATATGGCCCTAAATCTGATTGTAAATGCAGCTTCTCCTAGCACTCAAACAATGCTTGGCTAGGATGGTGATCTATAGCGCCTTGATCCCTTTGGGTAATTGCTGCGCTTTATAAATTCTAAATTAAATAAAAAAAGGCTGCAAACACTATGGCAGTGAATGGAACAGAACAGCCTCAAAGAGTTCTGGGGCAGAGAAACCCTTTTGCGCGACGTTCTCTTCTGTATCAATCTAAATCTGTTTCCTTTTCATGCCTGGGGACACATTACCCATCTGAGCTCCTTTGAGCAAGTGAATTAATTCTCAAACAGAGAAGATGACAAACAATATGGCGATTTGGAGCTCTCTGCAGCCTACAGCGGTAAATAGATTAACTGTGGAGTGCAGAGGGCCTTATCTCTGATTGAGTCAGTGACATAAACAGACTTAACAGCATAGTTTATGATGTCTTGTGTAATCCACATTATTTTACAATATGCACCAGGTTTGACAGCAAACGTGTACACATGCATCTGCTGGTAGCACAGAGACTGAGAGCCCTCCCTCTCTTGGGGCCTCATTTATGAAAGCCTTGCGCCACCGGTGCGTCACTTTTTCCCATGTTAAAAGTGACGCACCGCCGGCGCAAGTCCTTCATAAATAAGGCCC
The DNA here is from genome assembly GCF_964261635.1 of Lissotriton helveticus. Taxonomy (NCBI): domain Eukaryota; kingdom Metazoa; phylum Chordata; class Amphibia; order Caudata; family Salamandridae; genus Lissotriton; species Lissotriton helveticus. Next base: position 1,238,906,570 of record NC_136070.1, read on the forward strand.
TTGATGTGGGGGGAGAGACAGCCTAGTTCCAAATCAGTCAGGGAGGGAGTTCATAAAAAGAACATCAGAACATGAGTTGTGCAAGTTCTAATACTTTATGGTGCAATCATATTGGATACTAGGAGTAGCCCAAAATGGGGATCCTATTCACTCAGTAGCACTCAACCATAATAAAATTAACCCTGGGCGTAGCGGGCATAGTGCCTCTACACATATTTCCACGGAGTTTGAAAAATAATCTGTGGAAATACACTCAGCTCCGCTCCACTACGCTCCCTCCCGCCTCCCAAAGTCTTTAAAAATGTAAAAGAATCCACTTACCTGTTCTCTGCCGCCCCTGCCTGGCCGCTCTCCGTCCTACTCCTCGGTCCTCGCGTCCCCTTCTGTAATAAAAAAAACACTACGCTGTATGTCTGATGCACGGAGGCAGAGTTTTTTGCCTACTCCCGTTCGCCACGGAGCGCGGAGTAGGCAAATCTCCGCAAACTCCGCTGGCAGAGCGGAGTTACCCGCCCAGGGTTAAATAAAATGCCATGGAAGATGTGGTAGTCCTTGACACAAAGCATTGCTTGTACAAACCATATATTTGTTTATCAACTGTTCATACTTAACTCCTCAGCAACATATGGGGTTGATTACAAGTTTGGCAGAGATAGCAATGGAGTGCCTTCTCCAGTGCTTAATTTGAGCAGGTGCTATCAGGTGCTCAGCACCGGCACTTCTTTCACAGGGCCTGGGCTACGATTTCTGGTCCTGCAGGTAGTGGTCTCAATATTAATTGCCCAATTTAAAATAAAAAAAACACATACCTTGCATGGTGACGGGCTGGTATGTTTTCATAGGCAGGCATACATCTGTTCAGGCAGGCATGATTGTGTATCATCACTTTAGTGATGTCGTCACGCATGTCAAGAATCCAAGAAGTCATCATTAACGAATGGCTTGCATTCTATTCACAGAGTCTGCTGCACCCTGCCACTGCCTGAGCTTAAGCCTCCAAATTGGATAATTGTAGTTGGGGCCTGCAGCCCTGCATTGCTACTATCCTCAACGTGCTTGATGTGGCTGTGGCCCACCGCAACTTTTGTGTGCTATGGAGTCACCTGCAGTTTCCGTGCGCTGCCTCCAAACATGCTAATTGCTGAGTGTGCTTGAGGCCAGTAGGTGCAACAGCCATACTCATGTCTCACAGGCATTGCAGCATTGCGGCTGAGGACAGTGCTTGTGCTGTGGCAGGCAGGGTCACAGCAATCTGAGCAGTGGATGGCTATGCCGTCTTCATACCTGGACCAAACTAATTACAGGCAGAACTAGCAGTGACATGACCGCTGTGCTCAAGCTGCCTTCTGACCTGCAACAAACCCAGTCAGACCACAGTGAATAATATGTTCCAAAAAAGCATTTTCATTTGGTGTTCATTTTGTTTTCGCACTCATCTGCCGGTGTAGGTAAAGAAGTAAAACGCATGTCTTAGGGGACAGACGGCAGAGCATGGATACAGGATAGAGACTGAGGCAGTGCGGGTGTTGAAAGTTGGGCACACCGGAGGTAGAAGTGGGATGCAGCCTCCTTGGCAGCATTTTCAGCCCCAGCACTTCCTTTTTTACAAATTAAGCACTGGGGCCCTTCTCCACCAAACTGAAGGTCTGCCCACCTGGTTTACAGGTATGTCAGCAACGGAGCCTGCACTACCTCCATTGCTGACATAATGCTACGACGGGCAGATGAAGTCAAGAGCTGTCAGAGGTTCAAAACACCAGCATCCACTAGTTTAGAGTGGAGGGTGTTTTAATGTTTTTTTGCTGTTCATCCCCCCAGATAAAACCTGGCAGTGAGGGACAGTAAAAAAAAAAATAATAATGACCCATACACCATTGGGAGACAACTACCACGGTGTGATGGGCATTGGTTTTTACTTTATTCAAAAACAATCTCTTGGGAGTTTGGTTTTAGAAAAAATAAAATGCAAAAGTTTGATGGAGCTGTCTGGCTAACTTTTACAACATTAACAGGAACTGCCTTGACATTGGTTCCAGCCAATGTTTAGAGTTGTCCACAAGGCTGGTGGACAACTCTAAGGGGCATATTACCAACAACTAGCGATAATTATCGCTATGTTGGCTTAGCGGCAAAAAGTCAGCGATATTCATGCATTACCGAGCTAATGCTCTTAGCCATGTTATCCACCTACCATTGGATAACATGGCTAAGAACTGCTCAGGGGCAGGTGTTAGCTTTTGGAGATATTCGCGCTTAGCGCGAATATCTCCAAAAGTTGGTAATAGGAGATAGTGACGTTAGCGACTGTTTCCAGTCGCTAACATCTTGGCACGCCCACTTTGCATGTCATTAGTGATAAATTTCACTGACATGCAAAGCGGGACCCAAGATGGTCGCTATCTCCTACTAGCTGTCGCTAACTGGTGGTAGCGACAGCTAGGGAATAGGGAGATCATTTTATCTCCGCTTTCTTGGCTTTTAAAGCCAAAAAAGCGGAGATAAACCCCCTTGATAATATGCCCCTAAATTTAGCGGGTGGAGGACCCGTGGTATGGCGAGAGTAAAGCTCTCAACCATACAGACGAGCTTTCCTCCGCCCACAAAACTCAAAATCAGCACCTGTGTCTTGAAATGTGACATTACAGTTAATAGAAAATTAGAATTTGCACAGTCTCACGGATGTGACTTGAAGATGAAGGAGCATTTGACAATTTATCTCCTCCCTCATATTTTCTGGAGAATAAGGGTCGGATACACAAAAGGAACTTTGGAGTAATTAAGTAGTATTCCCGGCAGTACGTATTACAAAATGCAATTCACAAACCTTTTGTCCTAGATCTCCACCTGTAATGTAAAAGGAACATAGGGGAGTGGTGGGAAAATGGAAAGTAAGTCCTACAAAATGGGTGATGTTAGGTAAAATTTAAGGCGAGGGTTAGTAAGAGACATGCTCATACAAAAGACACTTCTAATAATAAAACAGTCATGACAGTGACAAAACAGGCTTAAATGCGTTGAAACGCAAGAGTAGGCCATGACAAGTACAATGATAAGTTACATTTACTGGTACACCAATTTTTGTGAATCATGAGCAAGTTAAGACAACTACAATCATTGTTACTCCTACTCTTACACCAATCTTTGTAAACCAAGTCCAAAGATGGCTTGCTTTGAGACTATAAACTCTGAATCACACTACCTTTGGGAAACAATTTCACTCTGGTAACACAAGAAACAAGTATATCTGGTGAAGCAACATTTCATGATGAGTTAGTGAGTGTGAACAATGATATAGGGCACAATTACACTGCCTACCATGTCTTGACACTGACCACCTTCCTTCTTGAAAGGACATAGCAAAAACAAAGGGGCAGATCTACAGGAAAGTGCCACAGGGGCACCTTCCTTCACAAAAACAATCACTACTGGCATTTTCTTCTTTCAATGCGTGCTGTAGAATGCAGCACGCATTGAAAGAGGAAAAAACAAGGAGAAATGAAAACATTTCATACGTTGTGCCTGGCGATCCCACCCCTAGGGTGACGTGGCAAACTGACGCATTTCTAGGTTTATGATTTCTCGTAAATCTGGAAATGTGTCTGGTTCCACGGGTGTTGAGTGGGAACACCCACAGCAACACCCATGGAACGCCCCTTTCACGCAAAGTGTTGCGTGTAAAGGGGCCATATTTACAAGGATAGGAAAAGCCACACAGGGTGGCTTTTCCTATCCTTGTAAATATGGGGCAGGGAAATGCCACAAAAAGTGACGTACTGGCAGGGCAAGGGGCTTGTAAATCTGCCCGAAGCATTTGAGAAATTCTATTGTAGGGCATTTCAGAGGTTCAATCCCCAGCTACGAAACAGCCTTCTAGCTAACGTTTGTCACTTTGCTCTTCCATGAATTAAGATGTTTCTTACAAAGAAGCAAAGGCTCCTCGGAGAGAGTTCTGAGTTTCCTGAAGGATGAGCTAAAGACATAGGACGGTGTGAATATTGGAGCCAAAGGGCCCTATTCACAAAAGCAATCCACAGACCTCCAGCTGAAGATATCCGCCTCTGTTTCTCCTATCTTTTCTGCATGGAGATCTGCGCACCAGTGGCGGAGACCTCCACACTTGTTTTAGTAGTAAATGTGGGAGACCAGAGGGAGTGAGGGAAAATGTGGAATAATTACTTCAAGATGGAAGGGATTTGGGCAAATTAAAGGAGGGCTTTAGGAAGGGACATACTAATGCAATAGTTCCATTGATAAAACAGGCATAAATGTACTACAACCGAGCCTTGTAAAAAGTCAAGCACCACACATGGCCAACCAGTGGTACTGCAACACACTCACTTAGAAATCAATTGTGACAGACACTAATGTTAAAAAATGTAAACATTTACATAAACTAAATTAAATACAAATTTTCATTACAGTTTATTTAAAATAATTTTAATTGTATTATTTAATATTTGTTTAAAATAAAAAAATATTAAATATTTAGGGCTTGATTCATATCTTGGCGGAGGGGTTACTCTGTCACAACGGGGCCGGATATCCTGTCCGCCAAAACATAAATCCCATAGGATATAATGGGATTTATATTTCGGAGACAGGATATCTGTCACCATTGTGACGGAGTAACCCGTCCACCAAGATCTAAATCTGGCCCTTAGTTTTGTTTAATATACCTATTAACATTTTAATAAAATATATTGTATCTAAACATTAAAAAAATCACAAATAAAGTAACATTTGCATAACGTGTGCATCTAAGATTGTGAAACGTTCAACACATAAATGACAAGGAATGTGGAATAAAAATGACCATTTAATTTAACACCATGATACCACCTTGAACCGTGAATGCTTCTCTAGGAACCTGGAAAACGACAGTGTCCGTGCCATGCGTCCAGCCAGATGTCTTTCAATCCTTCTCTTCAACACTGGGCTCCGCAGGTGTCAATTAGTGAAGGAGAGAGACGAAGAAGGAGTGGTCTGAATTCGGACACTGTGGGGCAGATTTACAAGGCCCTTGTGCCACCAGTGCGTCACTTTTCGTGACACACCGGTGGCGCATTTCACTGCCACATATTTAAAAGGACAAGAAAAGGCACCCTGCATGACTTTTCCTGTCCTTGTAAATATGACCCCTTTACACGCAACACTTTGAGTGAAAGGGGCGTTCCATGGGTGTTGCTGTGGGTGTTCTCACGCAACATTTATGGAACCTGACACATTCCCAGATTCATGAGGAATCGTAAACCTGGAGATGCATCAGAATGCGAGGCGCAACGAGGAGAAATGTTTTCATTTCTCCTATCCCCTTTCAATGCATGCTGCATTCTACAGCACGCACTGAAAGAGGAAAATGCCTGTAGTGACTGTTTTTGTGCACAAAGGTGCCCCTTCCTGCACAAAAACAATCTCCCCATGACGCAGGCATCATTGCACGATGGTGCAAGGGTGTCTGCGCCGGCGCATTGCTGCAGTTTGTGCGCCAGCGCAGGGGAGTGCACAGGAATACAACATATTATTGTAAATATGTTGCATTCTTGTGCTTTGAAAGTGCTGCAGCGTGGCTCAGCCAAAAGGCTTGCATTGCCACGCTGCAGGAGTTTCTTGTAAATCTGCGCATGTTAGGGAGGGGGAAGTGCCATCTGGGTTTGTCTGAGGAGCCCTGGTCATCTCATTGTTGCTTCTGTTTTCTACCTCGCTGGCAGGCCCAGGCAGATGCCTGTCACCAGGGCTGGACTGAGGACCCAAAAGCAGCCTTGGCAAAAATGCTCAGACCAGTCTCACTTCCTTCGTCTCCTCGCCCTTTTCCTCTCTTTTCATCCACCCCTTCTCTCGCTTTTTCTCCTTCTCTCTTCTCTCTTCTCTTTGGCTTCCGCCCACTCTAGAAGCCTCCCCTCACCTGCTGAAGTTAACCTTGTGGAGCTGGAGCCATCAGGAGAGGCCCTGAGCTTTCAGAACCGGTTTACAAGGGCTCCAGCCCACCTGGGAAATGCCAGGTGGAATAAAAGAGTTGCCCAGCCCTGTCCGTCAGTGCCCCTTTCATTAATGGCTCATAGTTAGGCCCTGATCACTCTCAGGATTGTCCTCTGTGTTCCATTTCAACCTTGCCCTCTGATCTCAGAGCATCCCTCTGATAGGATTCAGTTCAAAGTGTGTTACAAGCAACCAACATACTATTTAAGAGGAACAAGGGGACCCAAGGCGCAATGAGCTAAGGACCATGGGTAGGTACTATATTGTAAAGAACAGGGGTCCTTAGAGCAACTAACCAATGTAGAGAAAAATAAATATAAACCAAATGGAAATATATTGTTAGGGGAATTGTCCAGCCGGACGATTTATTACCCTGATACAAAAGTAATCCTAAAACCAATAGAACACTGGATGTGATAGAAGCGGGACACCGTCCGGTGTCCGACTAACACACTGAGAAGACATACAACATACAAAATAACAGGCAATAACAGGACATCTGATTGAAATAAGACATAGACCAGACAATCTAAAGTATACACATATGCAAGAAAAATTATATAAACAATTGATGCATTTAGTGTAATGTGTCGACGACGTTTCGAACCATACTTAATAAAGGTTCATCCTCAGGACAGAGGGTAATTGCCTTGAAGTTACACATTTACGAATATATCACTGGTAGGGATGTAAATACCATGTAAAGAGAAGAGGAGACATAAAAAGATAGAGACATGTCATTAGAACATTGCCAAAACTGCGTGCATAGATTGCATGACTCATACCATGCCAAGGTGCAGCCGGCAACGGGGTGTGGTTCATGCAGAGTATAGGCAGTGGAGAACAGCAATGAGGAACAAGGCTAGTGGCGCCGAGTGTCTATGGTCCTGAAAGTGACTATGGCTAGTGCGATAGATAGGCACATATGAAGTGGAGTGAAACGGCAGCGAACTAACGTGCCAAACAAACAGTACACTATGACGTTGTGTGTCAATTGTGAGGAAGCGCTTACCAGTTGTGTGGCACTCAAGAAGGAAAATTCCTTAGACTTGATAATTTGCTTAAAAGCACAAGACAAATTAGATCTAGTGGGAAGAGAGAGAAATACACTGCAGTAGCGTAAAATACTTCCCAATTTGAAGGTATGCAGGAAGATAAACATACCGTTAAAGAGTGCCCTCGGTAATAGGGTCTGTGGAGGAAAGGGACGGCATGTGATTGATTATAAAGTAGAATGGAATAGAAGTTAACATAAACAGTGCATGTTGCGGGAAGTTTGTCTTACCCGAAAACGATGGTCAAGGTACCCTGGTCTGGAAAAAAGAGAGAATGAAACGGGCGGCGTAAGTGCCAGTGGTTTCATTAACCTCGCGTCTAAAAAGTATGCAGAATAACCGGGACAGATCTTACCTGGTAATACAGGTGGCAAGGCCTCAATGGGGATTCTTGCTTGCACCAGGAATCAGCGCGGCGTCCCCATTCTATGCGGGACGCAATGTCGAGTACCGGGGAGTCACGTGGACAGTGGGGGACCAATGGGATTGCGCAAAAAGTTAGCGGACATTTTGGAATGGGAAAATAAACCCATGACGCGGTGTAGTGACACCGGTAGTCGCGTGGAAGATGAAGCCCAGCTAGGATGCGTCAACCGGGTGTCGGCCATCTTAAAGTGGCACCCGGGCCCATAAAAAATAGTGATAACTAAGTGAGTGATAATAAAAATACTCCGAGTGGAGGGCGGAGAATTACATGCCAGTGAGTCACGTTCACTCTGAACATACAATAGCGCTATCTTTTCATAATACCTGAATTTTTAGCACATTTCTTACATTTTTCCATTTACCAGTGCACCAAAATAACAAGCAACCAACATGGCATTACATTAATTTTAAGATGCAATGAACGACATGAATAGTTTCTAAATACAGACATTGTGGGGCATATGCACAAGGAGTTAACGCCACCAGAACTTCACTTTTTCCAACCATCTGGTGGCTTTAACTCCTTCGCCTTATTTACATGGTGGCATTATCCCTCTGAAAATGGCTTGACACCGCCTTGTAAATAATGCCCTTATTCACGCAGTACTCAATGTGAAAGGGGCGTGCAATGTGTGTTGCAGTAGGAGTTCCGCCACAGCACCCATTGCTTTTTTACGCTGCCCCATATTTACAAGGATGGGGCAGCACCAAACACCAAGGCCAAGTAAAACCTGGTCTTAGGATGGCGATACAAGGAGAAATTATTAATTTCTCCTCATATTTAGCTCTTTCTATGTGTGCTGCATTCTGCAGCACACATAGAAACAGCAAATTGCCTTTCAAAATTGTTTATGTGCAGGAAGTTATCCCTTCCTGCACAAACACATTTGCCCCTGCAGTGCCAGCACCATTGAAAAATTGCACTAGGGTGCCTGCCCAGGCGCTAGGCAGCTTCTTTAGCACCAGCACTAGGGATAACGCTGCGGTGCGCCACATTCTTGTAAATATGGCACACCCTGCATTTTAACACTTTCCATGCTCATGACGAGCTCAGCTCGTCATGAGCACAAGGGAACCGTGGCTCATGACGAGCTGAGCTCGTCATGACCGTTGGAACGTTCACACGCAGGGATAATTTCCCCGCTGTGCTGAACATTCCAAAACGGGTGTGATCGTGACGAGCTCACGTGACGAGCAGCTCCACTGTGCCTCATGACGAGCCGAGCTCGTCACAAGCACAGCTGCGCATCGCGCGGCTCCCCTCCCCCCGCACAGCAGGTGAAAACACCCCGCAGCGAAGGGGTTAAAACTGTCAGAGCGCAGTATTACCAATTTTGGCAAAACAGCATGCTCTGCTAGTTTCTCGTAAATATGCCCCTGTGAGTCTTATATAGATAGGAAAATAAGTGGAAGTTGTGCGGCAGTGATGGCTCTGGACTGTGCTCCATTTTTATTTCAGTTTTGCTCATGTGCTCGTTCCCTCTGGAATTTGTGCAGGCACATGACACTAGGCGTCATTTTCACAGGGCTTGTCAAATCATTATCACTTCCACAACACAAATAGAAGATGTGTCTATATCATCTGCTGAGCATTATTAGGCGGAGAGTTCTCTTTTCACACCCTCCCCGCCGCAGCTGACCAGACTGGAGGCCGCAGCATCCTCCACAATCCACCATCAGACAAGCAGGCGAAGGGAAGGTGGCAAAATTAACACCCAGCGCTAGTCAAAGGGCAGAAACTTATTGAGTGTGTGATTTGGGTCTGGGCCTTTTGTGAGCTCTTACGGGTTATGGTAGCAAAAATGACTGTTCAGATTTGGGGTATTAGGGAAAGAACGTGATGGACACCTCAGTGCTTAATTTGTGCCTGTGATTGCTGGTGCTCGGCACCAGCAGGTATTTCTTGACCACAGCACATTATTATCACAGCCCGCCATATGGTGGTGCTGTTGGGCTTTTCTCCAACAAAGCACGCCAGCAGAGTGAATTATGTTTACCACTTGGATGCTAAGCTGCTTCCTGGACTTCAATGTAATTTCCATTGAAATGAATGGGCACTCCATGACGAGTTACCCTTGTCATTAGCATCCAAGGGGTTTTAAGTACACTTTGAAAAATAATAATGCCAGAGTGCCCGGGGACTTTTTACAGCTTTGCGTGACCTGAAATAGTCCAAATTGTCACATATGCAGGAGGATGATGGTTAATATCTTGTGTTGGTACAGACAGTTGGCAGCATTGGCAGGGACAGCGGGTGCTGAAGCTCACAGGGAGTTTTGGGAATTATTTGGTCCCTTATGTGTTTTATAAGTCAAGGTTCACCTCTTGCATGCTGCATGGGAACCCAGCAGTGTACACGCCTGTGGGTGAACCCACTGCTTTGTGTCTGTGTGTTTTTAGGTTGGGTTGCTGGCGTTTTCTCCCTATCTCTGCATGCTGTTTCTGTTCTTGCTGGTGTTTTCTTATTTTGTTATCGCTTTTGGGCAGGATATTTGTTTCACTATGTGATCATGAATCTGGGTGTATTGAGTGGGTCCGGGTCTGGTGGAAGGTTTGGGAGGGGGGAATCAGGATTGAAGTTGTTTAGATGAAGTTACCTGATCCTGGGCCAGGACATTTGAGTACCTTTCTCTTCCAATCATGCAGAAGTTTTGTTCTCTATGACATAAACCATTCTTTTATACACACCATGCCAGACCCCACTAAGCCCAGAATGATCATGACATCATAAAGTCAACAGCTGGAAAAGTAAATGGAGAGCCAGCCACAACACCACTGACAGAACATCCTACAAGGCTGCACTCAGACACAGTCACCATCAAATAAGAGACATCAAGAAAATCCCCACTAGTGAAAGTGGACCACATCGAAGGAAGCTCCAACAGCTGCAAGGAGATCATCTCCATCATTAAGGATTTCACCTGGCCCTCAGCTTCTGTCAGCAACATCGCTGCCTCCCAGCAATTCTGCGACAATCGATCTAACTTCTTCCACAGGAAAATCGCTACATCAACTTTGCATACCAACCCAACACCAAAGAAATAATTGCTAACCTACCTACCACCAACCATGACGGCCACCTGACTGAATGGACACCCCTCACCAGAAATGACGCAGTGGCAATCACGAGGACCATCTACTCAGGAGCCCCAACAGATCCATTCCTCCACCACATCTACTACCTGGGAACAACACCAATCAGCACCACCTTGACCTACATAATCAACACCTCCATCACGTCTGCCACATTCCCAGATGAATGGAAACTTGCAGAAATCAACGCCCTCCTCAAGAAACCCACAGCTGACAAATCAACTGAGCAACTTCCGACCCATCTTCCTGCTTCCCTATCCACCCAATGTGACTGAGAAAGCAACTCACGACCCACCTTGAACTTCACCATCTTCTGGACAACACTCAATCAGGATTCAGAAAGCACTGCAGCACAGAAACAGCACTCATCGCTGCAACCGATGACAATCGAATCATCCTAAACCAAAGAGAAACAGTGTCCCTCATCCTGCTTGACCTCTGCCTCCCATTACTCCCTCATCAGAAGCCTCAACGAGATTGGCATACAAGGATCCGCTCTCAAATGGATCTGCTCCTTCCTCACAGGAAGAACTCATAGGTTCAGGCTGCCTCTCTCCACATCAGAGAACAAGTCATTTATATGCAGAGTCTCACAGGGATCGTCCTTCAGAAGCTACATTTTCAACATATATATGTAACCGCTCGCCAACATCATCCAATCACAAGACTTCACCGTCATCTCCTACGCCAATGACACTCAACTCATCCTCTCCCTGACAAAACAACAACCACCGCCAGAACCAACTTCGCCAACTGCATGACCATGGTAGTAGACTGGATGTAAACCAACTGCCTGCAGCTCAACTCTCAGTTGATCAATTGCAACCAATTAAAAACAGGCAAAGTTGCTCCTACGTCGGGCAAAGAAACGCTCTTGCTTTCCATTCGAACAGATGAGAATCAATGAGAACCAGAGCTGCTCAGAAGCGGTCGCTCCTCACGCTGCTCCCCGCTCACAACCCGGTATCGTAGCGCCATACTGCCAAATTTGCTCTTTGCCTTAAATATCAGCTGCCCTTTGCTCGCATTGCCCCTGAAACTATTTGTGCCTTATTTGTGCTTGATTGTAACTGCATCGTAGCGCTATATTGCCTGCTGAGCTACGCATTAATTAATAAGCGATTGTGCATTGCTGCCTTCAGCTGATTGAGTTAATTGTGCCTGATTGTGCGTGATTGTGCCGGTGACGCTTCCCTTTTTAGACCGATTGTTGGGGTCCCAGTCTCGTCCTGTTTGGCTCTTGGCTTGCTGCCATTTTGTTGTTGTTTGTTGTTGTGCCTTCCCAGCCCGGCTCTCCACCCCGCTCCCGCCTCCCAGCTGCTCCTCCCTCGCCCCGCCCCCCCCCCCACTATCTACATATGACAGAAACTTATACGCGCAGCGTTCACGCGCAGCGGTCGCGCCCCATGTGCGCCAAAGGCGTGCCAAAGGTAAGCCCGTCTACGCCCGTCCGCGCCTGGACCGCGCCCAGCGCCAGACCCCCTGGCCCCCGCAAACTCCTCTCCACCCGCATTACGTACGACGCCACAACCCTCTCTGCCCTCAACCCCGGCCGACCACCAAACTGCTACCAAGCCGCCCCAGGACACACCCATGGACCCTTCACCTACCACTCCTGCAAGTTCGACTGCTTCAGGACCCACTCCAAATCCACAAACTCCAAACAGAGCTCCGACACTAACCACCTGAAATGCATCCTGCTCAACACCCGCTCGGTCCACAGACACTCCATTGACCTTTGGAACCTACTCGACACTACATCGCCAGACGTCGCCTTCCTTACAGAAACCTGGATGAACGCCTCATCAGCTCCCGACATCGCCATAGCCATCCCTGACGACTACAAGATCATCCGAAAGGACCACATCAACCAAACAGGAGGAGGCATCGCCATCGTCCATAAGAACACCATCCGCATCACGACCAGTTCAGACGATAACCTCGCTACCGCCGAACACTTTCACTTCCAGATCCACACCGACCCCAAGACCACACTCAGAGGCACCCTCATCTACAGGCCACCAGGACCCGGCACACAATTCAGCAAAGACATCACTGACTTCATCAGCCCCCACGCCCTCCCCTCCGAGGACTACATCCTACTGGGAGACCTCAACTTACACCTGGAAAAGATGAACGACAGCAACACCACCACCCTTCTGGCCAACCTGGCCAACCTCGGACTCAAACAACTCGTTGACACCCCCACCCACTATGTCGGGCACACGCTTGACCCAATCTTCACCTCCAGCAAGCACATCTCCTTCAACCACACCACAGTTCTCCATTGGACGGACCACAGCTGCGTTCACTTCAACTACAAAAAGACCACGACCCACAACCTCCCACAACCAATTCCCCGAAGAAACTGGAACAAAATTAGCACCGACCAGCTCTTCACATCGCTTCACCAAAAGCCTCCTGCCAAATCATCGGACCCAAACCAAGCAGCCACCAACCTCACACATTGGATCACCCACTGCGCCGATGAACTAGCACCCTTGAAAAACCATCAAATCAAGCAAGGTAGCAAAAAAGCCCCCTGGTTCAACGATGACCTTAAGAAATCCAAAAAGTTCTGTCGCACCCTCGAGAAAGCCTGGAGAAAAAACCCAACCACTGACAACCTGACCACCTTCAAGAACGCTACCCGCAAACACCACCAACTGATCCGATCCACCAAGAAATCAGCATTCAAGGATCGACTTGACAACAAAGCCCACAACAGCAAGGAACTATTCAACATCGTCAAAGATTTTACCAACCCCACCGCCGGCACCAACGACATCACTCCCTCCCAAGACCTCTGCGACTCCCTAGCCTCATTCTTCCACAACAAAATCGCCGACATACATAACAGCTTTGAAAACCAGTCCGGAGACCAGTCCACTCCACCCACCTCCAAACCAAAACCCCCCTCTAACAACCTTTGCGCCTGGAACCCAATCACCACTGAAGACACCATCAGCCTGATGAACTCCATCCACTCAGGATCGCCAACCGACCCATGTCCCCACCACATCTTCAACAAAGCAGACTCCATTATCGCACCCCATCTCCGAGACATCATCAACTGCTCCCTCAACTCCGCTACCTTCCCAGAAAGCTGGAAACATGCCGAACTCAGCGCCCTTCTGAAGAAACCCACAGCAGACCCCACTGAACTTAAGAACTACCGCCCCATCTCGCTCCTCCCATTCCCTGCCAAAGTCATTGAGAAAGCCGTCAACAGTCAGCTCGCCGCCTTCCTCGAATCCAACAAATCCCTGGACCCCTCACAGTCCGGCTTCCGAGCCAAACACAGCACCGAAACCGCCCTCATCGCAGCAACCGACGACATTCGAACACTACTGGACAACGAAGAAACAGTTGCCCTCATCCTAATCGACATCTCCGCAGCCTTTGACACAGTTTGTCATAGCACCCTCATACAATGTCTCAGCAACGTCGGAATACAAGGAAAAGCATTGGACTGGATCATCTCGTTCCTCGCCGGAAGAACCCAGAGAGTCCGCCTCCCCCCTTTTAGATCAGAGGCCACTGAAGTCATCTGCGGAGTACCACAAGGATCATCTCTCAGTCCCACCCTCTTCAACGTATACATGAGTCCCCTTGCATCCATTGCGCGCCAACACAACCTCAACATCATCTCCTACGCAGACGACACCCAGTTGATCCTCTCCCTGAACAAAGACCCAAACACCGCCAAAACCAACTTACACGAAGGGATGAAAGAAGTAGCCGAATGGATGAAGAACAGCCGTTTAAAACTGAACTCGGACAAAACAGAAGTCCTCATCTTAGGTTCATCCCCCTCTGCTTGGGACGATTCTTGGTGGCCACCGGCCCTGGGAACCGCACCCATACCTACGGACCACGCACGTAATCTGGGCTTCATCCTAGACTCCTCCCTATCGATGACCAGACAAGTCAACGCCGTCTCATCATCATGCTTCAACATCCTAGGCATGCTCATAAAAATCTTCCGTTGGATCCCCACCGAAACAAGAAAAACGGTCACCCACGCACTGGTCACAAGCCGACTGGATTATGGAAACACCCTCTACGCCGGAACCACAGCCAAACTACAGAAAAAACTCCAACGCATCCAAAACGCCTCAGCCAGACTCATACTAGACATCCCCCGCCAAGCTCACATTTCCGGTCACCTGAAAGACCTCCACTGGCTCCCCGTCAACAAGAGAATAACTTTCCGTCTCCTCACCCACGCACACAAAGCCCTCTACGACCTAGGACCCGAAAGCCTCAACACGCGCCTGTCCTTTTACACCCCCACCCGCCAACTACGATCGTCCAATCAAGCCCTCGCCGCAATCCCGCGCATCCATAGATCCACCATGGGGGGAAGATCCTTCTCCTACTTAGCGGCCAAAACCTGGAATTCTCTCCCCACCCACCTCCGCCTTACACAGAACCACCTCTCCTTCAGAAAGCAACTAAAAACTTGGATATTCGATAAGTAAAGTACCCCCCTCCCTCAAGCGCCTTGAGACCCCCTGGGTGAGTAGTGCGCTATACAAATGTCTGAACTTGAACTTGAACTAGATAGAACGAAGTACAAAAATGAGATATTTGTGGCCCTGATGAAGTCCCTATAATGGGTGAAACGCGTTGGCTGGGCCTGCCAAAAAAAAGATTAGATATTGGCTTATAATAAACGATATGTGAAAAAAATTCAAGCCCTTGGAGAATAATTCTTAACACAAAGACTCTAATTATGATTTCTGGATCTTCAGTGATTGCAGCAAAAAAAATAAAACATTGAAATGTAAATGAATTATGTGATAGTATGTTGCCCTCCCATAAAGAGTTTCCTAATTTGATTTGAGGTTTGTAGGCAGTCCAAAGGCTGGGATTAGGCACAGAGGGACTGAGATTTTGGAACACGGCCCGGTGCAATCTGGAGAACCACTACTGCCATTTATTTGAGCTTTTTATAACTGCGCCAGCTTGTCCAGTTTCTGCCATCGCTGTTGATATCTGGTTTTCGGCACTGCATGGCATATACGTTTTAATGGCGCTCCTTTTTGGTTTAATAATTTCATCATTTATTTGCACTTTATAAACCTATTGGTATCTATGTAGTAATGAAAATGCTCGTTTCATGTAAAGAAACCTGTGCTGTCTTAGAACAAGCACATGCACTTTTAGATCTAGATTAAGAACCTGCTGTTAGCATCTGGGGCACTATGATTATCAATCATAACTCTTTGTTAGAGCTATTCTTGATGATAATGATGGAGGTGGGGTTTCTATTTTTGCTTCTGCTTATGAATTACATGCTGACAGATAACATAAAATAAGTAATTGTAAAGCACACGTTCACCCCAACAAGGTCTCTTGGCGCTGAATAACAGATGTTTATTGTTACCCAACTCAATGGTACTCATTTTATCAACCTCAGATGGATGAAAGGCTGAGTGGACCTGCCGGGATTTGAACCTGTGACCATGAGGTCGAACACAGGCCCCTGCAGTGGAGGCATTAGTCCACTGAACCACCATTGCATTTTATGTAGTTATTGTTATCGATTATGTGAATGATTTGCTCATAGTAAGGCCAGGATCTCTCTGCATTATATGTCCTGGGGCCTCTCGATTGTGAAATCCCCTTGGTTTTAGAACAAGCACCTGCACTGTAAGATTTAGAATGGAAACAGTTGTTTAGCACTGGGGGCAGTGTGTCTTTCTCTAATGATCAATTAAATGTCTGAGCTGGACCGGGGCTGCCAAGCTTTGAGGGGTCTTCTTAATTACTGTCTGTTTTGATAATGTCGTCGATTTACTTTGTACCATCTATTGAAATGTCTGCTGTGTAGAAAGATGAAATACTTGGGTAAAATTAATAAAAATATTTAAAAAAAATAATGACATCTTCTGTGTTCCAGCTTAGCTAATCTCCCCTTTTATTTGGTGCTGGACACAGTGTGCACGTCTTTGAACATTCTTTGGCTGACTGCCTTTGTAGAAGGGTGCGAGACATCACTGTCCAGGACCTCGCTGTTCTGGAGATGTTTGGTGATCCACGTAAGTACAATCATTGGGCGCTATGCACATTCGTGCAATGTATAACTCAGTGTATCATCATCATCCAGTACACCAAATTCTCACTATTACTGATGTACAGTGCACACACAGGGCATACCTTATAGAGGAACGTGCACAGTCTTTCTGGGCTACACCATCATAGCAAACACAAGGAGATGATGGACGGAGTGCTGAAACTTTTCAGAGCCCAGTTACAGTTCTGGGTTGAATCCATCATCGTGTTTTAGCTCACTTCACCACCCCAGTTCAGACCTAGCCATATGCAAATCAGTCTTGACCCTGTGCCTCATGGGAACAGCCCAGCCCGAACTGCCAAGCCAGGTCCTCCCTGGACTGAAAACAAGTATCCTGGGACCAGTTTCGGGATAACACCCCTCATCAACGAGGCTAGCTTGAATCCAGTGGCAAAGTGAGCAAAGGACCCACGTCTGGGCGTACCCTGCCAACTTAGGGCGAACAAAGCAAACACAAGGAGATGAAGGACAGAGCGCTGAAACTTTTCAGACAGACACCCCGTCACTGATCTGGGCTGAATCCATCATTGTTATTTAGCTCACTTCACCACCTCAGTTCAGACCCAGCTATATGCAAATCAGTCTGACCCTGTGCCTCATGGGAACAGTCCAGCCCGAACTGCCAAGCCAGGCAGTGTCTGTGGGTGAGTGTCTGAAAAGTTTTGGCGCTCCGTCCATCATCTCCTTATGGGGCATATTACCAAGAAGTGCGTTAGTAAACGCACAACGCACATCCCCATATCACTGGCTATCGCCGGATTTCATCGCCTTTTTAGCGCGCAATTATCAATGCGCATTACTTAGGCAAATTGAAATCCGGCGATAGTCGGCGATATGACACATTAGCGCATGAAAACAAACATTGTTTTCACGCGCTAATGTGTTCCTTGATAATATGGGGGGTTAATTCAGCTTTATGATCCACTCCCCCATGTTATCAATGCCCTAACACCTGGTCAGAGCAGGCGTTGGGAGACCTGCGATAAACGAGTATATCGCAGGTCTCCCTCTCCCAACGCCTGCCTAGGTAATAGGGTGTTCCCACCTCCAACCACATTTTACATGTGGTTGGTCGTGGGAAAGCCCACTTTGCATGTCATTAGCGATGTTTATCGCCGACATGCAATGTGGGCTTGCGCCAGTCTTTAAAATGCCCTTGTTAATAGGGCTCTAGCAGTATCGCCGCTTTCTCGGCACAATTCGCCGAAAAAGCGGCGATACTTGCCCTTGGTAATATGCCCCCATGTTTGCCTAGAATATCATAGGGCCTTGTTACTAGTTTACGAATCCCACGTGACTCACATGTGAATGGTGTGTGTGCACTTGATTCATTTTCATAGTGCTTAAAGCCACTATTAACGAAGTGTTGAAGTACAGCAGACATGGTTGTAGATTTAAAAATAGGATAACTTTTATAGCAAGGGTTAACACGTGAAACTAATAGTGTATGGAACTATGCACATTAAAAATGAGATAAAGCAGAATAAATATAATTCATAAATATTACAGTGAAAGGAATCTGGTTTGTTTTAAAGAGACACCTCGTACTCATAAAAATGTCTTCAGACACGGCACTGCTTGCTGTGAGGGTGAAGTAAGACTTCCTTGAGGCACGGTGAGGGGAACAGTGTTGCTCTTATTTCTTACCATCAATTTAAACGTTGTTTTTTTTCAAACTATTTTTTATTTTGACCTAGGCATAGGAAGTAAATCAAAATCTGGTTTTATATTCCGGTCTGTGCAAGGGGAACTTAAAAAGACTAGCTGAGCATGTCATTCTAGAACCGGGTTCATATCACAGCAATCCTAGGAGCAGACGAAGTGACATCATATGTCCATTGATCCCCATTTTATCTCCGGAAGTAACATTACTAGACCATGCAGCCACATCTAAAACTTAAGACTACAACATGGAGATTGGTAATAGAGCTATAGCAGCTGAGCTGCTGCTGTACATTACAATATTACACATGTCTTCTGTTTGCCTGAGGGGAAGGAGCCACACTGCCTGGCTTAGAGCCAGCAAATGAAAAATAAAACGATGTTCGAGCATTGTTTTATTTTTCATTTGCCGGCTCTGAGCCAGTTTGCGTAGTGAGGGGTGGGGCATGGGGCAGAGGAGAGCTATGTGCGCTCCCTCAGTGCGCATATTTGTTTGGCCGACCATCTTAGGCTGACCAAAACACACATGCGCACTTAGGTTTCTCCAGCCCGGCTGCATTGAACATCCAGGGAGAAACCCCACAGACTCCCTTGTCTGAGCACAGCATCTTTCTAGTCCATTCAGGCCAATCTCCGCACTGCTCTGCAGCATGGGGATTGGATGGGAGTCTGTCACAGGGGCTGCTGGGACGGTTGGGAACAGGAAGAGGAGAGGAGGCTCGACACAACGCGGAAGGCGGCTGGCGGCTTCAGGAAAGTTAAAATATATATATTATTACTAACCCCCGCGCAACCTCCCCTCCCCATCTTCCCCTCCCACGTTCCCTCCACCCGCCCACCACCCTTTGTTTATGGCGGCCGCCACTCTGTTACTGATTTTAAGGCGGCTTATTTTACCAGCAGGGTAGTCCTGTTAACAATGCACTGGAACCCTTGAGGTCATCCATTCCTCTGTTTCTGCTGGAAGAGTTATCACAGTTCCTGGCCCTCATATATATTCCCTCAGATGCTTAAAGGAATGCAGACTAGTGAAAATAAGTCGAATAAAGATGGGTCCGCCACAAGCAGCAAAGCAAGATGGCTGACTCAGGTCTAAAGATGGCTGCCTGAGCTCTAAAGCAAGATGGCTGACTCCGGTCAATGTAAATAAGGATCAAGAAGACCACTGAACAGCCTGAAAATGAAACCCTTGAACTCCCCTAGAGGATTGAAAAGGTGCAAACATCTCCAGGACAATAGAAGGAAGAGATGCGAACCAACCCCTTCCAACAGAATGCTCATAAACTGACAACAAAAGCAGTCCATCCTCAGACAAAATCAAGGGGGCAGAGACACCACAAACCTATGTGTCCCTCTTCTTCCCTGCAATCAGAACCCCTAAACACTGTGACCCCCTAACCCCTAGCCTCCCTCGGAAGAGGGGTGCTCAAGGAAGCACATCAGCATGGAATCTGACTTGGAATCGGCTGCTCTGCTCTCGGAGCAGCTTGAAGGCGAAATACTCCGTCAAAAATCAAGAACTTAACCTGACGAAAGGAAGATTCGGGTATCGGAACACCAGCGCTGTGAAACGCTGTCGTCCCGAGATGCCAGATGCACTCATTAATAAGGAAAAAAGTGCTTTAAGGAGCGGAGCTTACCAAGAAGGGACCGGAACAAGATGGCGACCATGGAAACCGAAACTGACCAAGAGAAAGTCGCGATGTACGGAATGGAGCCCCGCTACTAGCGCATCCTGTCGGCACGAACAACAATGACCCGTTGCCCCGCAAGTCCCGGCACCAGGTTAGAAGATGGGGGAAACACAAAACCCGTGGGGAGAGCACGAGCCACAGAGGCGTCTCGTAGATGGAGCAGAGCCGCGCCGCTCCTGGAGCCCAGGCTGCCTGATCCTGTAATAACCGCCGCCCAAAGGACGCTCCACTTGAAGCACTCCGACCGACTGGATCTGGCCCCCCCAAGAACATGCAGCCTCCACGGTGGGTCGTCTGTGACCTACTTCATTGAGATGGGGGACCTGACTCAGAATGGGGGCCCTGGGGTGCAACACGCATAGAGCCCCGGCTGCCTGACCCTGGAATGGCCGCCAACCTCAGACGCCTGACCTAAGCTGACAAGAAAATTCACCCCCAATGAACTATAGGGAACCCCCCCGAACCTGCATCCACGGTCTTCACTCTCTGTCCCGCCTGAGGCTCAAGAGGAAGGTCCTCGTCATCTCGTGCAGGAATCTTCAGACCCTCGGGGGGGGCAATGCCGGACAGACCCCCCCAGACACCAAAATAACCCCTCCCGCACACCCTCAGACACCGAACCTGCACCCCCTACCCTCCCGGGCCTCGCCTCAAACACCGAACCGGTCCGAGGAGGAGGAGAGCCTGGAAATGTCTGCTCCGGACCCCGCTCAGCGGCAACGCATGGAGAACTCCACTGTGGCGCCTGTGAAGAAACGGACCTGCTTTCTGAATGCCTCATAGCAGATCCATGGGAACTTTTTACCAAACTACCTACCCGCTACCCCTCCCTGCTCTACTCCTCTCCTCTTTAATGCTACTAACCTTTGCCCTCACCTGTCCTTGCCCTAGTCCCCACCCTGTTTACCTGTGAATTTCTCGGGTCATTTGAGAGCTAGCTATTTTGTCTGAGGCCCGATGGAGCTACCTGGTTTAGCTATAGGGGAGACAGGTCAGGGATTCCCTCCTTGGACGTTACCTGCCCAGTCGGTCTTTAGCAAGACTTCCTTTCATCTCTCCTGTCGTCTCTTCCCGCTTCCTCCCTCTATTTATATCTCTACTTCTCTTCGCTCTCAATGTATTGAGACTGAACTATTTTGTCTGATGCCCGATGGAGCTACCTGGTTTAGCTATAGAGGAGATGGGCCGTGGATTCCCTCCTTGGTCGTCACCTACCCAGTCGGCCTTTAGACAGATTTAATTTTGTCTCTCCTTGTTGTCTCTTCCCCTATCCTTTCTCACCTTCCCTGTTCCCTCCCCTCTACACTCCATTTATTTTGCCCTCCATGTTATTTAAATGTTTCCCATTGAGACCTAGCTATTTGGCCGTAGCCCGGTGGAGCTACCTGATAGCTATAGAGGAGATGGGTTTTGGGACTTCCCCCTCGACCGTCACCTACCCAGCCGGTCTTTGGGCAGATTTTCCTTAGTCTTTCTGCCGTTTCTCCCTCTCATCCTGTTTTTCTGCGAACCTCTTCCCTCAACACTTGAGACCAAACTACTTTGTCTGATGCCCGATGGAGCTACCTGGTTTAGCTATAGGGGAGATGGACTGTGGATTCCCTCCTTGGTCATCACCTACCCAGTCGTTCTTTAGACAGACTTCCTCTCGTCTCTACGATTGTCTCTTCCCTTATTATCACGTTCTCACCTCACCTATCCCCCACTTCTTTTCTCTCTCCTTCCTCTCCTCTCCTAATGTATTGCTGATGGTTTAATGTAATGTGTAATTGTTGATCTTTTTCTGTTATACTGTTAAACCACATTGTTGCACTTCCTTTCGTCCCTCCTGTCGTCTCCTACCGCATCCTCCCTCTATTTATGTCTCTCCTTCTCCCCTCTCTCAATGTATTGAGACTGAACTTTTTTTTCTGATGCCCGATGGAGCTACCTGGTTTAGCTATAGGTGAGATGGGCCATGGATTCCCTCCTTGGTCTTCACCTACCCAGTCGGTCTTTAGACAGACTTCTTTTCGTCTCTCCGTATTGTTTCTTCCCTTATCCTCCCTCTCTCACCTCCCCTGCCCCCTCCACTACTTTTGTATCTCCTTTCTCTCCTCTCCTAATTGTATTGCCTAACTTTTGGGATTTATTGTGTTATTGTTGAACTTTTTCTGTTACATTGTTGTTTCTCATGTAAAGCGCTCTGATACCTCCGGGTCTAGCCAGTGCTATATAAAACTCTTTAAATAAATAAATAAATACATAATCTTTCAGTTTGCATTTCGTTTTTTCCCACCATGCTTATTCTTCCTTACTACCAAATTGGATAAACCTCTGTTCAGAATGGCGTTAGGACGTTTTTAATTTCTTCAAACATTGCCCTTTTCTCTTATGCATCTTTGGGGAGTGTAATGCCCTCACAGTATGATATTAAATGCTTCCCAAACTACCTGATTCTTGGCTGAGTAATTATCATCAAGAACAAAACTGTGTTATAAAATTCCGAGGAGCAGATTTACAAGAAAGTGACGCATCTGTATAGATGCGTCACTTTCCCTGAGCCTCCCTGAGAAACCCTTGCTCCACCATGGTTGGGCCATATTTACAATACGGCGCACCATGGAGCAAGGGTTGCCAGATGCGTCAGAAATTCTAACACATCTGTTGGGGCAAAAGTCACGCATTGCTGGAGTCGTGTTGCAAGTACGACGCAACTTCAGCAATACACGGGGAGGCCTATCTTTGTTGTGCTGCCTCACTCCTTATGCCTGCTTCAAGCAGGCATAAGGTTTTGACGCAGTGACGTCCTAGAAGTGGCATAGTGAAATCTTGTACATTTCACTGCGTCTCTTCCACAAGCTTTTTGCGTAGGAACTCCCACCCTGCATACATTATACCTGACACAGCTATAATGTGACAGAGGGCTTTACAACATGACGCATCTCCCTAGATGCGTAACGTTGTAAATGGGCCGCTGCTTCGTCACAAAAAATGGACGCAACGGCGGTGCAAAAATGACGCAAGGGGCTTGTAAATCTGCCCCCAAGTGTCCGCAAGGAAATCTGGGTCTTGTAATAGAGTTTAATCCAAGGTGGTGGAAATGATCATGAGACCCAACATCGACCCAGATGCCACCATTGACCCTCAGAATGCCCACCAGCAGAAGATCTATAAACAGCAGCAGGCTGATGGTGGTAGACAACAGACACACAGACACACAGACAACAAAAACAAGCCAGAGGGGATCTAGGCAAGGACTAACCTGAAGGGTACCAAGAAGGGGCAAAACAATAAAGGTTGCAGAATGAAGGGCCGAGTGGACGAACTAAGCCAGAGTGGAGGGTCCATACAACCACCAATCGTTGCTAGGCACAACATGTCACTAACCCAATATGTCATTATCCATGTTACCAAAGAGCACTTTACTGTTTTAATTGTAGAACATAGTTCACTCTTTGTATAATTACTTATTCCTGCCATTCAAACATTAATATTTCTGATTTCAGTATACTATCAGCCACTTTCTTAGGCAGCCATTTACAGAGATCAAGTTAAAACATTACAACAACCAGACACTTTCTGCTTCTCCAGGTCACTAAGGATCAAATGTCCTGGGTTTTCTTTTACAAACCATTGTAAACTGTGGGGCAGATTTACAAGAAAGTGCCGCAGTGCGGCAAGTCAAGCCCTTTGACTGCGCCACGCTGCGGCACTTTCAAAGCACAGGAATGCAACATATTTACCATAAGATGCCGCATTCCTGTGCTCTCCCCAGCGCTGGCACACAAACAGCTGCCATGCACCAGCGCACGCACCCTTGCACAATGGTGCAAGGATGCCTGCGTCGTGGGGAGATTGTTTTTGTGCAGGAAGGGTCACCTTCCTGCACCAAAACAATCACTACAGGCATTTTCCTCTTTCAATGCGTGATGTAGAATGCAGCACGCATTGAAAGAGGAAAAAAACAAGGAGAAATTAAAACATTTCTCCTCATTGCACCTCGCTATGCCACCCTTAGGGTGGCGTAGCATCTCAACGCATTTCCAGGTTCACGATTTCTCGTAAATCTGGAAATGTGTCTGGTTCCATGGGTGTTGCATGGGAACACCCACAGCAACACCCATCGAACGGCCCTCTCATGTAAAGTGTTGCGTGTAAAGGGGTCGTATTTACAAGGACAGGAAAAGTCATGCATGGTGGCTTTTCCTGTCCTTGTAAATATGGGGCAGTGAAATGTGCCACTGTTGCATCACAGAAAGTGACGCACTTGTGGCGCAAGGGGCTTGTAAATCTGCCCCTGTTTGTATAGTGGAAATGGACTAATGACTACAACTACCAGCATGCATTTGGCTATTTAATTACATGGGGGATTGGTGAAGCTCTACATCCCTGATAACTACTGGCTAATGGTGGTGTGAGAGATAGAGTGCAGCAGTACTAGCAAGAAACTCCACAGATTGATATCATTGTACAGTCTGGGGCCATTGCTGAACCACCACGATGCTGTGCAAACTGCGTGGTGGTAGGTAGGCACCTCCCATCCTGGCCATGTGCCCACACTAAGGTAGAACATGCCCAGTTGTACGTCATAGTGGTGGTGTTACCCATAGAGCATGTCCAAACCAGAGCCACTCACTTACCCATCCTCTTGCTCATCCCAGACACAATGGCGATGCATTGTATTGTATTGTAAAACGCTTACTACCCCTAACGAGGCGTCAAAGCGCTTTTTCGGCGAGTAGCACGCTACTCTGGGACCCATAGAGTATTAGTGTTGAATTAGTATAGTGAAACATGCAAGTAAATTTTAAGTGGTGGATAGGTTAGTCAGTTATTTGGATTCGGAATGATAGCAGAAGGATAGAGGACGAAAGAATGGTTTGTATTTATATATCGCTTCTAACCCCTGATAGGGTGTTGAAGCGCTTTCTTTAGGCGAGTAGCACGCTACTCCGGAAACCCAAAAAGGATTAGTGGTGAAGGAGTATGGTGAAATATGACAGTAATTTGAGTGGTGGATATGTTAGTCTGTTATTTATTTATTATTTTGGACATTTATAGAGCGCCTGGTTACGCGCATCGGCGTGTCCCCGCGCTATGGTAAGTGGAAATTACAGCCCCAACCACCCTCAGAGACGCCTACCTGCTATATAAGTACGTTTTAAGTCTTTTCTGAACGCGGTTTCAGACGGTTCCAGCCGTAGATCCAGAGGTAAGGCATTCCAATATTTGGGAGCAAGGTACCTGAAGGACCTCCCTCCCATACGGGCCTTCCTTACTCTCGGAACCTTCAATAGCCCAGTTCGAGAGGAGCGAAGACTGCGTGTGGGTTCATACCAGGCCACCAAACTCTGCAGTGGGACAGGGGCTTTACCGCTCAGAATGCGGTGACAAGTAGAAAGAGCTTTGAACTCTACCCTTTTCTCAACAGGGAGCCAGTGTAGTGCCTGAAGCGCTGCTTTAGAAGGAGATCTCTTAGGGAGCCTCAAAACTAAGCGCGCAGCTGCATTTTGCAGCACCTGGAGGCAGTTTATGACCTTTCCCGTCGCCCCAGATACAGCAAATTACCGTAATCCAGGCGCGACGTGACCAGGGCATGCACCAGCGTCCTGCGAGCCACAATAGGGAGGAGATCTAATACCTTCCTTAGAGTTCTCAGAACGCCGAAGCACACCCCTGCCACCCGATCAATCTGAGGGCCAAAGGCCAAATCCGCATCCAGCCACATTCCAAGATTCCTTGCCTCCTGACATGGAACTGGAATCTCTCCCAGACAGGGTGGCCACTAAGCATGGGCGGATTTTGCGGATCCACGATTCACGAATTTGCGTATTCACGGATCGTGGATCCGCAAAATCCGCGGATTTTGCGGATCGGCGGATTTGGGGGCGGGGCTTCCATGCCAGGACCATCGTGCCAGATTGAACCCTGCCCTTCATATTTATTCAAGAAGACGCCACCGTTTTGTGCCATACCTCTACTCAACTGGAGTACTTTCTACTGGATAATCAGTAAGTGCTACCTCGTTGGGTAAATGTATAGTGCTTTTACTACACTACAGCTACCTAAAGTGCCCGAGAGTTGTCAACAGCGACCAGGTGTGTGTTACTATGCAATCGCGCCGAAGGGCGCAGGGGTCCCTTGAGTGACCTATCATAGTGGGTAAATGGCGGGAAGACGGTGCACACCATGAGTGTGTGGGCGGGGCCAAACGGACGGGGCTTCCATGCGAGTGCACATGTCTCTTGTGTGTATAAAAGGTCAGAGACTGATCAGAGCAACAGATGTAGAGACAGAAGCTCCTGGTCACAGAACAGCACGGGGATTGCGCTCGTGAAGGTCAAAGATGCAAAGGCCTGTATCCAGCGTCACAGCTGATTTTCGACGGTATATTTGGGAAGAAGGCACACCTGCCCAGCCTCCACAACGCTCAGGATTGTTTTTGGGCTGATGAATGAGTCACTGAATTAAAGCTTCAACTAGGGCACATGCTGTATTGATATCTGTAAGTGCTTCCTGTTGAGGTGTAATTTCTGTGCCAGGACCGTTGTGCCAGAATGAACCCTGCCCTTCATATTTATTCAAGAAGACACCACCGTTTTGTGCCTGTTGTAACTAATTTACGATGGCGCCGGCAAGCTGCCAGCGCCATCCTAAAATAGTTACTAAATTAGCTTCAACAGGAAGCTCTAATTGGTAACATAAAGCAGGCGCTCGAGCCCCTGCTTTATCTTATCTATTAGAGCTTCCTGCTGAAGCTAATTAAGTAACTTTAGGATGGCGCTGGCAGCTTGCCGGCGCCATCGTAAATTAGTTACAGACCAGCAAGGCGTGAACTTTTGACCGAGGAATCCGCCGCTCGCGAATTGCGGATTTTCGGTAAATTCGCGAGAGTTCGCGGATCGCGGATTTACCGAAAATCCGCAAAATCCGCGATCGGAGCGGATTTTTCGCTCATGCTTAGTGGCCACCATGCCGACGACCAGGCAGACGGCCCTCCCCCCACCACGAGTACCTCGGTCTTGCTACCGTTCAATTTCAAACAGTTGGCGGACATCCAGGTAGCCAGTTCTTGCATGCAGTCCCTGAAGATGTCCGCCGCAAGGCCGGGCATGCGTGAGAGGGAAATGATCAACTGCGTGTCGTCGGCATAGGACACCAAGCGCAGACCGAATCTTTCCACAATTGTCGCTAGAGGGGAGACATAGAGATTAAATAGGGTCGGGCTCAGGGACGAGCCCTGAGGCACGCCCTGGCCAAGCCCAATCTCCCCTGAGTAGCAGTCGCCCAGACGGACCCGAAAGCACCTGTCTGACAAGAACTATCGAATCCAACCAAGCGCTGCTCCTGATACCCCTCCTTCATTCAGACACTGTAGCAAGGTGGAATGTGCTACAGTGTCGAATGCGGCGCTTAGGTCCAGTAGGATCAAGGCCATAGTTTGGCCTTCATCCACACCCTGTCGCAAGGCTTCTACCGCCATGAGGAGGGCTGACTCCGTCGAGTGGCGGGGACGGAAGCCGAACTGAGAGTCGTGGAGCAGGGAGGCCTCCTCCACAAACTTCATAAGTTGGAGATTCACCGTTTTTTCCGCAACCTTCGCCATGTAAGGCAAAAGAGAGATGGGGCTGAGATTTTCTAGTTTATTGAAGCTAACATTGGCTTTTTTCTGCAGCGGAAGTACAATTGCTTGTTTCCAAGCAATGGGTACAGTCTGCGTCTCAAAAGAGGCATCTAGTAAATGGCGAATATAGGGTTCCAATGCCTGCAAGCTACCCGTCAGCCGTTTAGGTGTTGTGGGGTCCCTAGGGGAACCAGATTTTATTGACCTGCAAATGCGGATAAGTTCCTCAGTTGGTGGGGTGGAAAAAGTGGTTAACCGCTGTTCCCCTTTTTCTTTAGTGGTTTCCACAAGCTTGGGACTGTCACCAACCTGTTGAGAGAAGGAGGTGTATATCGTCGCCACCTTGTTTGCAAAAAACTCTGCTATGCGGTCACAGCCCTCCACCGAACAGAGCTCTTTGGGCACCACTACAGGCTTTCCTACCGAAAGTGATTTGTAGATTGAAAATAATTCTTTAGTGGAGTGTTCTGCTTCTTCAATTCTGTTGCCAAAGTATGTAGTCTTGGCCTTCCTAATCAATCGATGGTAGATACGCCTGTTGGCTATATACCCTGCTTTAGCGTGAGCAGTGAGGGATGCTCTCCATTGTCTCTCTGCACGTTTACATGCTACTTTGGCCGCCCGCACCTCCTCAGTGTACCATGGTGCTGTTCTCTGAACACGGCCCCCCACCCTTACCATGCCGAGTGGGGCCACCAGGTCCAGGGCCTCTGCAATCCGCGGAGCCAGGTTGGTGTTAATTTCCTCCACTCCCGCACCCCCTGGGTTGCCCTTCATGGTAAGCGCCTGATTAAATTTAGCTTGTGAGAAGGCCACCCATCTGCGCCTAGGATGTTTATCCGCAGATGGTTCTATCGGTCGCGTTCCCTGCATATGGATCAAAAAGGGTACAAGATGGTGATCCGACCATGGGATCGGTACAGGATCATGGGCTTCCACTTGTTCCCAGTTTGCAAAAATCGGGTCCAGAAGGTGACCCAGTTGGTGTGTGGGACTCTTAACTTTTTGCTCAGACTGAAGTCCTGTCATCGTTTGACAGAATTCCCTAGCCACCTTATCAGTTGGGTCGTCTATGTGTAGATTAAGATCACCCAATATCAAATATTTATCGGCTCGCAATGCAGCCTCAGTGATGCCTTCTAATAGACTCTCACTGAATCTCGCTGCCGTGCCAGGAGGCCGATAGATCAGGAGGCCCTTCAATGTGCAGTTTCCATTGACCGAAATAGAAAAGGTGCCAGCTTCACTGTCCTCAATATTAATGTTTTCCAAGTGACATTGGAGACCCTGTTTAGCTACAATGGCTATTCCGCCACCTCTACCTCGCACTCTGTCAAGCCTCAGCAGGGAGTAACCCTCCGGAATAGCCTCAGTGATCTCTGGCATGGAGTCCTGGTCTAGCCACGTTTCCGTGAGGAAGACCAGGTCCCAATGCTTTTCGCTGAGGAGGTCATATATGTCAAGGCTGTGCCTGCGTAAAGATCGAACATTCAGCAGGCCACAAACCAAGGCAAGTTGATCTCTAATTTCGACATCCCCCGGATGAAAGACAAATTTACAGTGGTTGCAGCCCGCCGTGTCTTCAGCCATCATACTGTGTAAGCATGGTCCCAAATGCTTACTGCGAAGGGTGACTAAGTCCTCTCGACTCCAGTATAAGTGCCTAGATGGGGGAGAAGGGGGTATGGCCCTGGCCCGCGCCCGGCCGCGGACGGGCGCAGACGGGCTTAACTTAGGCGCAACTTCGGCGCGCCTTCGTCGCGCCCGCTGCGCTGTCTGCAACACATCCGCCTTATATCCCCCCCAGCGTCCCAACAACTAGAGCGCTGCAGGTAGCTGCCGGAAGTAGCTGGCTCGGACCCTCCACGCCCTCTGCTCGAACGTTGCTCGTCACAGGCGTCAGAACGAGGCGGGAGGGAGGGACGAGTCCAGCACTTCTTCAATGCGATGCTGCAACTGCCTGTCTGCCCCCAACGAACTCGGCAGAACAGAGTGCAGATTTCCAGGTAAATAAATCACCAGCAGCGCGAGTACAAACAATGCGCTAGTAGCGTGCACACTCTGTGCTCACAACGGTGCCCAAGTGAATTAAAATTGTTAAAAGAGCTCACGCGCCATTCCAGCATACAAGTAGCAATCACAAATACGCCAGTAGCGCGTCTGTTAAAAGCGGTAGGGACACTGCCACTGCCCACTTACCACCGAGAAGGGTTGGGGAGGGGTTAAAAAGGAAAAAAGATTTGCATTTATGTAGCGCTTGGGAGTGGGACATCACTTGAGGGGGAGAGGGGCACTGAGGGGTGAGGTGGGTGGACTGTCCAGGGTACAGTATAGCTTGCAAGGATGGGGAGGGTCTCTTCCGTCACTCCCTCTTGGTATCTGTAGAGGGGTGTGACTGAGGCTTAAGGAAAACACAAAATCACATGTTTTCTCTGGGGTCAGGTGGTTGGCTTTTTGACTTTACATCTTGCTTGTGTGTATCACAATGTAATGTTCACCAGCTTGTGCACTATAATTAGCGCTGACTTTTCAAACATATGGGTCCTATTCACAAATGGAAATCTGGCTGTAACTTACTTTTGCCAGGAATGCACAAAGGGATTTCCTTGTCAAACATAAGTAATGAGTGTGGATATCTTAAAGCCCTAAATCCCATTCAAGGACCGGGAAGTGGATTTTACAAGTTAGGAAGTGCCTTGAAGGTTGTGAACTGCCCACAAACATGGGACATTCTCAGCATTCCAAACTATGATACTTCGGCTAGGGCGGTCGACCTCGAATCTGGGGAACCGGGTTTGAGTCTCAGCAATGACGCTGAACATCCTGTGATTCTGGGCAAATCACTTAGGGGCATATTATCAAGAACAGCGTTAAATTATTGCCGGTTTAGCGGCAGAAAACTGCTGCAATAGCGGCGATAATGGGCTTGATAATATGCCCTGGAGAATTCCAATGGAAGCCCATGTTCACATCAGAACATGGACTTCTATTGGAATTCTCAAGGGCATATTATCAATCCCATTATCGCCTCTTTAGCGGCAGTTTTCTGCCGCTAAACCGGCGATCATTTTTAACACTGTTCTTGATAATATGCCCCTTAATTTTCCCGTGCATAGCAAAAATTAATGTATCCTCATGTAACGCAACTGGTGCTCATGTAAAGCGCTCCGAAACCCGATACCTTCGAGTTATGTTTGCGCTATATAAAACGCCGTTAAAAAAATAAATATATATATATATATATATATATTAAAAAACTCCTTCCCACACTGGAAATGGTCAGAGATTCCCTCCAGCACAGGGTTGGCGTAACTACCCTTCAAGGGTGGGACGTAGAATGGATCACTCCAGGGCCGGAATGGCTACCGGGCAGTTGTGTGTGCTGCCCTGCTGGGGGCTAATTTCGTTGATGGGGACCTGCGTGTGCAAAACGAAATTCGTTTTGCTTTTTTTATTTCACATTGCACGCAGGTCCCCATCAACAAAATAAGTCCCCACCACAGAGAAGAAATTAGCCCATAGCTCGGCAGCACACACAACTGCCCGGTAGCGAGTCTGGCCATGGAGAAAAATTATTTCCCCAATGATTAAAAGAAAATTTTGTGCTTTTGCACAGGGAAATCCATTCCTTCTGTGCAAAATTCTCCACCATGGAGAACTCTGCACAAAGGGAATGGATCGTCAATTTGGAAATCATTTGAATTCCCAAGGAATCAGGTGACTCTTTCCATGCAACATTCCAACTAGTAGTAAATCTTCACCTATACTTATTAGTAAATTAACAGATTTCATGAATAAGGCCCATAGACCTTATTTATACATAAACCCCATGCCTGATTTTTCACATTGGATCATTGATAGTTTCTTGCCTGTATAAGTTGGGTGTTCTGTGATTTTAAGGGAGGCCGTGCAGTACAGCCACCACCATCACTTGGAGCTGTCAGCATCACAATACAAACATCTATATTTTATGCCATATAATTTAGATAACACTGCTGCATAATGTCGTCCTGGATGCCACATACTCATAGTGGCTTTCACAATGATAAAGCTCTGCAGAGTAGTGTGGAGGCTGTCTTTATGATGATGGAGCCCACATTTCTCAGGTCCTTGTGAAATGGTTTCTATTTTTCACAGGTCTATATGAACATTATTGCATAACATAAACGTGTAACAGTGTTAGCTCACCAGGCACAGCATATCATTCAAAATAGAATAGAAATAAGCATAATAAACAATATAAGCAGTCCATGCCACGTAATGGTTCACTCGCAATATTGACAGGCCTCATTTATGAGGCTGTGCGTCACTTTTACGCCGCCGGTGCGTCACTTTTTATGACGCACCAGTGGCATAAAAATGCGCCTTGTTGCGCCATATTTACAAAGTGACGCATCTAGGTAGATGCGTCACTTTGCAAACCCCTGCGCCACATTATACCTGAGCCAGGTATAATGTATGCAAGGGGGGCGTTTTGATGCAAGAAAGGGTCATGGAAGTGGCGCAGTGAAATCTATAAGATTTCACTGTCCATTTCTTGGCCGCTAATGCGTCAAAATCTTACGCCTGCTTCAAGGCAGGCGTAAGACTGACGCAGGCACTAACAACATGGGACTTGCCCATGTGAAAGTACACATTGCAGGTGTTGCGTCACTTTTGTGACACACTCCAGCAATGCGTCACTTTTGCGCCTATAGATACGTCAGAAATACTGACGTATCTGTAACTCCTTGCGACATGATGAATCATATTATAAATATGACGCATCAATCATGACGCAAGGAGTACGCACTGAGAAGTGACGCATCGCTGCTTTCATACAGCGATGCGTCATTTCTCATAAATGAGGCCCGACATGTGCTTTAACTAATGTGGTCCATGTTTTTCAAATTACTGTTGTATTCTATAGTGAGAAATACAGTTAAATTGTAAAATGATTTAGACATGCAAAGTATTAAAAAGCATACATTTACATATCTCATTTTTAACATGCTCAAATAGGCTAGAAATGGTCCAATGAAGAGGTCATCTGGAAGCTATTAGAGGCCCCGGAGAACCAACCCCCGGGTCCAAATTCTGCAAAAAAACGGAAGTGAGCCACGCGGCCCCCTCCCCGAGCCATTATAGGCCCTGAGGACCCCATCCCTAGGGCCCATCCATTTTTTTAAAGGGAGGGGGACTGCAAGGCACCCCTCCTTCAGCCTGTAATGGCCCCGGGGACCCAATCTCCTGTGTGCGGCTCACTAGGGATGTATGATGGCACATCGCAAACTGTAACACCGCATGCCTTCACATCGCATTTTTTAGATCGCAGTTTCCTTCACATCGCAAGTAATTGCAACGCACCCAATCACGTCGCATCCCAATTGCAAAGCATGTAAAACACATTCACACCGCATACAAACACCACGCATGCACCTAGATTCATCAAAGTCCCGTTTTGCGAGTCTGTAATAGCGATTATTATGGAATCGCTATTACAGACTCGCAAAACGGGATTCATGTCCAAATCGCAATTTATTTTGCGATTCCTACAGCTTCCTTATTTGCAATTAGCTAATTTCTAATCGCAAATAAGGAATAACTCCCCATTCATTCCTATGGGCCTAAAGGCCCCAGTGCGCATTCCCCCTGACCCTAAGGCCTAAACTACACACCACGACCCCCTAAAGCCTAAAAGTGTATCATTAATGACCCTTAACCCTAACTCTAAACCTTAAAACACTACCACATACACCCCTTAACCCTAAACCCTAATCCTAATGCCTAAAACAGTACCAGATCCTACCCTTAACCCTAAGTTCTAAAAGCCCTCGCCCGAATGTCTTAAACACAACCATATCCGACCCTAAGCCCTAAAAGCCCTAACCCAAATGTCTAAAACAGTACCATATCCGACCCTTAACCCTAAACCCTAAAAGCCCTAACCCTAAAAGCTAAAACACGACCATATCCAACCCTAAGCCCTCAAAGCCCAACCCCCTAAAACACAACCATATACTACTATTAACACTTATCCCTAAAGCCTAACCCCCCCCCCCCCCCACTCCAATACAGTCCCCATCAACTACCTAAAAGCCTAAAACACCTTGGGTACATCTGTCGTCCTTACCTGTCTCTCGTGGTTCCAGCGTTGTCTCCCGTGTCCGTTGTAAGCGCCCGCGATCTAATGGCGCCTCCGATGTAATGGGGTGCGTAGTGAACGCATGCGTTGTAACGTCGCGTGCATTGTGACAGCACGCAACGTAAACGCATGCGTTGTGACGCATGCGTTGTGATGGTTGTTCTCCCTCACTAGCTATGTCCCGGGGAGCCCAACCTCAGGACATAACGGTTTAACGACTTTACCTGAAGCCATAAAGAGACTGCACCACCTTTCAAAAGATGAGCACAAACCTCCTGTGAGGAATTGTAGGCAGTGGCTGTTCTCGCAGGCGATTGGAGAGTTAATTGGGGCATGAACGCTGTGCATCTACTGAAGAATATGATAAAATAACATGGACTAGTAAGCATCAAAATATTGTTCTCACATGAGAGGCTCATTGGAGTACAATCATGTGATATAAAAGGGGTACTTCCTGCTGGCCATTCTGAACTGATGATTGTACCCGTGCCCAAGGCTCGCAGCAGTTCATGTTTTGCATCCATAAATGAAGTTGGAAGCCTTATGGCCAGGGGCTGCCGAAGGACCCCCACCCTTCCGTTAACCAACATAACATTATTAACAGGGCTTTCTTTGGAAGGCGGGGAATCTTTCGACCCCCTGCCATATTTATTAAAACATTCAAAATAAATCAAAAATTGAAATAAACAATATTTACACAATTACGCAGAAAATGTTACAATTAATATATACAGGTATTCAGATGGCTAACCTTAACATATATCTAGTACAAGGTATTTCCTATCCAAAAACTAACATATCAATCACATTATACCATCTTTATTTTCTGAGTACCTATTTAGGCCTACGGCAAGGTCAATAACTGGTGTCAGATCCTTATCACTAAACCACGCTCTCCTGAAAGGAGTGCGCAAGCGCAGGGGGGCCCGTTTACTGTGGGGTTACACGCCCTCCCCGGTTATCCCCCCGTACGCCCTATTAACCACACCCTCCTGTTGGAGTGCGCATGCGCAGAGGGCCCATTTACTGTGGGGGCACACCCCCTCCCCGGTTACCCCCGTACGCCCTATTAACCACACCCTTCTGTCGAAGTGTGCATGCGCAGAGGGCCCGCTTACCGTGAGGGTACTTTGGCCCCCCGGTCACCCCCGTATGCTCCATTAACTCCATTAAAGGGGGCCCTTGCATCTCTGCGCCGTTTACTGGCGTCATTGTGCACGTGCGGGGTGGCCAACCAGCCTAGAGAAAGCGTGACTGTCTCCCATGTACCCAACAGGCTGTACCTGCCCCTGGAGTTCTATGAGAGACCACTTGTCTCTCCCTTTGGGCGACCCCATTTGAGAATGGCGCCGCCCCCTAAGGATCTTAAATTGACTGCTCACCAATCATGACCTTACCGCCTGACCAAGGCATAGCAATAAATAGAACGATTGATGACCTGAAAACGGGAGAAAGTTCTAAGGAACAAAACGTATCAATCAGACACTTTTGTCATACATAAACACTTGTAACAAAATTGTGAAAACCTTCATAACACACAATAACAATCATCTGCTTCAGGGGATGGTGGGTGGGAAAATTAATTACAGCCTCCTAGAGGCTGGAAGGGGCAGGCCGTGGCGCGCAGAAGTCAAAGAGGCCGACTCCCACGCTGCACGGCCTTTTAACCCTTCGCAGGGCAGGTCGGATCTAACCGGCCAGACCTTTGTTCCCTTCGTGACCCGGAAGTGACTCAATCACTTCCGGGTCACCAGGGGACCCGGGGCGAGTGGGGGCCGGTGCGCCCTGCCATAAGTGCGGCGGGCCGATGTCGGCCCCGCCTTTCCATTCTCGATTGCGTCTCATATTCCCTTGTGCAAATGGAGAAGGTTCTGTATATATATATATATATATATATATATATATATATATATTTATATATATATATATACAGCTTTTAATATGCACTTTATTACATGCTGCTAACAAGTTAAAAGGATGGTAAAGACAGTGCTTTTATGAAAAAAGAATCCAAGTGGAAGATTAGGAGATGCACAACCAGATGACAAAGGCTATTTGCCGAAACACAACTAGCTGCATCAAAGAAATGTTTTGATTTGCGATGTCATAACTGTTCTTGTAAATAATGTTATTTTATATATTATAAGTGAGATAATATAAAATGGTATAAGCAGTGCTTGGAGAAGGAGCAAGTTATATGTAATGTAGCGTGGCTACAGAGTTGAATACACTCTCTATAGAGGTGTGTGAGTTAGAATAATTTGAAAGTGGTGCATAAATTAAAGTTATAAGTATACATTTAGAAATGTACATTTTTCTGTACTTTTACTTTTGTTTGTAGTTAAAAAATAAATAAAGTTATGTTCATTTAAAGGTGGCCTGCCCACCTGGAGGCAGTCAATCCCATACTGCGCATAGCCTCTGGCCATACGCAGCGGTGGTTAGCTTTCCTTCCACTCCCAGACTTCTTTGTCCCAGCATTCATTGTCAAACTAGGGTCAGGACTGTAGGCTTCAGTATGGATGCCTCACCAGTGTTTTCAGGGGGTCTGCATTTCCCCAATTCCAAACATTCGTCCCTTCACACCTGTCCAACACCACCATGGTGGTGGGCCGCTAGTAGCTTCCTCAATGGTTCATGCAAGTTCTTAAACAAATTCCAGAAATGGGACCAAAACAAGATTCTTGACCTAACATAACGCATTGGCCTTCTTTGGTGACCACAGTCTACTGATGAAAGACAGGTAACTTTAACTCAGGAAGCGCCCAAAGCATGGTCTAGGCTGCGTGCACTTAACATGTCCCCATAAATGATTTTACCCATAAGGATGCAAAAAAGCGTGCATATTGTTAAAAGGAGTCATTTATTCTCTCTGCACACCCATAAGTGTGAGGGTGCTAGCTTGCACAGATGTAATGGCGCTTACAGAACAGACAATTAATAGAATAAACAATGGCCTTCAAACATTAGGTAATACCAAATTGTCTTGGGAGCAGAGGGTGTTCCCAGGGAGTTTTGGATCTTTCAGACCCTAGAGTAGATTGGCTTTGCTTTTCTTTTTCAATAACAGCCTCGGTCACAAAATATCCACAAGTGCCATTTTTATTCAATGATGCAATTTGTTGTGAAATCTTGCCTGGCCACTAACCTCCTTTGGTCTCCATTTGCAAAGAGCTTTGAAAGCGTCGCTTACTGGTGAGCGTCCTATGGCCCGTTGCTTACACCCACCCCTTCCCAGGCACTGCTCCAGTTTGCTGCAAGTATTGGAATGAAAACCATGTAGCATTTTGTTCTGACACAATTTCCTGAATATTGAATCTCTTCCTTGGGGGGATCTTGGCTTTGCCTTCGCTAGTTGCTTCTTGGTTGTGTGTGCCAAGAAATACAGTGATGACAACAGAACGCACTGATGTTAAATTAGCTCACAGCCGCTACTACTGACACAGCCCTGGCTGTAGGGTCCATGAAGGCAACAACAGGAACATAAAGTAAAGAGGATTTTTAAAGCCCTCTAAGCTTCCTGTAGTTTCCGCTTCTTGACCATCCCATGGCCTTATAGCTACAAAAGGAGGTTTTTGAGGAGGTAAAGGATGGAACAAGTGTGTCAGTTGGGGGGTGCATGCCGTCACTGCCACTACCTAAAAACATTTTGATAAATTGACGTTCATGGACAACACCTGATCTGTGTTGAATTTGTAATTGACTGAGTACCCATTCCAAAAGGCTGAACGTCTCCAGTTAAAGATTTGAGAGTATAGTTTATAAGTGGATCATAATTAGGGCTCCCAGTTTTATGGTATTTATTTTTTTTACATTTCCTTCTGTATTTATCCATATTTATTTTTTGTCAACTTTATCAGTATTTATCCATACTTATTATGGGTTTTGTAAAAAAAGACAAAAAACTGGTATCTTTCCACATTTATTTCAGCAAAAAATATGTAGTCATGCTTGAATGTTTGCCAGGTTTCAGTGGTATGACCACCCGCAGAAGATAAATCAATGCAACTATATGAAAAAATGCACCTTTCATTATCAGCCATGTGCATATCTACTGCTGTTTAAGCCTCTTTATTAAAATCCCTATCTTTTTTAACCCCCTTACCTATGAATCCACATAGTTATTGACCTGGCAGTCATGGCAAAGTGTATTTAGAATCACTCAAAAATCACCCACTTTCCGATTTTATCCACATTTAAAAATAAATACAGACAAGAAAATAAAGGGTTTTATGTCTGTATTTATCTGTAAAAATCAGTAAAAACGGAAAACAGGGAGCCCTAATCATAATTGGTTCTCCGCCTACAGATGGCTACCTCCAACCCTTGGAAATTCAGTACAATTGTTTAGTTTAAAGTAATTTTAATACATGCTTTTATTTTTTTGTTCTATCTTTCATGTAATTTTTGTGCAGTGTACCTCAAAGAATGAACCAGTAGGGTCTTCAAATTGAAATACTTCTTAATTTTGGGGCATTTTATAAAACTGAAATTTTGAAAGCAGGCTTCAAAAGCTGGAAGTGGGCCGGGCCTCTCTGGACCTCTCAGAGGGCCGGCCCATCTATTAGAAACATTCAAGCTCTTTCTCTTATAATTCAGGCTGCCTGCATGTCAAAGTAGCCCGCGTCCCACTTGGTTTTGGAAAGTGGGGCAGCCGGAGGCCCAGTTAGGCCTGTGCATACTAACGAGGCCTTTGCAGTGCAGCGGCGTGCTCCAGACGCTTCCGGGACGGCGCCGAGGCCTTGTTATTGCATCGAGCACGTGGTCCATCTGTTCGACTTGTGCATTTGGCAGGAGAGCAGGAGATGTCGGCAGCGGGAGCTTTCCGTTCCTGCAATCACAGCTAAAAAGGCCCGCTGTCGACTGCGCGCTTTTGGGAGCAGGGTGGAGGGGAGCTTTGGCACCCCAGAGCTGCACTGCTAATCTTGAACAGCGTTTCCTCTCTCCATCACTCGCGCCAACTCGCCCCCTTTATTACTGTCTAATGATACCACCAGTCACTCCAACAGAAATACATGTTTGTTCTGTACTATAGTAGCTGGCCAGTGTGTGACTGGTCTTGTACCGTGCTTGAAATGGAAACATAGAAGTGCAGGTACTCTGTCAGAGGCAAGGCCCAGCGGCCAACACCCTGTTACGCGCGTGTGAAGTTAGTGCGCAGGAGGGGAGTTGGCTCAATTAGAACTGAAAACTTTAGACTAAAACACAACAGTTAAAGTGATGTTATAGCTAAATATGGCAATAATTTCTTACAGTACACAAAAAACAGAAATTCACTGAAAAAACAAAGGTTAAAGTGATGTGATAGTTAGGTGTTGAAATGAGATAAACCCCCCCAAAAACATTGGAATTCACCAATTATAATTTAGTGATGTAACTATAAAGCATAGCTGCAAAATCGGCCCTGTAACAAAATCGGCCGAAAACCGGCCCTGGCAAAGAGCTCGGCGGTACCCACAACCCCCCGGAGGGGAGGGGAGGGGGGCCGGCCGAGTACTTTGCCAGGACCGGTATTGGTTCCCAGTCCGGCCCTGCACACAGGTCACAGCTCCAATCCCTCCTGTGATGTTTGCAGGACACCATTATGCTGCAGGAGAGTCTGCCCACTCAGCAGAAAGATGGTGCTCTTCTTTCGTGGTCCAAGACTGAGCCCCGGTCTTCTTAATGATGATGTAGATGAAGAGAACTGGAGTTGCATTGTATGGAAACTACCAAAGATGTCTTAGGACGCCCTGCCCTTCTGATACAGCATTGTCCCTTCAAAGATGGCTGCCACATGGTATCAACTCACAAGTGTCCACAACTGGCAACCCATGCTGGAGAACCACAGCTGCTCAAACAGCAGTCACTGCACCTCCAGCGGCGGCCGCCATATTCAAAGAGTGGTTTGGGTCGCGCAGAGGGGTGGGGATGGGGGTGGGAGGGGTGAAAAAAAAACATACCTTTTGCCGCTGGCCACATCCAGAGTCGCCTCTTCTCTTCCTGCCTGGTCCTGCCAGCCCCTGGGACAGACTACATGCCCAATCCCTGTGCTGCAACGTGGGGATTGGTCTGAGTGGGCAGGAAAGGTGCCCTGCACAGACCAGGGAGTCTGTGGAGTTTCTCCAGCCCGGCTGCTCAATGCAGTTGGGTTGGAGAAAAACAAATTGCACATGTGTGATTTGGTCGACGTGAGACTGCTGGTCAAACACACTTGAGCACTTAGGGAGTGGAGTGCTCTAGCACTCCTCCTCCCGCCACCCATGCCTTGGCCCCGCCCCTCCCAAAAACCGCTGGTAAAGAGCCGGCAAATTTAAAATAAAACGATGCAAGAACAACCTTTTATATTGCAATTGCTGGCTCTGAGCCAGGCAGTGGAGCGACGTTCCTCCACCATTGCAGAGGAGCCTCCACTGTGCACCTCCCCACCCCAGATCTAGGCCTCAGAAGTGGAGAAAGCACCAGTGACCAATCGTGTATGGTTCTATTTAGTCCTTCACTATTGAGGGCCACCATGCTGAGCGACGCGCAGCAGCACTGTAATGAGATTTGTTTTAATTAAAGCCCATAGAGAGAGTAGTCTTCACTCAAGGAATTCCTCCACGGCCGTGAATGATAACCCAGATAGCGTCGTCCCTCGGCAGAGAAGGCTACATTGTGGGGCGCTGGTGGGGCGAGGTCAGTCAACTACAATTACAACAAATAAGGACACTGTTCCAGAGGCAGGGTCCAAAAAAAATCACCCATATGCCTACTAATAGGAAAAGGCAAAGAAAAGTCCTAAGTGGGGCGGCCCCATGAAACAGGAGGAAAGAACATGTCTTGCCTCTTGTTGCCCTCACACACCCCGAAGAGTGTCATGCTTCATCATTGGGCATTTGCTCCTCGTTGGGCCGGCTCTGTAATTCCCAACGGGTCCCCCGAAAGGTCGCTTTATCGGAGATCATTTAAGGCATGCCGGATGGTGCATGCGGGTGTGTGGGTGTGGGTCCTACATGAGGGTAACAAAGTGCGGGCAAAGTGAGTAAAAACTGACAAGGGGTAACCTTTACAGGGTTATGTTGATGTAGTAACCCTCTTGGCAGAATAAAAACTCTAAATAGAGTGTAATCCCCAATGGCACATTATGCCTAGGTATCATAAAAAACGGTCAACATGTTTCGCGCCTCTGTTGCCACTAGGGTCATTGGCGCTGCTTCAGGACCAGGATATAGATAAAATAGTGAAGTGCACGTGAATAGGAAATAAAATTAAATACCCAAATTACTTGTCAGGGCGGGCCATTGTACTGCTCCTGATCAAAACCTAGGACAAGAAAGGAAAAAAGAGGAAAGTACAGAGAACGTGCATTAGACTGGCTTAATGCAACGTAGTGTGCCACAATCGTGTGCACAACATCTCAATATCAAAGAAAACAAAAAAGCACGAGGCCAATAGAGGGTTTAATACTCCCTCATAAAACTCAGAATGTGGAGGGAAGGCCAGGAAAGTATATACTGTGGCAAGTTCAAGTTCAATAATTTGTATAGCGCACTACTCACCCAGAGGGTCTCAAGGCTCTTGAGTGAAGGTGGGTGTATTATTTATCGAATAGCCAGGTTTTTAGTTGCTTTCTGAAGGAGAGGTGGTTCTGTGTGAGGCGGAGGTGAGTGGGGAGAGAATTCCAGGTTTTGGCCGCTAAGTAGGAGAAAGATCTTCCTCCCATGGTGGATCTATTGATGCGCGGGATTGTGGCGAGGGCTTGATTGGATGAACGTAGTTGGCAGGTGGGTGAGTAGAAGGATAGTCGTTTGTTGAGGCATTTGGGTCCAAGGTCGTAGAGGGCCTTGTGTGCGTGGGTGAGGAGACGGAACGTTATTCTCTTGTTGACGGGAAGCCAGTGGAGATCTTTCAGATGACCGGAAATGTGAGCTTGACTGGGGATGTCCAGTATGAGTCTGGCTGAGGCGTTTTGGATGCGTTGGAGTTTTTTCAGTAGTTTGGCTGTGGTTCCGGCGTAGAGGGTGTTTCCATAATCTAGTCGGCTAGTGACTAGTGTGTGGGTGACTGTCTTTCTTGTATCGGTGGGGATCCAGCGGAAGATTTTTTTGAGCATGCGAAGGATGGCGTTGACTTGTCTGGTCATCGATAGGGAGGAGTCTAGGATGAAGCCCAGGTTACGTGCGTGATCTGTAGGTATGGGTGCTGTGCCCAGGGCCGGTGGCCACCATGAGTCGTCCCAAGCCGAGGGGATGATCCTAAGATGAGGACTTCCGTTTTGTCCGAGTTTAGTTTTAGACGACTGTTCTTCATCCATTCGGCTACTTCTTTCATTCCTTCGTGTAGATTGGTTTTGGCGGTGTTAGGATCTTTGGTGAGGGAGAGGATCAGCTGGGTGTCGTCAGCGTAGGAGATGATGTTGAGGTTGTGTTGTCGCGCGATGGATGCGAGGGGACTCATGTACACGTTGAAGAGGGTCGGACTGAGTGATGACCCTTGTGGTACGCCGCAGATGACTTCGGTTGCCTCTGATTTGAATGGGGGAAGGCGGACTCTCTGGGTTCTTCCGGCGAGGAACGAGATGATCCAGTCCAACGCTTTTCCTTGTATTCCGATGTTGCTGAGGCGTTGTATGAGGGTGTTATGACAGACTGTGTCGAAGGCGGCGGAGAGGTCGAGTAGGATGAGGGCAACTGTTTCTCCGTTGTCCAGTAGCGTTCGGATGTCGTCTGTAGCAGCGATGAGGGCGGTCTCGGTGCTGTGTTTGGCTCGGAAGCCAGACTGTGAGGGGTCCAGTGAATTGTTGGATTCAAGGAATGCGGCAAGCTGACTATTGACGGCTTTCTCGATGACTTTGGCCGGGAAGGGGAGGAGTGAGATGGGGCGGTAGTTCTTAAGTTCGGAGGGGTCCGCTGTGGGTTTCTTCAGAAGGGCGCTGAGTTCGGCATGTTTCCAGCTTTCTGGGAAGGTGGCGGAGTTGAAGGAACAGTTGATGACATCGCGGAGATGGGGTGCGATGATGGAGTCTGCTTTGTTGAAAATGTGGTGGGGGCATGGGTCGGTTGGCGATCCTGAGTGGATGGAGTTCATCAGGCGGATGGTGTCTTCAGTCGTGATTGGGTTCCAGGCGCAAAGGTTGTGAGAGTGCTGTTTTGGTTCGGAGGTGGGTGGAGTGGGTTGTTCTTCGGATAGGTTTCCAAAGCTGTTATGAATGTCGGCGAT
The DNA here is from genome assembly GCF_964261635.1 of Lissotriton helveticus. Classification (NCBI taxonomy): domain Eukaryota; kingdom Metazoa; phylum Chordata; class Amphibia; order Caudata; family Salamandridae; genus Lissotriton; species Lissotriton helveticus. The sequence continues at coordinate 1,238,949,468 of NC_136070.1, forward strand.
TTTGTTGTGGAAGAAAGAGGATAGGGAGTCGCAGAGGTCTTGGGAGGGAGTGATGTCGTTGGTGCCGGCGGTGGGGTTGGTAAATTCTCTGACGATGTTGAATAGTTCTTTGCTGTTGTGGGTGTTGTTGTCGAGTCGATCCTTGAATGCTGATTTCTTGGTGGATCGGATCAGTTGGTGGTGTTTGCGGGTGGCGTCCTTGAAGGTGGTCAGGTTGGACAGAGTTTCTTGGATTTCTTAAGGTCATCGTTGAACCAAGGGGCCTTTTTGCTACCTTGTTTGATCTGGTGGTTTTTCAAGGGCAAGGTAAGTCATCCGGGGAATTATATTACAGTAGAGGTGTATTACATTCCTGCTAATAAAATACTGCATTACCACATATGAAAAAGCCCCTTCACTCACTGCAAACCAAAGGCATTCAATCACAAGTCAGAATTGGTCATTCGTGTTGAAAATGGACGTCACAGCACAGTTGAACTTGGGGTACTAAAGAAAAATGTGGATGTCCAATGCTTTTCTCTGCCTGTATGTTATGTTTTCACGTGTGTGCCAAGAATGCACGTTTACACTAAAAAAGCAGAGCTGACTGCCCCCCCACCCGGCTTAGAAATTCGCTCTGATGGAAATGGCTTGTTTGAGAAGGTCAACATTCCATGTCTGTATTAATCATTACCTGGGAAACTGGTGAAATGAACTGACGAACATAACCTCAAACACCTGTGAAAGTCACTCTTTAAAAATGCACCTCCTTAACAAGTCACTCCCCACGCAAACCAGCTGAACCCCCCCACTTACCCCAAAAGTGGCGCCTACTTACTATGAAGCTGTGCCTGCATTGTAATTCTAATTTGTATATATATGTAAACAGAAATTCCTTGCAAATATTAAAATAGAAATTAGCCCTGATTACAGTTCTAACCACTATACAATAAAAATATTGGCCTTGGTAAGTTGGTGAGATCGTTGTTTTTTATTGTTTTACTGCAAGCACATGCTAAAAAAAAAGAAGAAAAAGGCCTTCCCGTACCTTGGCGGCCATATTCTGGCAGCAAAAATGTATAACATAAAGAAATTGCTATAGCATGTAATGGTAAAAGAACACTGCGTATGCTTCCTAGCAGGCAGTTGAACAAAGAATCCGTTTTTTGTAGTTTTAACCCCTTCGATGCTGATGACGAGCTCAGCTCGTCATCAGTTACGGCGCTCGTACGCTGATGACGAGCTGAGCTCGTCATGTAACGCGGCTTTTCGCAAAACGCAGCGCACAGCGGGAAAACCGCTAGCGCGCATGCGGTTAATGGACATCACAGTAACACATGGGGGCAGATTTACAAGGTCTGGCGCATCTCTGCAAATCAGAAGGGATGCGCCAAAAAACTTGTCGCATCCCGTGGTGTAAGGGCGGCGCATTGCTGGAGTCGTGTCGCAAGCACGACGCGGCTCCAGCAATGCTCAGGGGCACCCTATGCCTTACATGCTGAGTCACTCCTTATGCCTGCTTCAAGCAGGCGCAGAGTTTTGACGTAGCATGGACGTAAAAGTGACTGTGAAATCTTGTAGATTTCACTGCGTCACTTTTATGAGGCGTTCCTGCGACGGAACGCCTACCCTGCGCAGGAACGCCCACATGAAACCTGAAGCAGGTTTCATGTGGTGCAGAGCTTTATAACGTGACGCATCTCCCTAGATGCGTCACGTTGTAAATAAGGCACAATGTGGTGCATGGTTTACGCCACTGCAGCGTCACAGAAGTGATGCAACGGCAGCGTAAATGTGTCGCAAGGGGCTTGTAAATCTGCCCCATGAATCTTATTGGCACAAAGAAAAGGTGCTATCGGCCTTGAATTCTTTTCATTATATGTGAGACTAAAATGGTGAAAGGAGATTGATGTGTAAAATTAGAGGCTTTATTATTTTCTTTTTTTTATAAGTAGATACGATTTTAGTTGATGTATTTTTGTCTGGAAAAGTATCTCCAAAGAAGCGTCTTTTGTTTATGACTGACACTTCCTGTTAGTCCATATTTGTTTGGTTTGAGATTAAATGGATTTTCCAATTTTAACTTTGTTTAAAATACCGTGGAAAAAGGAAACTATGAGGTATACAAATGTGTGGCCCTGTAATGCTGCCTTCCCCACACTGATACATTTCCTGGCGGGAGACCAGCAACCCTCACGCAAGAACAAACTCCATCACAAACAATGGCATGCTTGACTACTGTCAATCAATTCTGCTCACTTCTCAAAAAACTTTAGCACTTGAACAGAATTCCTGCACATTGGAGGAGTCACTGTAGACAGCTCTAAAATGCTCCAGTGACATTTGCCACCTGTCAGTACTTCAAAATGTTGATAGAAATAAGGACATTGGGCTGCCAAATGTCACCTGAGAGCATTGAAGCTGTGCAGGACAGATAAACAAACTAAATGCAGCCTTCACCCAGGCACAGAAGTAGTTTCTCTCTCTCCCCTTCTCTGTCTTGCTGCAGAATGCAGCATACATAGAAAAAGGAAAAAGAAGTAAAAATAAAGGTATTTTTCCTTGTTGTGCCTCCCTTAGGCCTCCCTTAGGGGGTAACATCCTTTACAACGCAACTTTTACAACGCACTACCATTACGACGCAACTTTTACAGCGCAAGTTATTACAACGCATTGCGCTGGGGGGGGCGCTCTAGGATAGGGAATAGTTTAATTTACTATCCAACACCTTCCCTACTATCCACGGGGACTGGAGTTGGAATAGTAAATTAAACTATTCACTATCCAGCGCCCCCCCACGCAAGTCGTTGTAACGACTTGCGTTGTAAAACTTGCGTTGTAAAGGCATGCGTGGTAAAAGCATGCGTTGAAACGTCATACATCCCCCTTAGGGAGGCGTAGGATTCTGAAACATTCCCAGGTTTAGAAAACATTGTAAATCTGGGACTGCGTCAGGTTCCATGGATGTTGCCTGGGAACACTCACAGCAACACCTATGCAGAGTTATGCATGAAAGGAGGAAATATTTACAAGGTCATGAAAAGCCACGCAGGGTGGCGTTACAAGGCCTTGTAAATATGGGTAGGCTCACTGCTCCGCTGGTGCATCAAAAAAAATGATGAACCGGCAGCGCATTGGGCTTGTAAATAAGCCAGAAGTGTGAAGTGCGTGCAGAATAAGTGCACGTACTGGGTGGTTGTATACCTGGGATTGGTAGAATGCATGAGGAGTGCTGTGCGTGCAGGATGAGCGCATGTGCTGGGTGTGTGTGTACCTGTGGGTGGTAGAGTACATCAAGGATGTAGTGTCGGCAAGTGCTGGTTGTATTGGTACAGTATATGAAGGATTTAGTACTGTGTGTAAGCTGTATACATACGTACGTGTTCCTATGGATGGTACAATAATTGGAGGGCCATGGGCTCCATTTGGGCTACCCAGGCCTGCGTGATGAAACATGAATTGGAGGTAGAGAGGTACAGAGTTCCCCAGTCAGATTTGTGGATTGCTGCATTCCTGGAAGCTGGGTGGGGCACACACTAGGGAGGGAAGGACCAGGCCTTCCCTGTATACTTCAAAAGGTGCTCTTTGATTCAATGAGAGGTTACAAGGAAGGGGCCTGGGCACATATTAGGAAGGCGATGGGGCTGATAAGAGGAGGCCTAGGAGACAGGGCACACCTTTTGATACACATATCACTGTGTCTGACATTCAGGGGTGAACTCTAGTCAATCCCATGGTCTGTGTTGTGGCATTATGCGCTTCAGAGACATTCCTGCTGCAAAGGACTGTTTTCCAAGAGGAATAGGGAGCAGAGGAGTGAGCACTTCATTAATAGCAGAACCCCAACATAAACCTTCAATGACTCAGAGACCCTAAATCACATTTGGTGTCTGGAAATGGACTGTAAGAAGGGGAGGTTGAGATCCAGAAAATTGCCATTTGCCGAGTGGCCAGACAGGCTTTGTGAGGAGGGCAAGCTCTGCAAAACTGCTGCCAGTGCTCAGGACAGGAGTCCAAGGCCTGCTAGTCTCCCTGCTGGGTAAGGGGACATCATCCAGAGAATCCAAAAGCCTCTACCCTTGGAGCCTGGAGCACCCGTTCCTGCCTCCGTGTCAAGACCAATGTGCCCTGTGAAGAAGAGAAGAGCATTGTAGGAAGCAAGGTCCAGTAGGGAGTCCTGTTGAGTAGACTCCCTATGCGAGTTTTGAGGAGACTATTGCTGTTCCAATGTGGTAATTTCCTGTGTGCAGGACCGTGTCGGTGACCCCGTATACAAGGAGATTTCTGCAGCGAAGATAGCCGTAGTAAAGACTACCATGCGGAATGGACCGAAGCCTTGTGCAGTAGCAGTGCGGCGACACCGTACGCCAGGAGAGGCCTCTGTGGACAAGACTGCCGTGTGGTAATGGCCGAAGCCTTGTGCGGTAGCAGTGCGGCATCCATGTATGCCAGGATAAGCTGCTGTGGATAACTTTGCCATGTTGATCAGGCCGAAGTCTGTGGACAGTGAACGTAGGGACCCGTAGGCCACTGGAAGTGGCAAGGACTGTTGCTGGTTCGACCCTGTTGAATGAGTGCGGGTGCCACTGGAGGACCCACGTGGCACCAAGAACAGGATTGTTGTGGCCTTCCCCCCCATCGGGAGTGTGTGAACTCTTAACCCACAGAAGAAAGCCACAAGAAACCTTCAATTTCTGCAGGAGCACAACCTTGAAGGAGAGAGCCTTTACCAGCCGTCTGCAGCCTCTCAGTCCACATGTGAGGAACTCACCAGACTGGAACTAGAGCTACTGCAAGCGCCCGTGGACGGGGTGGCCTCCAGGACTCCCAACATTTCACTTCTGCCAGAGCGGGTAAGACTTGTTTGGGCCTGACGTCCCAGGGACAGCTTGCTGCTAAAATCGAGCACCTGTGCAATGGAACACTATTGACTTTACATCAGGGTTGTAGTGGGCTCTTGAGACTTGGACCACTAGTGGGGCATACTCTGGATGTTACCATTAGTGAATGGGGAATAACCATGATCACTAAAGCCATGATTGAGTGGGACAGGGAACCGGGAGAGAGACACTAGAGCCCCAACCTCAGGGGAGGACGGTTCACATTGTGTGTTCATGTCATATTCTTCCTTTCTGTGGGTAGCATTAGAAATGAAATACTTATCTTTTGTTATAAAAATGAGAATTTGGCTAGACAATTATTTATTGCTGCTGCTGCTGGGAGCATTTTGAGTTGTGAGCTGTGTTCACTAATCTGTATCACTCCTCCCCCTGAGGGAGTTATGAAATCCTCAACAACGCTTACTACTGGGACTCAAGTGGCTGAACAACTCCTGGAGTATAAGGAGAGCCACATTGTACTCTCTGACTGCCACTCAAGTCCAGACCATCAGGAGTCAGGATATCAAACCAGTGCATGGACTGCTGTGCATCAGCAGAAGGTCTGCATGGGTCATCTGGTGGGGCCAAAAAAAAATCAATTACAAATTCAGACTCTCAGCGCGATTAAAATCTTATAAACAAAGAAAAAGGAGTACATGTCAATGAAAGATCTGAGAAGTCCTGCAGTTGATCAAAGGCAGCGAAAATAAGAGGAAACTACCTCTTCTCTCGAGATTAAGAACAACATCATGGCATCTCAGTGTAGTGTCTGAAGCACCTGAGACACTCTTCTCTGCCTGGGGGATATTCTCCCTGTGTTTTACCACATAGTGGATACAAAGACCATCTGGAGTTTCTGGGTAGACTTGGTTGTTGTAGTGTGTTGATGTCTAATGCTCAGGGATTGACCGCTTTATAGGAGAAGAAAGTCTGCGGCACTTGTAGAGTCGAATATCAAACAGGCCACACTAGGATGAACCGAATGAGATGGGTGGTCAGAAAAAAATATTAATTAAACGCGGGTTCGCTGCGGCATCTCTGCGTGTGGTCCTCGCCTGTGCAGAATGCACAATGAGCCTCTTCTGCTCTGTTGCTAAAAATATAAATTAAATGATTGCACTTATGCAAATTGCATCGACGTCTAGATTGGGAGTTCTGCCTCAGTGAATTTGCAGATGCTGAAGGCAGCCTAGCTCGGTCTCGCGCCTGTGTTTACAGAGATGCATAAATACTGCGGCCCATAATTGCTTCTCGTGCTATTGATCGTGTGTTGCAGTTCAATTGCACAAAGCTGTCTGCAGTGGAAGCATATTTGGGGCTTGTTAACATTCTGGCCTTCCTTGGGGGTGTGGCCTGTGTCAGAATCCATGCATGCTCCCTGTAAATTCATCAGTAACAGCAGAATGGTCACAGGAACAGCACTAGGACAGCCATTTTCTGCAATTCCTATGCAAAGCAATCCACTATGCGGTGCTTTTGTCAACCATTTTCTTTCTCCTGGATTCCTGCGATGCACGTGCGCTCTTAACAGCTGCAGACGCTGAATGGACAGACGTCATACGTTATTAGGCTTTGAATGGAGGCCAGAACCACAGCGAAAAGATTACAATAACTGCACAATTCACACAAAAATGAAGTCCTGGCTCCTCTATTCGAAGAAGAACTCAACGCATGGATGCCTGGCAACGGGTGACGGGTGTGCGTACATGACGCAGTCTAAGGCCTTGTTGACATCAGATAGCTATTGAAATCATTGATTTATTTCCAGCTGTGATGTGGAAGGATAATGGGGGCCTAAAAGGTTATCATCTGTAAATAAGCAGAGGTGAAAACAAAATAAAATCCTCTGCATGTAAAGGGAGCTCCCAGCTGAATCTCTTCCTAACTCCCTCTTCGGCTGGTGGGCCTCCGAGGTAAATGTATCGATTAGGAAGAGGTTGCCGGATGGGGGAGGAGCTGTCAGCTCCCTGCTTCCCTGGGATTCACCAAGGCTTCCTATCACTACCACAGGATACCATGGTCCATATTTAGTAACGATTTGCACAGGGTTTGTGTTACTTTTGTAACACAAACCCAACACAAAGTTTTATGCTGGCATTTACTATGCAACACAAATCAGAATTTGCAGTATCCCAAAGTTGCGCCAAGCGCTGCTTTGTGTCAAGGGGAAATTACATAGGTGCTACAATGGTTTGCACATGCAAGTGCCCACAGGTTTTGATCCAAATCGCTATGTACAAAAATGTGTGGACAGGGGTTTGAACCTAAACCTTACGCTTTCTCTATGCTTTCATTTCTCCTCGTTTTTCGACTTTGCATGTGCGCTGCATTATACAGCAGACACTCTTGCACTATGGCACAAGGTGTGTGCATTGGCGCATGGCGGCCTTAATTGTGGCGGTGCATGTGGAGAGAAAAGCTGTGATCTGCTCTCTCCGTTTCACGCAATGCAGCACAGCAACTCTATTTGGTGCACTGCGTTGTGTGAATTTTTCATTAATCTTGGACCATGTTTTTTAACCCCAACTCCAACAGCAGACAGACAGACACACCCTTACACATACACCCGCTTGACAGGGAAAAAGGAACATGAACTACAAATCCCAGCATGCAAAGAAAGAGAACTAAAACACCCACTGATGGGAACCCACTGAGGGAAAAAGTACTATGAACTATCTATCCCAGCATGCATGGTTACTAATGAGCATTCAATTAGAGGCAATAAAGAGCAATTTTGAAAGTGAATTGTTGGTTCGTGCTAAGTGTGTGGATGCCACGAAAGAAGCCTGTGAACAAGGGCTTTGGCAGCCTGAAACGCGTAAGGCAGAAAAATATTGTTGTTGGAATTGCTGGTTGCCTAATCGAATGGAATGCCATGTCGTCGAGTGCAGCTTTGTCTGGGGATATTTTGGGTTTCATATTAACGAATGGCTGTCCAGCCGTGAAGCTTGCACCACTGCACTGAAAAGAAAAGCGGGTCCATAATTTGCATTGTCCATGTCACAAAAAGAACAGCAAGTCTTTTTTACTGAACTATGCAATGTACATCAGCAAGCCCACTGAGGGTTGAAAATAATATTAATTGACTCTTGCCATCCTTACACCCACCAGGGAAAAAGGAACATGAACTACAAATCCCAGCATGCAAAGAAGGATAAATGAAACACCCACTAATGACCCGGGGAGTACTCCCTCGGTCCGGCTCAGCAGCTATGTCCCGGGGTTGCCCACCTGCAGTGTTTGCTCTCCCTTGGCAGGAGCATTTTTAAATCTCCCGCTAAGTGGGGGCAAACACCAAGCCGGCTCCCAGCTGGCAGGAGTTTCAAAAATGCTCCTGCCCGCTGGGAGCTGAATTTAGATATTTTTCCTTGCCTGCAGTGATATGGACAGAGAACCAAATCTCAATATTGCTCCCGTCCATAGGGCGTAAAAGAGAAATGGGTAACCCAATAGACCCTTGTAGGCTTGGGCAATGAGCAATTGAGGTACGGAATAGCTACAAGGGATTTCGTTTATCTATTTATTTTGTCAATCTTATGAGTTAGTTATCAGGAATCTAACCCCAGTGTATCCATAGGACAACAATGAAACTCTTCAATAGTTAAGACAATTAATGACAAGCAAAAAAGGAAAAGAAAATGGAAAAAGCACACGGAAAAGTAATTTTATCTGAAAAAGTATTGTATTGAGTAAATCAACAAGGTAGTATACAGGGATATGGTAAGCAAATCAGTATCAGCAAAAAATGTTATGGACAGAAGTATACACATCATTCTGACCGACTGTTTATTGCTGGTGAGAAAGGAGGTGAACCATTTGAGGAACTTTCTACCGAGGTGCGTGTGGGTTTCAAGAGTTTTGAGGAGCTATGGTGGCCGATGGTGTTGAAGGTGGCCAATAGGCCAAGAAGTCACCACCTTGTATAGGATGCTATGCATGTGGTCCACATTTTTCAGGATTACGATTTCTGTATTGCATCCGTTACAGAGGTCAGACAAATAAACCATGCGCCCTTCTTGTATCATGAGCTGTGTGAACAGAGGTATATATCCATAGTTTTTAATGCAGGCCAGGTCGTCTATTAGAGCAGATACTGTGAGGCCGTTTCACAAAGGTGATTACGAATGCGTGAAGTAGTACTACGGAAGTACTTCCTCACATACCCAATCATGCCTTTATGAATTGGCCCAGAATTATCCAATTCCGAATTAGTAATAGCGCAGTCTGTCCTCATTGTACTGAATGCATACAAATATTCCCAATTTATTCCTATTTTAAATGCGTTAGGGCCACTTCACAAAGTCAGTAGCACTACTCCACTACACAGAAATGCCTTTGTGAATCTGACCCTTTGTGTTTTTTAGGGGGATAACATGAATTTACTCATCTCAGTGCTGTAAATGTTTTCTAATAGATGTGTTGTCAGTGAGATGCACAGCGGTTCTATGTTTCTGGATAATAGTCAATCGACTGTACAAATACTATGAATAATATTCTAACAACTTCCCAAGCTTTAAGTAGCTATTCAATAATGGTTCATTTAACAAAAGCCTGATGGCAAGCGTCTGAAGTCGAATTCTGTACTCTTCCTTCTTTGTTTGGATTAGGGGGCATATGTATCAAAGGATACATTTGCGATTCTCAAATAGCGATTTTAAGAGAATCGCTATTTGAGAATCGCAAAACGCTTGTATGTAGGATTTGCAAATAATTTTGCGAATCCTACATATTCCTTAATTGCAAATCGCAAATTGTGATTCGCAATTAAGGAATTTCTCCCCATTCATTCCTATGGGCATAAGGCCCATAGGAATTAACGGGAAGACATTCTCAATTTGCGATTCTCAATTAGAGATTCGCAAATTGAGAATGCAATTTCAAGGGTGCCAGGGTGTACAAAGGACACCCTGTTGCACCCCTGAAATGTGCATGTGTGCACATGTGGCACACATACATGCCCTAAGGGCATGTATGTGTGCCACATGGCATTTTGAAAAATGCAAAAAAGTGCATTTTTCTAAGAAATCGCAAATTACCACCAACTTGAAGTTGGTGGTAATTTGCGATTTCTAAGGAGAAATCGCACAACTTGGGTGCTTTTTACATCGCATTTAAGGAATCGCAATTTGCGATTCCTTAAATGATTTAGCAAAATAAGGAATTGCAAATTTTGCGATTCTCTATTTTGCGAGGGCCTTTTAGGATGATACATCCCAAAAGGCTTTTTCCCGTTCGCAAACGGGCCAATTCTGAGAATTGGCCCACTTGCAAACGGGAAATGGGCTTCGTAAAAAAGCCCCTAAGTCTTTAACTTGTGTAAAGGATACAAGATGATTCCGCAGGAGCGTCAGGAATCCGAAGAATAGTCCACAGCCTTCCCCTGCGGCCTTCCGACTCTATCAAACACTAGAGCACGAGAGGCACGCCAGGGGAAAACAGGGAGACAAAACAAGGAAAGGTTGGGGTAAAAAATGTGTGATGGTAGTCTTCAGACTGGATGTTTGACAACTTCTCTTGAGTGCTTGGCAATAAGTAGGCTGTAATACAAAGGAAGTAATTACTTGAGTCTGACTATAACACGTTTCGACAATCACTATCACTTCTATACATATAAACCTTTCATACCCAGGATTATCTGAAATGTCACTGAATGGATATGGAGGAATCTTTTGTAAGGAACTCGTCTGGAGCTGTAGAAAAGATGACAGAACATCAGTCAGTACTGTGTGCCTCCATGCACGTAGTGCAATGCAATGTGACTAGTTACACTGCTCACTCTGGTTTTTGTGTAGCGCTCGAGATACACATCCAATAGTCAGAGGGAATGTCCTGACTCTGGTGCCAATACTCTTGGCAGCTGTACAAACATCTATGAAAACAAAACATGTATTCAAAACTTCAGCACGTATGTACTTTAACCAATATATGTGCAGCGCAAAATGCGCTGTTACCGTGATTCTGAGACGTGTCGTAGTAGCCAATTCCACTCTGGTCCACGCAAGATTCAACTGCCAAATACGTGGTAATCCACAGGAAAATAGGTATCCCAAAGCAGAGTAGGAACAGGGAAGGAGAAGGAATCACACAATGGAACTGAGGACACTAACTAACTAACTAAATAATGGCACTAAAGAAAACCCAGCCGGGCAGCGGATACCAAGACCGGCTGCCGGGCGAAGCAACTTCAGTGAGGGAAAATGGAAAGGGCCAGTCCGGCCCGTCAGCGGAGAACAAGCCCGGCTGACAGACGGAGCAAACAGGAACGAAACACGGAGGTTGAGTCCCACCGGATGGCGGAGAAAACCCGGCCGCCGGGCGAGACTCCCAAAGGAAGGGGGGGAAAAATGCTCACGAAAAGCCTCGTGAACAATCAGCATTCAAGGGCAAGCGCAGATGGACAACACGCTCGCAAACTGCTGGGAGAGAGAGAGCGAGAGCCGGCGCCCGTACGGAACACGGGGGCCGGAAGGCTCTCTCAGAGGAAAGAGTCGGAAGGTCAAAGGAACGGAAGTCAGGTCAACAGGAAACAGGACGGCAAAGGACCCAACGGAGCTAGACGCAAGAACGTGAAGCGTCGTTCCATGGGTCGATGGGTTCTAAATAGTTCACGCTTAAAGGGACAGTGTGGTAGGAGGGGGCTTGAGGCATGACAACTTGTTGGGTATTCACAAAAATCCCAGGGTTGCTTCTAGAAATTTGTGGTAGTCCTAGATTTCCAGAGATATTCCTATTAGGCAGAGGTAATTGTTTGTTTTACTACATAAGGACCCAACCCCTTTCCTACTCTGAAAAGACACACACTCCTGATGCTACATGATTCTTGTTTTACATGAATGTGCAGGGTGGTAAAATGTTTGTGAATGCCCACAAAGTATGAACATTCACCCTACATTTCATATGGACATTGCCCTGCAACGCAACTACTCTCACAATGACCTTAAATGTGCCATCATGGAAAGTCCACAATACTTGTAGATTGATACCACTGTAAGTGCTTCAGAATGGCACTAATCCTCATTCCATTATGCAGGATGTGGAATATCAAGTATGGCCGCTCCCTGGCGGAGGTACAGCGGACAGGACTATTAAATATGCAAATCTGGACAGCAGCGGTCCGCTGAGCTTATGCTTACTGCCATGAAGAGGTTGGCGGTGGGGAAACAAAGCGGGCCCTGCAGGGCCCCCATGTCCCTGACGCTATGGAAATGCATTCAGGGGGGGGCACAACAAGTTTGCATGCCCCCAAGTTCCACCACGGCCTGGGCTTCACAGTCCATGCCATTCTGGAACGTGTCTTGCTTTCCCATAGTGGTGCACTTTTTCAGGGCACCAATGTGGGACCGGCAAAAGAAAAGCTTACTAGACAGGAGTTGAACTCGCAATCTGGCGGGCAGTCCCTGCATGGCTTTGGCAGTGCTGTGCTGGCGGAGAACCAGCGCAGCGTGGGCGAAAGTCATAATCAGGCCCTATACCTTTGGCAAACCAGACACACCATCCGAGCTGTCTAATATTCATAAAAAAGTTGTGGCTGCACAACTTCAATGACAGATGAAATGTACCACAACCTCAGCTCACATCAGGCACCTATCTGCCCCAAACAAAACATTTGTGAATTTCACAAAGGTAAGTTGCACTTGTGAGTAATTTAGGTGTGTAACTTTACTCTTACACTTTTGAGTAACTTTAGTACTTTTGGCTATTCAGAAAATCTGAATGTAAAGTTACTCACATGACTCCCCTCTCTAAAAAAACGGGATGGAGCCTAACTTACCAGTGTAGAGAGATCTCCCTATTGTAAAGTATAGAGAACTTTTTCCTATATTTTAATATAAGGAAATATCCTCCCCAAATGCAGAGTCTCCCAATTGTAAAGTATAGGAAAAAGTCAAAAAGCTTGTTAAACTTGAAAAAAGTTTGTAAAGATATTTGATGTTATCTAATAATGTATATTAATTGTATTTATGTATTTTAAATGTAGAACTAAAGTCAGTAAAAATGCCATAGCACTATTAAACAAATGTTTACATAAATCTCTAATTCACATAAATATATCATATTAAATTCAAATATTTTTTCACAAAATTAAAATAAAAAATAATTTCCCACCCAAGGTAAAAAATACTATTTTAATTATGAATTCATAATTATGAGAAGTGATGTATAGAACTAATTAAAAGTAAATTTATTATTTTTAATAAAATCTAATCTTTAAATACAAAAAGGCAATACAATATTTCATATTTAAATAAAAAAGATGTATTATTTTTATTATTAGATATATTTTGATAACATTAAATTTTATTGAATTATATTCTTAACTATTTTAAATATTTAAATTTAATTTAGCAATATTTCCTATGGGGTTTTATTTTAAGTCCCTCCTCCATCATTTGCTATCGGAGGGTGTTGCAGTCCCAATGTTGGCCATGTGCGGTGCTTGACTTAGTTCAGCTCAGAGCTGGAATATTTTACTACTGTGCTGAGCAATTTTTTTAAATTTTTATCTGTAGTAAACTAGTAACCATAGACGGGCGGTTTGTGAATAGCAATGGGCTTACTCTTTCGCGAGTAGATACATGCCCCTCCCTAAACCTCTCCCTGACCCTCTCGGAACCCCTTCTTACTCTTTCCTAAACCCCTCTTTTAATAGAATGTATTTCTCATTTTCCAGCCACTTCACCATCCCTTTCACGTTTACTACTAAGGCACTCTGGGCGGAGATGCCCAAACAGAAAATTATAGGAGAGGTGGAGGCGTAAACTCCACACAGAGGTTTGTGAGTAGCATTTTGTAGAACATTTGTAGTATTACAATAATACTACAAAACATTCTACTAAATATAGTTTGTGAATGGCCAGATTATGTCAGTCTGGAGTGACATCGCTGCCAACGCAGATTAGGACTACATCGCCATGCTTGTTCTTCTGCATCTATGCACCACATTCAACCGTCTGTTGTCACAGCTTTATCGAGAGAGTCTAGAACTGCCTCTATTACACGTATCAAACACGTTTCACACACTAGACTTACCAACAGTATCTAAAGGCAATGGATGCATCAGACACCAGACTTAACTGGTTGAGATCACTCATTGTGCAAAGAGTGAAATTTGTCGTTTCCCATCAGAAGCTGTTGTCGCCACCTGCCGGGCGACCGTCTCATTGTTGCTCTTCTGTTGATATTTTGGTCCGCGATGTTCTAGCCATAATATTGTGACCAGTCGATATTTCTTCTGCGATATCCAGGATCCACACCCAGGCCCAGTCCTGAAAACAGAAATTCCAGGGGGCATATGTGCAAGCCCTATCGCCACCACAACAACACTTATATTGAGGTTGTGGTGGCGATAGGGGCTGTGCCTTATTACAAGGCAGCGTTAAGCCACTTAATGTGGCTTAACGCTGCCTTGTAAATAAGGCCACCTTTCAAGCTATGGTTAGCGTGAAAGGGGCGTGCAGTGGGTGTTGCGGTGGGCTTTCCACAGCAACACCCATTGTTTTTGATGCTGCCCTCTATGTCCAAGGATGGCATACTTAGGAGGAAGCGCCAAAATTAAGACCAGGAAAAACCTGGTCTTAAGTTAGGCGAAATGAGGAGGAATGCATAATTTCTCCTTGTCTTTGCTTTTTCCGTGTGAGCTGCCTTGTGCAGCACACATGGAAAAAGCAAAATGCCATGGATTGTTTATGTACAGGAAGGTCCCCCTTCCTGTACATAAACAATCCTTTAAGAGAAATCCATTTTGTGACTTTCATGAAGCAGCACACATAACAGTGACAAAATGGCATTTTAGGATTGTTACTGTGCAGGAAGGGGGACCTTCCTACACATAACCAATCCTCCCCTGGACGAAGACACCCTTCCGCTATGGTGCAAGGGGCCTGCGTTGGCGCTAAGTTGCCAAACTAAGCGCCATAGCAGAGGGAAACGCAAAGCTGCACCACATTCTTGTAAATATGGTGCAGCCTTGTGTTTTAGAAGTGGAGAAGAGAGGCGTTAAGCCAGGAAGGCTAACGACATGCTCCGCCACTTCCTTGTACATATGGCCCAATGTTTTCTGGCTGTCAGTAATCAAGTAAGGGTGCAAATGTGCAAGCTCCTATCGCCAACACAACGTCACTTTTGTCGACGTTGTGTTAGCGATGGGGGCTTAGTCTTATTTACAAGGCAGCGCTAAGCCACTTAACGTGGCTTAACGCAGCCTTGTAAATAAGGCCCACTTTCACACTATGGTTAGCTTGAAAGGGTTGGGCAGTGGGTGTTGCGGTTGCCGTTCCACTGCAACACCCATTGATTTTGACGCTGCCCCCTATATACAAGGGTAGCGTACATAGGAGGTAGCACCAAAATTAAACTTGGTCTTAAGTTGCCAAAAGAGAAATGCATTAGTTCTCCTCGTTTTTGCTTTTTCCATATGGGCTGCCTTGTGCAAAAAGCCATGGATCGATTATGTACAGGAAGGTCCCCCTTCCGGTGGTCCCCCTCCCTGTACATAAACAATCTTTAAAAAAATGCCTTTTTGTGACTTTCATGTGTGCTGCATTACGCAGCAAACATGACAGTGACAAAATGGCATTTCAGGATTGTTTATGTGCAGGAAGTGAGACCTCCCTACACATAAAAAAATCCTTCCCTGCACGTAGACATCCTTGCACTGTGGTGAAAGGGTGTCTGCATTGGCGTTACACTGCTAAGTGTAGCGCCAGTGCAGGGGGAAACGCAAGGCTGCACCATATACTTGTAAATATGGTGCCGCCTTGCGTTTCAGAAGTGGCGGAGTAAGGATTTAATCCATGACGGCTGACGCCTTACTCAGCCATTTCCTCGTGCATATCCCCCAAGATTTAATGCATATGAAAGGACACATACAGTGAATATACCTATATTTGACAAACGATTCAAACAGGCCTAACAACAAACTATAGATCCGCCACATAGATTCCTCGGTGTGTGGGTTCAGCACAGCTCCATTCCAAAATGCCCAATTTAATGTTGGGAGGTAAGTAAAGCAGACTTTGAACCTATGTGGGGCGTGTTTCTTCAAAGCGGGCAGCTAAGAGGTGAGTAGTACTGTGCAGGGAAAATTAAGCTGGCTTTCTTTACTCTCTTTTAGTGCTTTTCATGTTCTCTACCTGAGGCAGTAACAGTGATCATTACAAATGTATAGGAAAGTGGGCCAACCCAACACTGGGGAATACATATCTTTACTAAAACACTAATGGAAACAGTGGATCTTGCATCAGGCATGGATCAATTAACCAGTGGGAGGATCCTGAGAGCAGAAGGGCGGGCATACCTTTTGAGACATCCGCCCTCTTAAAGAAGGGTACACTCTTTAGGTGAAGGTGGTGTCTACATGCTGAGAATGGGAAAGGGTGGGTCTGTCCTTTAGAATGCCAGCAGTGTGTGCAAGTAATTCAGCATCCCACCCATTGCTCCTCCACCACCTCATCGTCTCCTTCTTCCCGCAGGAGCTCAGGAAATGAGGCGAAAAGAAAGGCAGGAACCTTCAGCCGCTGGTGTTTAGCGGAGACTTCTCCCCTGGAAAGGGCAGCACGACCTGGCTGCATTCATCTTCTTTCATCGTGTCGGGTACCACAAGTTCCGCTTTGAGGAGCATCCGGCTTCCCAATCCAGGCTCAGATGTCAGTAGCCTTAGCCCTCAAAAGTTCATATTGGTTGTTATTCTGCTGCAATGAACACAAGCCTGTCTGGAAGGGACATTTGACACATTTGACAGAAGCAAGAAATACAAGGAGTACATCTGGCAATGGTTGGGTTGTAGGTTGGTTGCCATTGTTGAGTTGACCATTGGCAAGGAGACGATGCATGTTCCTACACTGCTTAGCAAAGTTTTAGGACTCTAAACACACCAAGGCATTGCAAGGTTGCTTCATCAGAAGATGAAGAACCACTACTTGGTCGGAATAATAAAAAACAATCCACGCAATTTGCAAAAAATATAGGCAAAGGAAAATGCTGTTATGAGCACCGGGTTCTCTGTGAAACACAATAAAGGTCTCTTTTGTTCTATGGCTGGAATTCCACCCCCTCCACCCTCCACCAGCCCAACTAATTGCCTACAGGAATTATGTCTTCTAAGAACAGATGTAAATCTCATGAAGCTGTGGGCTCAAATTGTCCATGCATAATGGAAGCCAGAATCACATTGGGATCTCGCGGAGGAGGAAGCTTCCAAGCCTGGTGCCAGCATATGGCTAACTGCCTCATTAAATTAAAAAAAAGGTTCTCCAAGGTTTGCTGGGGTGATCTGCTAAATCTAGCATGCAAGAAATATCTTTGCTGCCAATGCAGCTAAGTGAGACATGAAACACCTCTTGGTCCAGACCACAAAAGGTTTGTGATGCGAACTGTCAATCTCCTGTTAATTTATGCAAAGCCGGCTTATCTGGGGGCAGAGGAGCACAAAGACCCACTGGATTGGACAAGAGTCAAACCAACTATGGTGGCCTGACGTGGATTTGCATCAAATCCTTGTGCCAAATCAAACGGACGCAATCAGTATATTGTGTGCTGTACCTATGCATAACGTATGTAATTTAGGAGAAAGTACACATTTTACATGGCTTACTCTTGTGCAGGGGCCTGTGCAGTGGAAGTTGTACTGGAGGATGCATCTTGAAAACAAATCCCATGCCAGATGCTGCTCATTGGCCTTTGGGCCACATTCTAGCCCGAGAGCCACACTGTGGGTATGCTGATGATGTCATTGACGCATCACCCTTTGTCATTCTGACACTGCTCAATTTTTTTAATCATTTACCTAATCTTGTTCATTGACTTGCTTATGCAGGACTTTCTAAAGCATGTACCTGCCTACATGGGCAACGCAACACTGTACATTGACCCCTTCGGACCTGCGCACATTTTCACCCTGTGCGGGCGATTTAAATAGTGGGCGGGATTCGGACAGCCCCCAGCCCCCTCTGCACACGCCCACCGTGACACATGACGGCTGGGGGCCGGCATGCGCACTGAAGGGGTTAAAGTGAAAAAAATGTCAATGAATTTATGGTCAGCAGTGAATGGCATAAAGGATGAATCTGGTAGTGCCAAGTGTATAATGCTTTGAAAAGCGAAAGGTGGGAGAGGTGTGGTTAAGATCCTCTGGAGACCTGCAATGAAAGGAGACCTGAATTGAGATGCAACCTATTTAAGTGGTGTTAGGTTCTTGCAAGCGTATGGACATGAAAAAGCACCTAGCTGCATAGTTGAAGCTGCTTGAGGCAGGCTGCATAGTCAATGGCAACGTACAGTGCTGCAAAGTGGTTCCGAGACTGCCAGTAACCAATCAATCAATCAAGTAGTATTTGTAAAGAGTTACTTATCCCCCGTGGTATCCAGGCGCTGTACTGCAGGTCACAGTCGAAGAGCCAGGTCTTGAGTTCCTTCCTGAAGTGGTTGATCAAGGGTGAGGTGCGTAGGTGGGGAAGGAAGGTGTTCCATGCTTTGGCGGCGAGGTGAGAGAATGAGCATCCTTCGGTGCGGCTACGGCGGATGCGTGTGGTCTGTGTGAGGGCGAGGTGTGCAGAACGCAGGTTTTTGGTGGGTTGGTGGAAGCAGTGGTGGCTCTTCCGCTAAGGCTGAGCAGCGTTGCCCCAATAAACAAAAGAAAAAATAATGTTAATAGCGTATGGTATCGTTATTATCAATTTAGTTTTCCAATTGCAGTCAGTAGCTCTTAGGGACGGGCGGGGATGGCCAGAGCAGGGAGAGGAGTGGTTTGCACTCCTTAAGTGTGCAGGGCTGCTTGGCCGGCCCGAGAGGGCTGGACACACAGTCCTGCGCCCTTTGCATCTACCCCAACAGGCTTGCTTTACACAGCCTGGAGAGAAACATGCAAAACCTCCCAGTCCCCGACTGAGCACCGAACCACGGCGCTCAAACCAATCACAACGCTGCATTGCAGCATTGTGATTGGCTCAGGGGAGCCTGGGAGCCCGGGTGCTTTCTGCTGCTGGCCGGGACTGCAGGAAGAAAGAAGTTAACGAAGACGGAGAGGCTCCGGCAGGCCGTTAGAGGTAAGTGTTTTTATTTCTTTTTTGGTCCACCACCACCGCCCACCTCTCGGGTCTGGTAGCAGCCGCTACTGGGTGAAAGGGCAGGTGGTGGTTCATGCAGTGTGGTCCAATGTTGTGGAGGGCTTTGTATGCGTGGGTCAGGAGCAGGAGTAAAGAGAACCCTATTACCATTAATATAGCAACGACCATGAAAGACCATGAATGGGTGAAATGTGACACGGCACTCTTACCCAACTATGATGTAAAACTGCTTGACACGTCTTGGATGTCCTTTCTAACTGTGAATTGATGATACAGACAGCTGCTATTTCTGACGTAATGGGATAACTGCTGAAGATCATCTTGGAATTTTAAGGTACACCACTTTTTCAATTAAATTACTCTTTTTTGATATCGTAAGGTTGAGTTAAGATGAAAATATAAAAAAATATATAAAATATGGGACAAAGAAACAATTCAACTTCTGGATGGAAATGTTTGCTAAGTCTGGCATAATAAGAGAAGTGGTGAGTGTGAGGATGTTGTGTCGTTTGCTATGAACAGTAGCGCTATCCTATATGATTTGAAGAAAAAAGGGACTCGCACAGAGCGCTGTTAGGTCCAGTGGAGTGATACACAATACATTGCTCTCGGGTCACAAATGTATGATGGATGTTTGAATCAGCCCCACAATTCAACGCTGATGAGTTTTTGGTGCTAAAGATCCTTGCAGGTGTTGCTGAAAGACAAAGCCTTTGAGGAGATTGTGTTTGGGCAATCAAATCAAAGCTAATCAAAGCTAAATGGATTAGTTTGGGATCAGTGCTAAAGACCCCTTAAAAGGGCCATATAAAGAATGATGTCACAATAAGTCTTAGAACCAAAGCAGACATCAAAGGAACATTCTGGTATGCCTGCTGTTGGTGATTGTTGGAGATGCAGAACCATGGAAACAGAGCAATTTTTTCCTACACAGAATGGTCCCTCTAAAAATAGATTGCGTCAAAATCTATTTTATTCCCTTGACCCTACTCAGTTTTAGACATAATGTGACTTAAGGGGTTGTGTACTGTAGGGCCCCAGGAACCACCTGAGTGACTTTGTCTTCAACCAGAAGTGGTACGGCACTATGTTCCAGACAGGGTTGCGTGGACATCCAATTGACATGACGTTTCCTCTTTTGGTAGCCTCTTGTCCTTTTCCTCTTGTGCAATCACAAAACATCATGTGTACATGTGTTCAGCCTTCAGCACCTCCTGGGTGTAGCTATTCCAAGCTACCCATACTGAGCAATTTTCACAAAGACCCAGGTGGGCGGTTGACTCAATATCCCCCAACACGCAGACTCAGGAGAATCCCAGCAGGTCTTTTTGGAGGACTGTACTAGTGCACTGTTACTCTTGCAAGCATATATCATTTTACAGTATGCTAACGTTATTTCCAATCAATGACCTCCTGATTGGTCATCAATGGGGTTGCTCCCAGTCCACCATGATCATGAGTCATTCTCCTTCCTTTCCCAATGTTGTTTATGTGTTTCTCCCTCCTGCTATGTTCAGTGTTCCACTGCTCCCCAGCATAGTTTGGCACACATGATACTTACATACGGGACAACACACCTTCAGTCTCAGCTCCACTCTGCAGCATAGCTGTGAATAGGTACATGCCTTCCTGACCAAACCATGCTGTGTCATTGACATAATGTTACTGAAAGATTCATGGAACAGGCCTTCATCAGGACATGCACTATGCCCTGGGTGGTGGGAATGAAAGGAAACCAACCTGTGTATTGTGGGCGAAAGGTGTGTAAAGATCTGAGTTTATGCTTAAGCCTCAGTGTGGTAATTACAAAGCAATGCCAAAAGCTGGGTAAATCAAAGAATTCTGTTTAAAAAGTGTATAGAAGAAGCTCTGTTGTGATGGAACTAACATGTTTCGCCCACGTGGGGAGTGGCCAAATAGTTTCTCAGACAAGCTAAAAAAACTATGGAATGGAGTGCATCAAATTTACACTAAGTGAGCTTAACTCACCCATTCCCAACTGCTATGGTTTTGCTAAATGAGACACCCTACACAGTGTGGATATGCAGAGACGTAGGTTCCGGGGGGCATAGGTTAACCTGGGCTGCTATGGGAATTCACGGGGTTTCATGCCGATAAAAGCGGCGATAATGCATCGCCCTTTCTTGATAATATGGCCCCAAGTTCCTTGTGCCACAGGACCCCAAGCAGTCCTTGACTAACAACACTAAATACGGCCTGTTGCCGCTTTTACTAGTAGCTTGAATTAGATGATCCCTTCTAGATGCCAGGACGACAGCGCTTTGCATATGGCTGGTTCTTCATGAGTTAAAATGATGGACAGAAGTGCAGACAGAGTAATTACCAGTGATTCAGAATGATTTAAGCATTTCCATCCATCACCTTTTTTGCATCCTAAGTGTATTCTGTGAGTAGCCACATGAGATTTGGAGATCTGATGTTTCCTCCACAAAGAGCTCTTTGATCCCAATTACATAATTCATAATTATTACAAGAGATGCTGAAACATTAATGGGCAATTACTGCTACACAATTATATATTTTAAAGTGCGATGAATTAGTAATAAAATGGTACCATCTATTTCCCGTTAATATTTCATGGGAACAAAAGTCTACAAGCAAAAAGCAGAAAGTCCATCTGATGGACCAGAACAGCACACTTGAAGACACAATGTGATTATTAATAATAATATAGATTTTATTCCTTTAACAAATTGCATACTTCAGCACATCTTTTTCACTAGAAGGTTATAAGGATACACTACTGAACTGCCATACAATTTAGCAGACAATATAGTTGATTAAAGAACTCGAAAAAGTGAAGAATATCCCGAAAGTTTAAAGTTAGCAGAATGGTGTAAAATACAAAAGGACAAGATTAAGTGTATAAAACCCTGGAGAGCAGGCCTATGCAACACAAACTCAGAGGCCGGCTTCCATTTCTAAGATAATATAAAGTGTCCGACGACTATTGCTCTGTAACAGATGTGATGGATATCATAAGAGGTATACCCAACAACTGGACTCTCAGTACTAATCCCCCCAAGCCATTTATGTCTTGGCTGGAAAGAAATTTCTCTTTCCTTTAAATGAATGTACGGGCACTTACCGCGGCATGGCACCTTGGAGACTGGATCTTCACTCTAGCGAGTCCCTTAAGAAGTCGTTAACTCTGGTAATTTACTGTAAACCTGGTTTTCGCAAACCCTGCAAACATCTGGGACTCCTCGTATAATCCAGTGTTTTTCCTTCATTCGTAAAGTGCTCTCTGTAGAATGAAGTGCTCTCTGTAGAATGACCGACTCCTTTCAACAGTCTGTGCACGGTCCTTGCCTTTACGATTAAAGGGAAAGGGGATCTGCAGTGTCGTTGATTCTAAATTCAAGAAAAGTGCTTGGATATTCAGCCCTCAAGACAAATAGAAACTTACCTTCTGGAAACTACCCATGTAATAAAAAAAAGTGCCTTTAGTAGTAATTCCTCACCACCACTGGGTGGCACCGTCCCTCTACCTATCTTTATGGAGTGCCTCCAGTCTTGTGTAAACTCTGCCACTACAACGACCCAGAACAAGTAGATGCCTTTAAATCAAAACAACATGTTTAACAGTTTGTCAGGAGTCATTTTGGACAAATGTGTATAGAAAGATGCACAATGTGGGGAAATATGTTACCAGATGTACTTGCTGCAGGACTTCCAAGAGAAATGAGAGCATCCAGGGCAGTGCGCACCTCGTCATGTGCATCAGCACATGATTATCTGGAGTATTGGGCCCTGAACTAGTCCAAGAGAATCAGAATGTCATTGGTCCCTAGTACAAAGGTATATTAGTGTCTTCTCAGGTGTCAAGGGATGCTGATCAGCTCCATAAAAAAGGCTGAGCCCAAACGTGCTGAATGTTCACTATACGAGAACCTTAAACATTTGTTTGAATTTCTCTGAAACCTTAACCAAGAAGGCTGGCTTGATGTAATTCCTAGGATGTATCAAAAGGGGAGGGACAGAGGGTGCTTAGAGGTCCAGCATACGAGCCCCCAGGACATCAAGCAAATAAAATGATATGCAGTTCCTTAGAGAGAAAAGGAGAGAAGGGGAAGAGGCTGGGTCGGTCTACTACCCTGACCCTATAGTAGAGACAGGGTGTCTCCCAATTTGGGAAATGGGGCGCGCACACTCCCCACTGGGTGTCATGATTCATCATAGGGCATGCTGCTCGTCAGGCCAGCTTTGCAATACCCGACGGGCACAATATGAGGGGCTCTTTGTCAGGGATCATTTCATCCCAGGCTGTAGGGTGCAGTGCAGGTATAGGGCCTTGGGGTGTAAATGTGAGTGAGTGTGGGAAAGGCTAAAATGGGGTTCAGTGGTGCTCCAAATCCAATTTAATCAGCGAGCCCACTGGTCCCAATTAAAATCGGAAAGTGTGAGCCACCGAGACAATGTCCAGCAGTGGTTACGAATTGGTGGTCGACATGTTTCTTGCCTGTTGTGTCTGGGGGATCACCTGGCAATTCTTCAGGACCAATCAATGTATACTATCTACACAGTGGTTGGTTCACTATTAGTGACACCTGTAAACCAAGCACTCAAAACAACAGTGAGGAACCTTAGTTGGTTGGCCAACCCCATTTTAACGAATACCTAGCTCCTTTGAAACATAGGCGGAGAGTCCGTTAATAATGTTAACGTCGGTTCAGCAGTGGCTGTCTCACCACTTCTCTCCTTTTCTATCTAAGGAACTGCATACCATTTTATTTGAGTAATTCCCAGGATGACAACATTTTGAAGGAAGTGCATATTGTGGTAGTGGTAGGAAAAATTCCAAGTTTATTTCCATTTTAGATGGTCTGGGACCAGTTCACATAGGCATTTAAAGTGTACGTAAAAGAGTACTACAGGTGTACTACTTTACGTACTCTAAATTGCCTTTGAGAATATGTCCTCCAAGTCCGCTGCTTCCACCATTGACAATCCCACTTTCTATACCTGCCTACAATGTGTCATTTAGGGCACACCACAACTCCTTGTGACTCAGTTGCAGTTGCCTCATCTGGGAAACGTTGGGAGCAAAGCTGAATGTCTAATATATAGCGCTTCCTACATAACTGGACAAGAAGAGGGCGATGAACCTTACATTTCAGTTCTGCGGCCTGGGACAGATGTGCATTGGCACCCCTGCTGCAGCCCCCAGGAGTGAACAAGATGTGTCGCAGCATGGCCATGTGACCACACACCACTCAATGCCCCTTCCCTTGTGCTTGCCAGCCGCGGCCGCTGCAGGTAAGAGCCATGAGGCAGTGGGGCCGGCTGGGGGGGGGATTTCGAGAGACACCCACAAGGGAAAATTAAATCAGTGGCTGGTGCTAGCCACCCTGCTCGCCCCACTCAGCCCAGCACTTCCAGAACACCTACAAATAAAAATGTGAGGGCATCCTTAGCAGCTGTGGTTGAAGATGTCAGAAGCTTTTAGCTTCAATGAGATCCCAGAATTACTGCATTCTGCCTCTGCAATGTTAATGCTGCCAGGGCCAGCCTTAGGCATGTGCAAGCTGTGCACCTGCACAGGGCCGCCAAACCCCAGGGGCCGCCACGCCAATATATATCCTTAATATAATAATCCTCTGAGGATGGATACATATTTGCGTGGCGGCCCCAGTGGCAGGGATTTGGGGGCCCCTGTTCCACTTCCAAACACCCTGACCCCCTTCCTGAGCTCCGGACCCCCTCTTCCGGGGCCCCCTACCTACGCTCCCTGCCCAGGGCCGCCATGAGCCTAGAGCCGCCCCTGCATGACGCCTTAAAAAATCATGGTGAAAAAACAGAATGGGAACTAAGGAGGGCTGAGAAGAGAGCATCAGGTTGAAATAAATATAATTCCTCCTGGCTGTCCTCTGTGTCTGCTGCTGCTTCAGGGAATCTTTCAACTAAGCTGCAGTAATAGGGAGTGTCGGATGCACCGCGGGAACCCTGCCACCCTGGAGCAGAAGAAAGGAAGTACTTCAAGAGAGCAGCAGGCGAGGCCTGGGGTATAAATAGCAGCTCATATTGTGTCTGAGCTTCCCAGAATCTGCTCAGTCCAATCACACTGATCTGATGGTATTTGAGGGCTCGATTCACAAACACTCTGCAGTGGTAAGGGAAAATTACCACAGCGAAGAAAGGGAATTTCTGGCCTTAGTTACTGAGGGGCATATTACCAAGGGCCTTATCGCCGCTTTAGTGGAAATTTTCCCCACTAAAATGGCGATAATTTTATCGCCCTATTACCTAGCTGTCGCTAACACCAGTTAGCGACAGCTAGTAGGAGATAGCGATCATCTTGAGGCCAACTTTGCATGTCAGCGATAATTATCGCTAATGACATGCAAAGTGGGCGTGCCAAGATGTTAGCGACTGGAAACAGTCGCTAACATCGCTATCTCCTATTACCTACTTTTGGAAATAATCGCGCTAAGCGCAATTATCTCCAAAAGCTAACGCCTGCCCAGAGCAGTTCTTAGCCATGTTATCCAATGGAAGGTGGATAACATAGCTAAGAGCATTGTCACGATAATGCATGAATATCGCAGATTTTTCAGCGATATTCATGCATTTCGCAGGATTTTTACCGCTTTTGAGATAAACCTTGATAATATCAAGGTATCTCAGCGGTAAAAATCGTCGGAGCGCGGCGATATTATTATACCCGCTAACCATGCATAGCGATAGTTACCTCTATTGCTTGGTAATGTGCCCCTGTGTTTCTTGCAAAATCTTTCAACCTAAAATTCTACACAATACTGGGGAAAATCTGCCCACTTTGCAGAAATATCCCTGGTTTCAAGGCTCAGAACAAGGGTGGGAAACTAGGTGGTCAACAGGGAGTGGGTAATGGGAATGTTGGAAAACCCACAAACTCATAGCTTAGTAGATCTTCCCAAAATTCCCACTATCTCTTCCCATCCTATTTGCACACTTGCGCATTGCCCTGAAAAGAACGTTGGAGTGAGTGTGTACATAGCATGCATTACTCGTGCAGATTTTATCTCCCGCGAGCAATGCGCAGAATAAAGGTCTAGGTGTGCACGAGTACACCCACGGCTCCTACATTTCATAGGTTTATTCTTTGGGGTTGGGCAAATTCCCTAAATAATAAATCGTAAACAAACCTGACTTTGGAGGAGATTGGAAATTTACATGCACAAATTGGGCATTTTGTACACCCAAGTTTAACTTAGATGCAGCGACGGCTCCTCTGTTAAGGTGGAGGAGCGTCGCCCCACTGCTCTCCGAGTAGTACAAAAAGGGAAATAAATTGATAATAACACAATATTAAAACTTTATTTTTCAATGCTGAGCCAGGGCGGGGTGGGGCTGTGCTATCATGATGGACAGCAGCAGCCAAGAGGGAGGAGGAGTGGTAAGCATCATAAGTGCGCATGTCGGTTTGGCTGGCCGTCTTACAGGCCTGGGTGGAGATCAGTCCCAGGCACTGTCTGAACGGAAAACCAGGCCACTCAGACCAGTTATGACGCTGCTGTCATGCTGGTAAGCAGCGTTGTGATTGGCTTACGGGAGTCTGGGAACCTGTGATCTGCCAGGAGTCAGGAACAGAAGAGGACGGAGGAGAGGCGGTGACCGTACACAGGTAAGTGATCTTTTATTTTTACTTTTCAACCCACACACCCGCTGCCTCACCACTTGTGGTTGCTAGCAGCTGCCACTGCTTAGATGTGCAAAATGCCTGGTAAAATGGGCCTTATTTTGTTTAATATTTCCTCAAGGGAATCAGTTTATCTTGCAACACTAATTTCCATACAGTTTGACTTTAATAGAGATCCTTATGGTTTCCTCACTAACCCATCTCCTTTTTAGTTTCAGGTTTATTCTTGAGAAACCTTATTTAGCTCAAAAATAACTTGTAATTATGTTTAAAAATGTAACTTACTCGCTGCATGTATACCTAAATGAATAATCTAGCTGCAGCACTGCATGCGTATTGTACAGTGTTGGCTTCAGAGGCTGCCCCCAAAACAGTTGTGATATGTGCTCAGGTTTTTCAGGGGGCCGAATGCCTCTGGGGAGATTTCCTACACCCCTCTAAAACAAGCCTTGTCTATAACTAGCCATGCATTTGCTTGTGGGATGCTATGCGCGTGCTATCGGGTGCATGGGCTTGTGGGATGTTATGCACGTGCTACACAGGTGCTTTTGCTTGTGTGATGTTATGAGCGTGCTATCAGGTGCATTGGCTTGTGGGATGTTATGCGCATGCTACACAGGTGCTTTTGCTTGTGTGTTATGCGCGTGCTATGCCGGTGCGTTTCCTTGCGGGATGTTATGCATTATGGGTCATACAGTCCCTACATTTGCTGGGGGCGAGGTGGGCAACATTCGTATCTGTTCCCAGCCCAATGGAAGGGTTGGACAAGGGGTTCCGCACTCTTGTCGCTAAAGATGAAATCCCAGTTTACAGGTAGATATATAATATCCCTTCTGGGAGTGGCAGGCAAGCCACATGACATGCCCTTTCTTTAAAAAAAAAACACCCAATCATCATTTGAATAAGTTATGGAAACAACTTCTCAAGAACCAGACCCAAACAAAAACAGTATTTGCACAAACCAGTAAGCAGGATTCCTATGGCAAGTCAGGCAACAAATATATTTCAGGAATGACAAATGTGTTTTTTGCAAAGTGCTATGGTAGTGTTTCATGTTTTTCCTCCATATTGCTCTTAGTTTTCCTGTGTGTCAGTCTTTGCTGCTTTGAGTTAACGACTCACAAAGCAGGTATTTTACTCCACAATGCAAAGCTAAATTTCCTTTGATCACCTGGGCTGACACCAGGTTCTTCAGTTTCTTGACAGTGCAAAACCATTGAAATCCCTTGGCGTTGCACCTTCCACCCATCCCTTTCATCAATGCAAACAGGAGATGACAAGTACATTTTTCTAGATTATTGCAGTAGGTCATCCAAGCCCAGCAGCTGGACTTAATCACACCTCCTCACTGTATTTGCAACAGCAATTCTAAATAGTACTGAAGGCTAGGGTGGACTATGGACTCCTGCCCACCCTAGAGAGTCTATGATAGGTTCAATATGGTAACATTTGTCTCCTCTGTCCAAAGAATCTTCCTGGTTAGATGTGACCTTCTTGTAGGACAGTGCAGAAGAAAGAGGAATGTTAAATTTGTGAATCACAGAGTTCAGGAAGCACTTTTCTCTGGTCCATGTTTTTCAGTGCTCCGAAAAGCCGCTGAATGCTTTGATAACAACAGAAGACAGACTTCTTAAGGATTCGGCAACGCCGCTTCTCCCGCAGTCGCCACTTGTCCCGTGGTCGCCACTTGTCCCGCGGTCGCCACTTGTCCCGCGGTCGCCACTTGTCCCGCGGTCGCCACTTGTCCCGCGGTCGCCACTTGTCCCGCGGTCGCCTCAGTAATCTTTTGTGCTAGCCAAGTTTCAATCTCTTTAAAGACGGCAGAGGAGACCTCGGGTAGCTCTTTGTGGAGGACATGAAAGCTGCCTTCATACACCTGAAATCACAAACAACGACACAATGAAAGAGACTGAGATGAAGAAATGGAAGGCACCAACAGAGATGTCACAAAGGATAATACAAATGAACTTTAATGGTATTATATTATAACAGCCTCTGAAGTATCAAATATTGCTCTAGGAAAAGGGGAAAGGAAGGAAAACATAATTTAGCCTATTCTTCAAATTCTGCAGAGTCCAACAGGAAAGATTACATATCATACTACTCTTAATACCATGAACAAGAAGACTATGAATGCAGTATTATTGATCGCTTTGAGTGTGTATTGTTATTTAATTACTTTGTGCTTTATATGATGTAACGTATTGGTATGACTATGGGGGGAGAAGCATTGCAATTTTTGTACTTGCCATGGTATGGGCCAGGCACTGAAACCAACCAGGTGTGGACAGCCAACCGCAGCTTCGTGTGGCCTTTTGGCATGCACAGAAGGCATTGGCCGTGTGGCTTGTCCTGCAGCCAGACCAGTGCCTAACACTCTATCAGCGGTCACAATTTGCTGATCATGGATTTTGCCTGTGGCCAGCAAGGGATGACAGCTAGGACTGGCCCGCACCTTAGCCCTGTGCCCAACGCTTTGTGGGTCGCCAACCACCAATGCACACAGCCTTTTGCCAGGCCCTGCGCCCAACCCTTCGAGGGTGGCCAAGTTATGCTGTGCTTGGTTTTCGGGTTAGCCGCACGGCCTGGTCTGTAACCTGGCTTTGCACTTTTTTTTTAAGGATTTGTAGACAGCTTGAGAGTACACCTTTTTGTGCTGGATCACATATCTGCTGGCAGTAAAAATGTAACATAGACCCAATGTAAAAACCCAGGATTGTTCAACGTTCTTACAGCAGCAACCCTCATAGGGAGTCTGGGTTTCATATTCCAAAAGGAGAAATACAGAAATGTTCCTTCGAGATAGATGGAATTCCTAGGCTTCAAAATGGATTTGCAACTTTCAATTTTCCAACTCCTGGAGTCAAACAATTTCTAACATGAAAAAAAACCTTACGTTTAACTGTGTGTAAATCCTACATCTCTCTACAATACTCGACTAGGATGGTAGTCCTGTCGCCTCCTATATTGAAGCAATAGTTCCAGAACTCTTACGTGGTCAAGCTCTTCAAAGATTAAAGATTCAACAACCAAGGAAGTCTAGTGTATTCGGAAGTAGTCCCCATACATTGAGAATACCAACTTGAACTCCCATAATGGCTACATCACATTCATGCCTGGAACAGGACAGACATTTGTGCTAAAATCTCTCATCTCGTTTTATAATCCTAGGATGGGATGGAATAGGGTGGAAGGCATGGCTCATTCTCGTACATTGGAGAAATATGACCTATGAGGGAGTTGTCTCTAAAAATAAATTGCCTAGAGAAGCTTACATTTTCCTTTTCAGTCTATAGTTTTGTAAAACACAAAGCTTGATGTTCTGTGCTTTGGCCAAGAATAGCCTAGCAGTGGGCAGGTATTTCAATCACCTGGGAGGTGTGAGCTTAAGAGAACTATCTCAGGACTTGTGTTATATTTGCCTCAATCTCAACATATCAGCCCAGGTAAAGCACCTTCTTGCTATTGATAATAGAGCAGGGGGCTGGCAATCCAGACTCTACAGCTATTTCAGTGACCGCTATCTGCATACTTCCATTTTCAAAATGATTCCTTCTGCAGGGGGCAATTGAAGGTAGTCTTTTCTCTTCTCGCCTAAATCTGCAATGAAGTCTTTTTAGCAACTGGAGGGCAGATCTGTAAACTGTAGGTACGCATGGTTTCCTCTAGGATTGGTCAGGGAGGATTCAACATGTTCTCCCCAGTCTGCGATGACTGGCAGATTATTGTCTCAGATTAAAAGAGAATAGGCTTCTTTATTGCTGATTATTCCACTTTTGCAACCCCCAAGTGTGGTTTCTGACTTTACTAGAGATGTCAACTGACTATCAGGTAATATCTCCAATATTTGCCCATCTACTCACTATTCCTCAGGGTCAATGTCACAATCGAAATCTATTCTACTCCTTCCAAACTTACCACCTGCAACATTTCAGGATGGCAAGGATAATCAGTCCTAGGCATCTCAGAAGAGGCTGTTACCCTCATCCGGAATTCTGGGGCTCCAGGAACCTCTAAAGTGTACAACTCTGCAAGGTTGACCTGTTGTAGGTGGCGTTTGGACAGACAAGTTGATCCCATTTCAGCACAGCTCACCTTTATAGTACATAGTATCATTAGCAGCTTGGGAAAATTGCACCAAACTATCAACGGTTATCGTTCTGCAATCTCAGCCGATTGGACAGAAAGACAGTTGAACACCCTTTTTTATGTTTGCTCAAGGAATTCGGATGCCCTCCCACCCCAATCTACAAATCCATTAGGGATATATACCAGTTCTAAAATTGTATTTTTTTAGAGTTTTATATAGCACAAACTAGACCCGAGAAATCGGGTATCAGAGCGCTTTACATAGCACCAGTTTAATTACAGAAGGACACATTCATATTTTGTTAGGCACGGGGAGATTAAGTGATTTGCCCAGAATCACAGGATGTTGAGTGTCATTGCCGAGACTTGATTGATTTGATTGATTGTGGGTTTCTAAAGCGCTGGAATCGACTCCCGAAGGAGTATCTCTGCGCTGTAGACCGCTGGGGAACCCGTCCTGGCTTTCCCTGTGAGATGGTCCCTACTGGGTATCTCCAAGGTGAAACCAGGCATCCCCGGCGAATGTGGGGGGCCGTTGTAGAGAGGAGGCAAGCTAATGCCCAGAGTTGCCGAGTGTGATCCCTGGTTAGAGTAGGCACCAAGGCGAGAATTATCGAGTCCGCTGACCCTGGTCCTCGTCGACCCTGCCGCGTCGGGAATAGAACCCTGGTCCCGGGCCGTCCTCCTCCTCCGGGTCTGCCGCCTCTAACCAGTGAGCCACACCACTCCACTTGAACCCGGTTCCCCAGCTTTGAGGTCGACCGCAAGGACACATCCTCTCCCATTGTTTACTTCCTGGTCAGACAATGACGACCTTCACTAAAATCTTTATCCACGGAGTTGACAATGCTCCTCTGCCTTGTTTCAATCACAATAATGTCATAAGGCAAAGCACTAAGAGTGAAAAAAAGACACTATTCTCCTTCAGAGATCTGTTTCACACACTCTGCCTGAAGGATAAAAAGAGAGACTTTGCCTGTTGAATGCCCAAGCTTTCCTAAACACCCTCAGCTTTGTGCGGGAATATGTATAAAATCTTACGAAAGTAAAGCGGTACCTCTGAGAAGGTCCTCCTTATCTCAGTTAATGATGTCTTTTGGAGGCCACATGTTGTTCCCTTTCCTACCCTACTGGCATGATAGGTTAAGTTGGAGATGACTGTTGTGTAAATTGGCATTTCTTGCTGAAGAGTACAAAGTCTTTTGAGCAGGTGCCAGATAACCCCTTCCCTGGGGGGCATATTCCCCCGCTGTGCTGGGGTGGGGTGGGGAGGGGCGCGCACAGCGCCCGGGTGCTCATGACGAGCTCAGCTCGTCATGAGCCACAGTGGTCGTGTGCTCATGGCGACCGCACCCGTTTGTGTAGAACGTTCGCACAGCAGGGGAATTATCCCAGCGTGCGAGCGTTCCAACGGTCATGACGAGCTGAGCTTGTCATGAGCACATGAGCACTGTGGCTCTTGACGAGCTGAGCTCGTCATGAGCATCGAAGGTGTTAAGGAGTTAGCAGGGGCAGGTCAGGATCCTTTCCTTACATGCTAGATGGTAGTGTGAGCTCTTATGACAATTGTTAACCCCTTCCACGCTCATGACGAGCTGGGCTCGTCATGAGGTAGCCTCCTCGCACGCTCATGACGAGCCCAGCTCGTCACGTAAAGTGCGATTTTAAAAAACTCAGCGTACGGGCGGAATTCCGCCCGCACGCATGCGGTTAATATGCTTTATACAAGCATATTTGGAGCTTTTCTTGCGATAAAATGCAGATGTTCCTGTTAGCTTGGTGGTAAAGTCCTGATTTTACAAAGGATGCAGAAGCCAGCCTTATCCCAACTCTGAGATCTTGTGTTTGCATGTGAAGCATGTTTGCAGTTTGTATATATATCTTCTCACCCTGGCACTGACCTACATTTCCATTCAGCTTCAGCCATTGTCTATGACACCGCTATGCGTGAAGAACATTCAAGACATGGACTACAAGGTGCCATTTTGTTTTTGTTCTGCCTGGTTTCATTTTTGATCCTATTTAATTTACTGCAAAAGAACTAACACCTGACCCCACCAAGTAAAGCTGATCTTCTGCCTCTAGTGGAGTGTACTTTTAAAAAAACAGACCACGTATTGATTGGAAGGTGAAGATATTATGCTGTTTTTTGTTGTTTATTTCTGCCTCATTTCAAGAAGAGTAGATCTTTAATGCTGAAGTTGGCTTTCATTAAATTAAGGCAAGAAAAATAAGCGTAACATTCACCTCGCCCCGAATAAGAACAGGATTTTGCTGACAGTGGAGATACATATTTGTCCACCATAACTATCCGTCTTGAAGGTCTCCCACCAATGGCGCCTAGGTCTTTCTATGAAAGGAAGGCATGCTGTCACTCAGACCCAAGTCATTTAATTCTCAAATCATTGAATGTGACAGTGTCTTGAGAGGGTGATTCATTTTCCAAAATAATTTTGAGTCTTTAAGCTCATGTCACGTTTCCTCTTACTTTAAGAGGACTATGGTGACATCTTTACTGAAGACGCCCATTGTTACCTCCCATCAAATAAAAAACATCTGGAACATTTCAAACATGCCCTTAGGCAGCTGGAATGAAACTGTTTTCATGCATCAATTGCCAGAATTGTTTGAAAATAACCATCTTTTGGATGGCACCCAGGTGCACAATGCAGCACACATAGAAGCAGCAAAAACGAGGAGAAATAAAGTATTTTTCCCATTTTGCCACCTGGTCTTTATTCTGGAGCAGCCTCCTATTTACAACACCCTTGTAAATATGGGTCAGTGTCAAAATCAATGGGTGCTGCAGCGGAACGACCACAGCAACACCCATTGCCCACCCCTTTGACGCTATGTCTAGTGTGAAAAGGGGCCTTATTTACATGGCAGCGTTAAGCCATGTTAAGTGGCTTAACGCCACCTTATGAATAAGGCAAAGCACTTATCGACACAGGAACGTCGTTAAAAGTGACACTCATGTGGTGATAGGTGCTTGTAAATATGCCCCTTAATTTGGCTTGTTTCCTCTTTTCCTCTCCTAGGGTTGCTATTATCCGTGCTCCTTTTATGGAGTGTACCACATCGCGACACACCTTCCGAGGTGTCTCTGAGGTTTGACACTGTGTGAGGCATGGCTCCCAGATGGTTTCACAGAACCATTTGTACCCTCCCTGGAAACCCATGTCTGTGCCTCAAAGTCCACTTCTGGTGAGTGCCTCATTGGAAGATTAGCATTAATGACATTGGCCTTTCGGGAAGCTCATACTGCACAGCTGTTGACTGACAGCCCTACATTACCCACAGTCAAATTGCATCTTGTTGGTTAACGCATTGAAAACGTAATGTACCCAGTTTTCCAACCCAACAACAAAGGCTTCCAGAGATTCCTCAGCTCCTGGTCCACATGTCTCCTGCTCCACAGTTCTCTTGGGATTAAAGTGTGCATACAGTGCTTCTTAGAGCTGGTTGTATGTCTCTGTCTCTGTAGTGAGTGCTCTGACCCTCATGTCCCACTAGATCAAGCAGTTTGTCCCACAGTCCCCATGCTCTTACTTAGTGTGCTTCTACTTGCAGCACTTATGTCAACATCTCCCATGCTTGATCCTTTGTTTTATGTTGTTTTGCTATTGTGACTGCTGTGCTAATTGTCACAAGTGATGGCTAGGATGCTCTGTGCCACTTCCTTGGAACTCCCAGCACTTTCATTCCTGTGTCGTTTTTCCCAAGTTTCCCTGACTGTGAACTCCAGGTTCTTCGTGTCCTCTTTTCACGTTTCATTGGTATTGAATTTACTGTCCTTCAGAGGATTCTAATTCACAGCTGACCCATCACTTCACGTCTCAAGGACCAGCGTTTACATCCTTCAGCCACTCTTCATGCATGTCTTTGGTTGGTTCTTTCTCTAGTGATCTTTCCCTTTATTGGTCGCTTTGTGGGTGTTGAACTTTGCATTGGTCAGAGCTATTGGTCTGACCCTTGTTGCTTAGTTACCTCTCTCACGTGCCATGTTTCACTCGTATCGTTCAGTTCTGGACACCAGTAGAGCGGTGCACTCAGAGTGAGCTCATTCATATTGCATGCACTAATCTTGCCATTTTTATTATCTGATGGTGTCTGGAAAAGCGCTGGGATGCCCAAGGGTAACTGCGCGCTATATACAATTTTAAATAAATAAATGATGTGAGCTCATTTGTCCACTGCAAGTCTGTCCTAATACTCTCCCACACATGTCAGTTTCAGATTGGAATTAGTCTGCTCCTGCCAAGTTTTTGCTTGTTTACTTAAGTTGTTCTTTTTCTTTGCCATTTTCTTGTTCCCTTGAGCAGCTGGGCCCGGTCACTTGTATACATTTCGTTGTGGAATGATGTCTCACATTCAGGGAAAATTGTGTACAATGAATTTTGGCAAACCTTCTACATCTGGTCAAAGGAACAGTTGTGTGTTGTATTGTTTCACTTTGACTTTTGTTTTGCAAGTCATACACCTAGAGGGTCACTTAGACCCTTGTGGATGGACTTACAGCCTGTTGTGTCCCGGAGGCGGTTGCCTGGCCTTACAATGGAGGACGAGCCACCAGGTTGAGAGATCTGTCTCCCTGGCGGGGCTCTCTCCGCTAAAAGTGCTTCCACTGCTGAGGTGGATGCACTTAAGGCATAAATGAACGTCAAGTGAGCTCCAATGCTGATGCAAATGACTACCAGACATAATGTGATCAACCTGAAAAATAGTTTTCCGTCGTACTACAGAGAAGGGCTTTGGCTCCACCCACATGTTGGTTGTCAGGTGTACGTTTTGATTGGGCAGACATTGTGTGCTTCCACAGAAAAAGTGCTTCTCCTCTACACAGCTGTGATCACTTTGCTTATTAATTCCGATTACTGAGCTTGCTGTTACCATATCTTAGATAACTAGATAATTTACGGTGTTTGTTTGTTTTTCACTGGCGGCAGCACAGATGGAGGAGGCCAGGCATGACACATGTATTGCAGTAGCAACACCCTTCCCTTCCATCATTTACTTTAGGCTTCATAGTACAAGTCTATGTTTGAGAGCAGTATGGGATGCTCAGGGCTACAATAAACTACATGGATTTTTAGGTCAGGTTTGACAATACAGCTGTCGAGCCAGACCTAACAATCCATGCATATTACTTTAGCCCGGCAGTGTAGTGCAGCTGTCACCTAAACATATGTGATCAATAAAAAATAGTTTTCAGAGCCATACTGAGAGGGGGGCTTAGGCTCCTCCCACATGGTAGTTTCATCAAGTACAGCATTTGATTGGGCCGAATTTATGTGCTTCTACTACCTCCACTGCTTGCAGTGGACTTTTTGGCTTGTAGCAAAGGTTATATTCGATACAGCATGGCTGAGTGGCTGATTTATAATTTCGCTGACGGATTGTACTCTGCGAGGGCGACAGAGCAAATTACTCAATTGCCTGAATGGAGTACCCCCTGCCAAATTTGGTGCAGCTCGCACTCCGACATTTTGCTTGTGAATATGCCCCTAAGCCTTACTATTTCAGGCCCCCTCACTGGATCTTAGTACCTAGAACCACATTAAACCCCTCCAGGCAACTGTTAAGTGATATAACTTTGAAGCCACAAGAACACATGCCTGATTGGAACAAATCCATCAGCATTTCTACAATTCACAGGAGTCGCCATCAAGGTGGTTCTTGTGAATGTATGGGAACTTTGTCATACGGCTCCGCCAGACATGATGGAGCTGTACGGTGAACTTTCAATACTTTTTTTTATTTTGAAAACCAAAACCCCAAAGTCATCCCCCATGGTGAGGGGAACAGTTTTCGTTTTTCACTGCCCCTTACTGCTGGGAAGTCAAAAAGGCATATATATTCGCCAATCTAAATTAGGTGGGGGGACATTGGATAGTGGAGAAGCGTGGCTCAATGGTTAGAGCGGCAGACCCTGATGCAGAGGTCTGGCCCGGGACTAGGGTTCAATTCCCGCCTCGGCGGCTCTTGGACTCAATTTCCCCGGACCTGATCATTCTCGCCTCGGTGCCTAGTCTAATCATGGGTCCCACTCTGTGACTCTGGGCAATAGCTTGCTTAATCTCCACAACGGCCCCAGCAGCGCTTGGATGCCTGGCTTCACCTTGGGGGTGCCCAGGAGTGGACTTTTCACAGGAAAGCCAGGATGGGTTCCACTGCGGTATGAATACAGCGCTGCGAGGCCTCCGGGTAGAAGTGCGCTATATAAATACTATACATTTACATATAGCCATTTCTCCATTGTCCCTAACTCCATTGGAACATTGGAGAAGTTTGGCCACGGTGCACACCAAATAGTTTCTGCCATTACCAAACTATGGTCCGCCTGCAAATACATTTGGTAGGTCGACCCTTATAATGGCAGTAGGCATGCTCCTTCTCCGTTGCAGAGTATCTTACCGCCAATATACAAGTCAGGCCCTAAGTAGTTTATGGTGGCAAGTCATTGATCAACGCTGCAGGCCTGCTCTGTTTATTATGAGATGTCATGGTAAAGGCACCAGGTCTGATGTATTTATTGTGAAAAGAATTTGTTAAAACCAATAGGCATCTAAGTGTAAATTTTTCTTACTGTACATTAAAGCCTACGGATAGGTATTTTGTTACACGGTTTTTCACAGATCAACATAGGAGGCATTGGTTTTGGCATTGGTCACCCACTCGGACAGTGACGAAAGAACTTGGTTTTACAAGCTGTATTTTTCTAGTTTGATAACTTTATGCAGGATGGTTGCTGTGTTTATGAGCTCTTGAATAGTAAGAGTAAAGTATAAAGCCACTGTTGAGGGGATAGGCCTTATTAGTTCTTTGTGAAAATCATGCCACATTTCCTAGGTTTGATCTGCCTATTATGAAACGTTACGATGAAGCCAGTAAACTTGACCTACCTATAGTGAAAAGTATGTATTAAAGACAATATGCTCTTAAGGATAGTTTGTTATTACACTGTGCTAAAGCCTGTAGGCAGTTCTTTTATCACATGGAATGTTGCAGCTTACCACATTAGGCAAGGGTGATTGTGATCCGCTCGAACAAACTGTGGGAACAGCAGATTTGCACTACAATAATCCTTCTCAGGATCTCTTAGGAGAGTCGGGCCCGATTCACAGAACTAACTTAAGATAAAATCCTAAACTTACTACTTTTGGTATTCACAGAAGTTAGGATTTTGACTTAAGTTTATCTTAAGACAGACTTAAGACAAAATCATGACTTAAGACTGTCTTAAGTCTGTCTTAAGTTTGTCTTAAGACAAACTTAAGACGAAATCCTAACTTCTGTGAATACCAAAAGTAGTACGTTTAGGATTTTGTCTTAAGTTAGTTCTGTGAATCAGGCCCGTAGTATTTGCTTTGCCAACTTTAATTCTGTATACATCTGCAACTTTATGACAGGTTGTAGATTGTGTATTATTAACCCCAATGGGGCAAAAATTTTGTAAACGATATTTAGAGCACAATAGTTCTGTCAGATGACACTTTGGTTATGACATTCTGCTGCAATACATTTAAGGCACTACGTTTTGCTCATAAGACCCAATCGATTGCTGCAGTTTCTGAGAAACCAGTTGAAAATCAGAGCTCCAGATCGCAGTGGGCTAGTGCTTAATTTGTAAGACTGTAAATGCTAATGGCTAGGGTATTCCACTGTAGCCAGCACCACCAGCAGCTCCTCCCACTGCTGCAGAGTGCCAGTATCTACATTACCTTCTAACCATCACACTTAAACAGGTGTGACATTTAGTACTATTGTAGGTCACCCCAAGCTGAAGGCTTGGCTTGGAAGTGCAAGTTTTAATATTTTGTAGTACATTTAAGGGCATATTTACGAGGAGTTATCACCACCAGAAATGTACTTGTTCCGACGTTCTGGTGGTGTTAACTCCTTCACCTTATTAACAAGGTGGCAATAAGCCACTTAACATGACTTAATGCCGCCTCGTAAATAATGCCCCCATTCCCGCAGCACTTAGCGTGAAAGGGGGGTGCAATGGGTGTTGCAGTGAGCGTTCCCCCACAATAACCATTGCTTTTCGACACTGCCCCATATTTACTGGGTACGGGGCAGCAGCAACAATACACTCAGGGAATACCTGGTTTTAAGCAGGCGATATGAGGAGAAGTTTTTTATTTCTCCTCGCATTTTGCTCTTTCCATGTGTGCTGCATTGTGCAGCACACATAGAAAGAGGAAATCGCCTGTAAAGACTGTTTGTGTGCAGGAAGGTGCCCCTTCCTGCACACAAACAATTGCCCCTGTATTGTAGGCACCCTAGTGAAATGGCTCTAGAGTGCCTGCGCTGGCACTAGGAAGCTTTTTTAGTGCCACAGCTAGGGGTAACTTGTTAATAAGGTGCATCCCTGCGTTTTGAAAATGTCGGAGTGCGGCTTTACCAATTTTTGTGTAACACCGCGCTCTGCCAGTTTCTTGAAAATATGCCCCTTAATTTCCCAAAATTAATGCTGTGCTTAAAACGATTACCTGAGCGTGCCACAATCGGTGTACTCCCAAAAAAAAGTATCACTCTTTAAAAGTAAGTGGTGGACCCAAGCAATGGCAAAAACCAGCACAAATTAAGCCCTGTTGCAGCCACTGGAAGTCTGTAGAAGCTATGGGACTTCTTTTTTCTCTCCCAACAACACAACATCGAACTCGCTCTCTGAAATGCAGCAATTCTATATTTTATGTTAATAAAAATATGTTACCTTCAGAGCCTTGTCCTGAGACGGAGCCTTTTCGATCATGGCGTGTGACCCTCTGATGTCACAAATTTTGTCTTCAGTGCCGTGCAACAGTAAGAATGGCAAAGTGAACTGCGGGAGTGACTTCTCCACTCGCGTTGTCGCATTCAACATATGCATCCCAAACCGAACCGTCATCCCACCGTGGTACACCAGAGGATCATTGGAGTACAGCTCGACCTAAAGCACAAATCGCAATTCACGTCATTTCTATGTACTGAATATATACACACACACACATAAATATATATATATATATACACATACACACAGCGTTAAAGTTTACAGGATGTATTTTTTTTGACACCACTGTGTTTGAAGGAAAGCATTGTTTTAGTTTCATGTAAAGAGAGGTTGTTTGCTTATTTGATACCATACTTGGTTGCCTTTTCTAAGCCATTATTACTAACATTAGAGGTGCTTGAAATGGAAACAGACCTGTATGCTACAAAGAAGTGCTGGTAGTCTCTTATACCGCACCCCTGATGAAAGGTGCTGCTACTATCAATTTCACATTGAAGGGTGCTGGTACTCCGTACCTGACAGCACTCACCAATTAAAAGTGTACTCAACACCCGAAAGCACTCAACCATGCAAAGTGTACTCAGTACCTGAAAGCACTCGCCCATGTAAAGTGTACTCAGTACCTACCTGAAAGCACTCACCCATGTAAAGTGTACTCAGTACCTGGAAGCACTCACCCCTGTAAAGTGTACTCCGTACCGGACAGCACTCACCAATTAAAAGTGTACTCAACACCCGAAAGCACTCACCCATGTAAAGTGTACTCAGTACCTGGCAGTACTCACCCATGTAAAGTGTACTCCGTACCTGGCAGCACTCACCCATGTAATGTGTACTCAGTACTTGGAAGCACTCACCCATTTAAAGTGTACTCAGTACCTGGAAACACTCACCCATGTAATGTGTACTCAATACTTAGAAGTACTCACCCATGTAAAGTGTACTCAGTACATGGCAGCACACACCCATGCAAAGTGTATTCAGTACCTGAAAGCACTCACCCATGTAATGTGTACTCAGTACCTGGAAGCACTCACCCATGTAATGTGTACTCAGTACCTGGAAGCACTCACCCATGTAAAGTGTACTCAGTACCTGTAAACACTCACCCATGTAAAGTGTACTTTGAACCTGACAGCACTCACCCATGTAAAGTGTGCTCAGTACCTGACAGCACTCACCCATGTAAAGTGTACTCAGTACCTGGCAGCACTCACCCATGTAAAGTGTACTCAGTACCTGGCAGCACTCACCCATGTAATGTGTACTCAGTACTTGGAAGCACTCACCCATTTAAAGTGTACTCAGTACCTGGAAACACTCACCCATGTAATGTGTACTCAGTACTTGACAGCACTCACCAATTAAAAGTGTACTCAACACCCGAAAGCACTCAACCATGCAAAGTGTACTCAGTACCTGAAAGCACTCGCCCATGTAAAGTGTACTCAGTACCTACCTGAAAGCACTCACCCATGTAAAGTGTACTCAGTACCTGGAAGCACTCACCCCTGTAAAGTGTACTCCGTACCGGACAGCACTCACCAATTAAAAGTGTACTCAACACCCGAAAGCACTCACCCATGTAAAGTGTACTCAGTACCTGGCAGTACTCACCCATGTAAAGTGTACTCCGTACCTGGCAGCACTCACCCATGTAATGTGTACTCAGTACTTGGAAGCACTCACCCATTTAAAGTGTACTCAGTACCTGGAAACACTCACCCATGTAATGTGTACTCAATACTTAGAAGTACTCACCCATGTAAAGTGTACTCAGTACATGGCAGCACACACCCATGCAAAGTGTATTCAGTACCTGAAAGCACTCACCCATGTAATGTGTACTCAGTACCTGGAAGCACTCACCCATGTAATGTGTACTCAGTACCTGGAAGCACTCACCCATGTAAAGTGTACTCAGTACCTGTAAACACTCACCCATGTAAAGTGTACTTTGAACCTGACAGCACTCACCCATGTAAAGTGTGCTCAGTACCTGACAGCACTCACCCATGTAAAGTGTACTCAGTACCTGGCAGCACTCACCCATGTAAAGTGTACTCAGTACCTGGCAGCACTCACCCATGTAATGTGTACTCAGTACTTGGAAGCACTCACCCATTTAAAGTGTACTCAGTACCTGGAAACACTCACCCATGTAATGTGTACTCAATACTTAGAAGTAGTCACCCATGTAAAGTGTACTCAGTACTTGGAAGCACTCACCCATGTAAAGTGTACTCCGTACTGGCAGCGCTCACTCATGTAAAGTGTACTCAGTACCTGAAAGCACTCACCCATGTAAAGTGTACTCAGTACCTGGAAGCACTCACCCATGTAATGTGCACTCAGTACCTGGAAGCACTCACCCATGTAATGTGTACTCAGTACCTGGAAGCACTCACCCATGTAATGGGTACTCAGTACCTGGAAGCACTCACCCATGTAATGGGTACTCAGTACTTGGAAGCACTCACCCATGTAATGTGTACTCAGTACCTGGAGGCACTCACCCATGTAAAGTGTACTCAGTACTTGGAAGCACTCACCCATGTAATGTGTACTCAGTACCTGGCAGCACTCACCCATGTAAAGTGTGCTCAGTACCTGACAGCACTCACCCATGTAAAGTGTACTCAGTACCTGGCAGCACTCACCCATGTAAAGTGTACTCAGTACCTGGCAGCTATCACCCATGCAAAGTGTACTCAGTACCTGAAAGCACTCACCCATGTAAAGTGTACTCAGTACCTGGCAGCACTCACCCATGTAAAGTGTACTCAGTACCTGGCAGCACTCACCCATGCAATGTGTACTCAGTACCTGGAAGCACTCACCCATGTAATGTGTACTCAGTACCTGGCAGCACTCACCCATGCAAAGTGTACTCAGTACCTGAAAGCACTCACCCATGTAAAGTGTACTCAGGACCTGGAAGCACTCACCCATGTAATGTGTACTCAGTACCTGGCAGTACTCACCCATGTAAAGTGTACTCAGTACCTGGAAGCACTCACGGATGTAATGTGTACTCAGTACCTGGAAGCACTCACCCATGTAATGTGTACTCAGTACCTGGAAGCACTCACCCATGTAATGTGTACTCAGTACTTGGAAGCACTCACCCATGTAAAGTGTACTCAGTACCTGTAAACACTCACCCATGTAAAGTGTACTTTGAACCTGACAGCACTCACCCATGTAAAGTGTGCTCAGTTCCTGACAGCACTCACCCATGTAAAGTGTACTCA
This sequence comes from Lissotriton helveticus, assembly GCF_964261635.1. Lineage (NCBI taxonomy): Eukaryota > Metazoa > Chordata > Amphibia > Caudata > Salamandridae > Lissotriton > Lissotriton helveticus. The sequence continues at coordinate 1,238,992,157 of NC_136070.1, forward strand.
GTACCTGGAAGCACTCACCCATGTAATGGGTACTCAGTACTTGGAAGCACTCACCCAGGTAAAGTGTACTCAGTACTTGGAAGCACTCACCCACGTAAAGTGTACTTTGTACCGGACAGCACTCACCCATGTAAAGTGTGCTCAGTACCTGACAGCACTCACCCATGTAAAGTGTACTCAGTACCTGGCAGCACTCACCCATGTAAAGTGTACTCAGTACCTGGCAGCACTCACCCATGCAAAGTGCACTCAGTACTTGGAAGCACTCACCCATTTAAAGTGTACTCAGTACCTGGAAACACTCACCCATGTAATGTGTACTCAGTACCTGGCAGCACTCACTCATGTAAAGTGTACTCAGTACCTGGTAGCAGTCACCCATGCAAAGTGTACTCAGTACCTGGCAGCACTCACCCATGTAAAGTGTACTCAGTACTTGGACGCACTCACCCATGTAAAGTGTACTCAGTACTTGGAAGCACTCACCCATGTAAAGTGTACTCAGTACTTGGAAGCACTCACCCATGTAAAGTGTACTCAGTACTTCGATGCACTCACCCATGTAAAGTGTACTCAGTACTTGGAAGCACTAACCCATGTAAAGTGTACTCAGTACTTGGAAGCACTCACCCATGTAAAGTTTACTCAGTACTTGGAAGCACTAACCCATGTAAAGTGTACTCAGTACCTGGCAGCACTCACCCATGCAAAGTGCACTCAGTACCTGGCAGCACTCACCCATGTAAAGTGTACTCAGTACTTGGAAGCACTCACCCATGTAAAGTGTACTCAGTACCTGGAAACACTCACCCATGTAATGTGTACTCAGTACCTGGCAGCGCTCACTCATGTAAAGTGTACTCAGTACCTGGCAGCACTCACCCATGCAAAGTGTACTCAGTACCTGGCAGCACTCACCGATGTAATGTGTACTCAGTACCTGGACGCACTCACCCATGTAAAGTGTACTCAGTACTTGGATGCACTCACCCATGTAAAGTGTACTCAGTACCTGACAGTGCTCACCCATGTAAGGTGCTAGACATTACCTTAAAGAGAACTTCAGAAGGCATAGCAACATGCCAACTACCTTCCTGGTGGCTGTCGACACAACTAAACTTTCATCTGAAGAATTAACATAAGGCCTGATTTCGATTTTGGCGGACAGGTTACTTCGGGATATCCCGTCGAGCGAGATATCAATCCCACAATACATACCTGCCAACTTGAAGAACAATCTCCCAGTGTGAGGAGGGGGCGGGGCAGCGAAGGGGGTGGGGCCGCCTGCTGAGAAGTACGTATGAGGCACGTTTTAACCACTCCCGCACACAAGCCCCCTCTTCTTAAAAAAATAAATAATAATAACAAACAATTCTTGCTGTGGCTGGTGCTGATGTCCTGGGATCTTTTCACACCCGTAAAAGGACGACAGCAGCTGAAAGCCTAGGAAAGTGGGCTGGAAGACCACTATTTACAGTGTTTTTCAGCTCGTTTTCCCTGCCACGGTGTGATATCGGCTCCCAGACCTGTGATGGGAGCCGATATCGCGTGTCACACCGTAGCACCCTGTGAGTTGGCAGGTATGGTAATATCCTACGGGATTTGTATTTTGGAGGCCAGCATATCTGTCAACGCTGTGACAATGTAACCTGTCCGCTGGAATCTAAATCAGGCCCTTAGCTTTAGATGGTCAGGTTGATGGCCAAGTTAATCATCTCCTTCCCACTGCCCACCCCTTCTGCCACGAAGGAATCACCTTTGCAGGACACCGATGAAATGAAATACAACACGAACATCACAACAAATCAAGACATCACCTATTCTCATGTATAATATAAGTTTTACAACAATGTTCTCAATAGAGAGCACTAATTATGATGACCAATGTGTCAACGTCAACAATTAATTGCTGGTATGTGGTGAATGGTTATTAAGAGCCCGGTTCACAAACGTAATCTGAGACAAAATCCTAAACTTACTACTTTTGGTATTCACAGAAGGCATTTAGTAGTAGTAAAGTTACTACTACTAAGGGGCATATGTAAGAAGCCGCTTGCGATTCGCGAATTCCGGCATTTGTGAATCGCAAACGGCGTTTTGGTATTTATGGGCCACATAGCAAAATAAGGAATCGCAAAAATAGCAAATCCTTATTTTGCTCAAGCATTTAAGGAATCGCAATTTTGCAATTCCTTAAATGCTATGTAGGGGTGCCTTGCAAATTGCGATTTTGGCTTAAGGAATCACAAAATACCACCTACTCCAAGTAGATGTTATTTTGCGATTTCCTGTTCAAATGCATTTTAAAAAAAAAATCAAAGTACCATGTGGCGCACAGACATGCCTTTAGGGCATGTATGTGTGACACATGTACTTACATGCACATTCCAGGGGTGCAACAGGTGTCCTTTGGATACCCTGGCACGCTTGGAATTGCGATTCTCAAATTGCGATTTTCTCATAGAAAATCGCAATTTGAGAATGTATCCCCATTCATTCCTATGGGCCTCTTGGCCCATAGGAATGAATGGGACACTCATTCCTTAATTGCGATTCGCAATGTGCTAATCGCAATAAAGGAATTTTAGAGATTCGCAAAAAAATTGTGATTTATTACATACATTCCATTTTGCGATTCTCAAATAGCGATTCCTTAAAAATCGTTATTTGAGAATCGCAAAATGTAAATTACATACATATGCCTCTAAATGCCTTAGGATTTTGTCTCTGTTTAGTAGTGGTAAAGTTAGGAATCCAATCTATTCTACTACTACTGTGATTACCGAAAGAACTAAGTTTAGGATTTTGTCTCAGATTAGTTCTATGAATAGGCCCCTAAAAGTCTTCGAACTTTATTGCAAGGGTATTTTATGTTGTCATTCTTTTGGAGGTAGCAGAGTTCATCGCCAGGCAGACGGTACCATGTCTGCTGCGGCGAAGGGGATATACCTGTTGGCGAAATGTAGTCTTTCTTTTTAAGGTCCCCTCACTGGCTCTTAGCACCTAGAACCACATTAAACCCTTCCAGGCAACTGTTATGAGATAGATTTTTGAAGTCACAAGAACACCTGCCCGATTGGAACAAATCCATGTGATCTAGAGCATCCATCAAGTGAACACACGAGAGTAACCACACGGCTGGACACAACACACAGATGTGTCCACAAGCTCACAATAGGAAACTCGAGAATGAACAACACCCACGAGGCTGCACACTTTGAAGAGAGCAGCGCCAGGATTGGATAGAGAGCCCTGGCTGGATGCTCCCGCATGCCCTTTAGGCCTGTGCTTGGTCTCCACCCAGCTGTCTAGGACAGCTGAGTGTGAGTGGAGAGCTGCAAAGTGTGCATATCACTTTGGCTGTCTGAAGAGAGCTGGCCAAACTTACAAGGGTACTTTGAAGGGTCCACCTTGCTCCTCCAGTCCTCTATGCTGCCAATCAGCAGCGAGGAGGGCACACCCCCATGTATTCTGGCTACAGGCTGCGACACAGTAAACGTGAAAAATAAAATGGCAATGAAATAATTTCATTGCCAGTTTTATTTATCACGTTCAGTGCCGCTGCAGCGGTGCCCCCTCGCCCTCACGAAGAAACTGCTGCTGTTAGTCTGAAGAAGTGGTAAATTAGCTTTTCACTGGCTCCAGAAAGTGCCTTAAAGTAGGGACCCTGGCACTATGGACACACATCTCCCCTAACTCTGTTTCTTCTGAGGGATCCTGGATGTTGATATACAGGCACACACATTCGCATTGGAAGAGCAGCAGCCTTTAAGCTGGGTAGCCAGAGGTGCCGCACATGTGGAGGCCATTTTTGTTTCTCACACTTCTTCTTGGGACACAATCCAGGAGAGGGCCCAGACCAGTGATGGTGATGGCCCAATGATGGAGCTAGACCAATGATGTGATAGACCAATGATGGTGATAGACCAATGATGGTGATAGACCAATGATGGTGATAGACCAATGATGGTGATAGACCAATGATGGTGATAGACCAATGATGGTGATAGACCAATGATGGTGATAGACTAATGATGGTTATAGATCAATGATGGTGATGACCCAATGATGGAGCTAGACCAATGATGGTGATAGACCAATGATGGAGCTAGACCAATGATGGTGATAGACCAATGATGGTGATAGACCAATGATGGTTATAGACCAATGATGGTGATGGCCCAATGATGGTGATAGGCCAATGATGATGATAGACCAATGATGGTGATAGACCAATGATGATGATAGACCAATGATGGAGCTAGACCAATGATGGTGATAGACCAATGATGGTGATAGACCAATGATGATGATAGACCAATGATGATGATAGACCAATGATGATGATAGACCAATGATGATGATAGACCAATGATGATGATAGACCAATGATGATGATAGACCAATGATGATGATAGACCAATGATGGAGCTAGACCAATGATGGTGCTAGCAGGGGCACTGTGCTTGCCTGGCCCTCACTCACAGCTGCTAGGAGCTGCTTCCTTGTATTGAGGAGTGTGAATTCTGTCCTCAACCAGAGGAGGAACGTATTGGGTTACAACGCATTCTATAAACTAGACCCACACTGGTAAATCAGGCATGTGGCCTGGGGTTGTTAACGACAACCATTTAGAGCTAGGTTTCTTTAATCATGGTCTTATCATAATGAGCACTGAAGTTTAAAGGTAACTCCCACGCTGAGACTGAGCTGGTGATGATCAGACACAGGAGCGTTGAATGATTTCACCTCATTTAGTCACCCTTTAAGTGGGGGTTTTCCTATATTCTCCAATACAAACATGTAAAGACTTTTCACCATGTCACAAGGGCATGGTGGGATTTTTGTTATAGACCTTTCACCCAAAGCAGCTTCTCCTGTGGCAGAAACAGCCACCTTAAGGTACAATCTTTCCATGCGCTGGATCTAGGATTATCAGATGCCCTGGTAACTTCTCCCATTAGATTTACCAGAGTGTGTCTCTAACCAAAGAGCAGGAAGAGATGCTCAGGCCACACAAGGTTTTATGAGGATAGATCAGTCTTAAGGGGGTTTCAGGAGCATAGACAGAGAAAGCTATTAATTTGACAATGACTGTGTGAGGACTTGTGGCCTTCTACGTGTGGTGGTTCACCTATGGCTTTTGAAGGTCTTCAGGAAAAATGTGGAGGTGAAATTATATTGCTTGGGGATGCTCAATGCTGCTTGATGGTCCCCTAATGATTCGGGCTCTCAGTGTTATGGTATTTATCTTTTTAACATTCCCGTCTGTATTTATCCATATTTATTTTTTACTCATCTTGTTTATATTTATCCATATTTATTTTGTGTGCTCTGAATAGATGAAGTTGTATTATGATATATTTCTGCATTTATTTAACTAATAAATATGTGCTCATACTTTGACGCCTGTCGTGTTTTAGCAAATTAAGCAGCAAAATATAACATAACAGTACACCCACAGATAAATATTGGCCTTATACTACAAATGAATGTTGACATATATCACTATTTAATGAAATCTCATCCTGTTTTTTAACATCCCATGCATTCTATCTGCTCAGCTGTTAGTCTGCAATTAATTAATGAAAGACAGCATGGAAAGGCACTCAAAAGTAGCCCTATTCTTTGTGTTTTTCCATTTTTAAAAATAAATGCAGACAGGAAGCACATTGTTTTCTGACTGTATGTATCTGTAAAAATCAGTAAAAACTGAAAACGAGGAGCCCTACTTATGATGAAGTCCTAGTGCATCCCTGGACTAGGAGTCCCATTGTCTCGCTCTCACGCCTTCTGTACACAGGTTTGCTCTCTGCTGCAAGAGGTGCCCATTGCACCTCTTGAGGTCACACCTCCCAGACCACACCGTGGCCCTGGCTGGGTTTCCATCAGCAGACACCGGCTGCATGTGGGTGGATCAGGCTTCTGTCACTGGGAGTTGGGAGAAAGATGGATTCCCTGGTTCTACTACTCCAGTTTAATCTAGAGGGGGCGCTGGTGTAACAGGGGCCGATTCACAGAACGAATCTGAGACAAAATCCTAAACTTACTACTCTTGGTATTCACAGAAGGCATTTAGTAGTAGTAAAGTTAGTATTTTGCCTTAAATTAGTATTTTGTCTTAAGTTAGTATTTTGTCTTAAGTTAGGCTTTTGTCTTAAGTTAGGCTTTTGTCTTAAGTTAGGCTTTTGGCTTAAATTAGGTTTTTGGCTTAAGTTAGGATGTTGCCTTAAATTAGTATTTTGTCCTAAGTTTGTATTAAGTTAGTATTTTGTCTTAAGTGTTGGTCTTAAAACAAAATCCTAACTTAAGACAAAATACTAACAAGACAAAATACTAATTTAAGACAAAATACTAACTTAAGACAAAATACTAACTTATGGCAAAATACTAACTGTACTACTACTAAATGCCTACTGTGAATACCAAAAGTAGTAAGTTTAGGATTTTGTCTCAGGTTAGTTCTGTGAATCGGCCCCACAGAGAGCAGCTCCTCTCTGTTACTTGGCCCAAGAAACAAGGAATTCTATGAATGTTTCTAGCTGCAGCCATCATGATGTACAGGGTGTGACATTCCAGACAGAGGCTGCGTCCTCTTCACTCCATCTTAAAATTCCACCTTTGTACACCCCCGCTGCTTTGTAGCTTGCTATGGGCTATATTTACACCCAAACATACATGCATACATATATATTAGGATAGCCTTCTAGTCAGTACAGTGCAAAGAATTGGGGTGACTGAATTAAAGTCATATTGTTAGTCCACGATAAAAAAAATTGATTTAAAGCAAAGGTTTCAGCAAACTAATTTAAGATTCATTGCATTTCTAGAAAACAGCATATACCTTAAGCTTTTGCCATATGCAAGTGTTACAACAGGGAAATCTTTCAGAAATATATTTTTGATTGAATCCAGATGCTACTGGATACAAGGAATTTAGGTACCTCAGTTTCTGATGTGCTGTCACGGCTTAGCAGAAGAGCAAAAGGAGGTATAATTGGAAAGTACAGCTGCACCTGGCATGAGCTCTGTGGCTAAATACGCAAAACACTTCCGGAGGTTTTCGTTGCAGACAAGAAATATGTAGTTAGCATACCGGCAGGCCTGGCTTATATCAGGCCACACTCACACTTCTAATCTAGTTTGTAAAGGAGTTAAAATGGGTCCATTACAGGCAGGTCCTATGGAATTATGCGATTCTGTGTCCGTCACGTTTTCCGTATAAATGGATTCGCCGCATTTTCCACCTAACCCACCATCTGCTGCATAATCCACAGATTTTAACAAAAAAAAAAACGATTTCTACCTCAAACGGTTCAAAAGTTACTAAAAATGTGGAAACGTGTGTTCCTATGCAGAGCAAATCTCTTTGCAAAGGATAACTGGTCATCTTTCAAATACATATTGCTCTATTTGATGTTAAAATGGTACTAATAAGGTGAGATCTTTGGCCAGAAAGTGTTATGAAGTGTAAAAGTGACAAAGTAATGAAGTAATGCTATCATAAAACATGCCACATTACGCCACATAATTTGCCTTTTCTTGTTGTATATTTACTCAACCTTGCGGCATAATTTAGTCCTCCCCTCCAGCATAATGCCAGTTTCCCTGAATATGGGTAACTAAATATATAGCCCGAGCCAAAATGACAGGCCTTTAGAGGCGCCCCACAACAAGGTGCGGAAAAAGCCCAACATGATAGGGTTCACACAAGAGCACCTATTCGGTGGAAGGCTGAAAATGGTTTCCTACCAAATGATAAGTGTATCACTTTGTCTTTGACATACTGCAGCATTGACGTGCTTTGCTCTGCAAACAGCATCTATGCACTTTGCCCTGCTAGGGATATTCTCCGAGACATCTTGAAAGTGAATTCAGCGTTAGGGATTGTCTCTGAAATGTTCCATGTTCATTAGGTGACAGAAATTGCAAAGAATTTATGCTGAGAGCCAGATAACTCTGCCTCATCTTCTGTTAAACAAATGGGATTGCTTAGATGATCTAACTTTGCGCTCATAAATGTAGTCAGTTCCTGTATTGTAGAAAGAATGACCCTGTGTTTCTTGAAACACATTTCTGTCCTGCCTGTTTTGAAAAAGACAACTTTCCATCCAGGGGCGTAGCTTGGCCAGTAAAATTGAGCTTCAGATTTTACAACAATCCCGCTGACATATCATGTTAAAATAAATGTTATGAGAAGCAAGGCATGAGGGGGTCTGGGGGGCAGTGGAAAACGAGAGGAGTGGGGATTGCCAGGAGTACTTAAAACTCATTATTTTGTGAAATAACCAACATGTTTTAAGACCTGCAATACTGAGACGAGTGTGTGTGTGTACGTTTGTATGTGTGTATGTTTGTGTGTGTGTACGTTTGTGTGTGTGTATGTAAAACTCCCAGGAGAAATCTGACAGACACCTCACCATACCCAACTGAAAGCATTGTACCCAACTATTCATCAGAAAAATACATTAATTAGTGGGGTGTAATATCCCAAACAGCCCCCTCCCCCAAGCTACGCCCCTGTGTCCATCCTTCAGTTATTCAAATATTGGTCCCACCTTAGACCTCCCTTCTCCAGAGCAAGATTTATGAAAGGGTCAGGACCAAGAAAAACTAAGGGCACATTGACACCTATGGGATTCATCTAGAACGTAGTCTTTCTTTAGACACTGACAATACTGAGTCAGTCCTAGTAAATCTGAAGGAATGTGGACTAGGACCAAGGGACACATTAAAGAACAGCAGTCCTGAATTTGCTAGAATTTCGGCCTCTTTCGACATGGTGGCCCTCTGTATGCTGAAGGGCTGATGGAGTAGTCAAATCGGATGTATGACGATACAACGAGGCCATCTCAACGCGGTCTGTTAGATAGTGGTTTTCACAACGCATTTCGTTACATCGACTTGCGCTGGGATCGACCCTGGGGCTGGCAATGGGTTTTGTTATAGAATGAACCAACACAATCAGGATGGAGGACATTAATACTGATAAACACTAAACTGTGCTGTCCCCAAAAGATCTTCTCTCCACATTCCTGTTTCACGAGTATCTTAAAACACTGACTGAGGTCATCAACGGAATGGACTAAATTTCCAAATGGACGGCTTGGGCATACAGATGATGGTGGGTCTGATGAGGGAAAGAGAGAGGGAATGCCAGGAGTCTTGATGTCTCACTACATGACGTCTAAGGATCCAGGGATAAATGTAAACTAATTGGCTTATTATAACTAGTACTGGTGGTTAGGACTCCTTCACTGGGACACTGTCTTTCCTACGGCCTCTGGGAGCAGCGAGGTCCTAATGAATAAGCATGAAAGGGCTGAAGCGAGGATGGACTTTAGCTTGACCTCTGCTTCACAGCATCACTGCTTCTCCTACCCATCAACTGACTGAGTGATGCTGATCCAGAGCATCATCTTGTCCTGCTCAGATTTGGTGACTCCCTCAAGCTGAACCTCAGGTGGAACACAATAAAGTAACCAGTCTAATTCTAGAAATCAGACCAGGAGCTCAGGTTATGTCATTTCTGAGGGCCTTGCATTATCCGTTTACCAGAAGTACCATCCAGTTCATCCACTTGACGTTTACAGAGAATGCCTATGGAACATTGGCCACTGCCACTGATGGAAAAACAGCACCTGCAGGCCAATCAGACTCAGATCAGGGGGGACAGCAAATTTGGTCAAATCATGCTCCGGTCTCGAGGGCAGGTGGTTAGCAATGGTGCTCAATTTTGGGAATTCTGACCTATTTTTCATCATTAGATTTTGACCCAGAGCAAAAAGGAGACAATCACAAAAGATAGAAGGAAGGAGGAAGAGAAACAAAGGAAACCCGTGACTAAGTGGCAAAGCAGCCTGCCAGTCAGACAAGCGCTTCAGCGCCCCATGTAGGGGTAATAAGGTGTATATAAATGCTGCTGTGTCTGGTGGCTTAGTGGACTAATACATCCAGCCTGTGTTTGACCTCATGGTCACAGGTTCAAAATCCTGATGGGTCCACTCAGCCATTCATCCTTCCGAGGTCGATAAAATGAGTACCATTGAGTTGGGTAACAATAAACATCTGTTATTGAGCACCAAAATGCCCACGGGTGAACGTTCGCTTTACAAATACACGTTATACAATGCAATACCTGTGGTGGCACATGTACATGCATACATAATTTTGCATGTGTGCACCTACAAAGTGACCCAGTAGAGACGTCATAGCACCGTTTTAGTCTTTTTTTTCCTTTTGGCCGATGCTGCGCAGCATCAATACAAAATAAGTTTTTTTTGCTGATAGTATACAGCAAATCCAATAGACCCCAAAGGCGAGATGTATTGACTTAGCCAATGCTGTTTTGTTATTGGAGACTTCTTCTATAACTCTCTTGCTTCATCCTTTCATGAACTCCTATAATTCTGCAAATGCGTTAACACCTGGCTTATCTCTAAATATTTAAGTGGTTAAGGGACTATGGCTTGGCTTGTAATATCTGTTTTCACAGCATCCCGAACCCCTCAATATGGACGTCGTTTAGGGGTCGCATGGGGTTGCAGCTGTATTTCTGGGCTTGGCCCTTGCGACCCTTGGCTCTGTTTTTGCGACCCCTGGCCTCAGGGGTGGCAAAATCAATGCCAAGAACAAGAGTGGGCTCCGAATGCCTTATTGTCTGCCTGTTTTTTTATTATACAATTAGTGAATAATATTCTATTATTCCCTATTAGTGTAATAAAAAATGGAGCACACTTAGGACCTGTGGTGGCAGCTGTGGTAAGTAAAAACGGTTTTAATGCATGTTGTATGCGTGCTTGAGGGGACAGCGTTTTAAAATGTGAGAGCGTGCATATGTGTGAGACGTTTCTCTGTGTATGCATGTGTGTGAGTGAATGTAAGCGTGTGAGTGTAAGTAAATGAGAGTCAAGTGACAGGTAGTGAGTGAGATTATTTGAAACTGACGCCCAGATTTAATATTCATTGCTGCAAGGTAGAGCTGCACCAAATTTGCATCAAAGGAGGAGTGATAAAAATCTCCAAATCTAATAGCGCATTTTTACTCTGTCAGTGCACTGGCGCACTATACGTAGCCATACATATCCTTGTGTCATAGTGCAAGGTGTGCACATTCTCTGAAGTATAGATTTTGTACTGGAAAGAGTGCCTTCCAGTACAAAAAAGTATGCATCAAGGTTTTTCCCACTTTGCAGGTGTGCTGCACACATGTAAAGCTGGAAAAACGTGCAGACACTAAAGAAATTCTCCTTGTTATGACTGTCTCGGGGAGGTATAAGATTTTGGTAGAAATTCCAGTCTATCAATGTTTGTAGATAGGGATTTGTGACAAAATCCAGGGCGGTTGCAATGGAACATCCATGCACCATCCATAGAACGCCTCCTTGACACAAAATAATGCATAACAGTGTATAGCACAACTTTGTGTGACTTTGTGATACTATCCTCAATTGTGGTGATGTTAGTTCATGTCACTGCCTTCCTGGAAACATGTAAAAAAAACATTACAGTCATGGGTCATATGATGTCACTTCCTGTGATTTCATTGAGGTCAAAGGGTATGTGGTCACTTCCGCTACCCCTGGCGTTGTGGTGAATCATCACCGACACCCCTTGGTGTAAGAGCACTCTAAAAAAACCTGCTAATATCATGTAACAAGTACGTGACTTACAGGTTAAAGGTTCCTTTGCAGTGTACACTTAACCCACCAAGCTATCTTTGCACCTGTCCTGGTGTTAAAACGGGTCCGAGAAAAAATAAAAAATAAAATAATGATTTATGTGAGTTCTTCCAAAATGTAAAGACTATCTTTAGAGGGGAAGGTTTCCATTCGAAGCTTGCCAATGTTGTTAAAATTATCAGTTATTTTGGGAACAGTGGGATAAGTAAAACAAAATAGGAGTGTGCTGTACCAAAACATCACACACTGATAGAAAATCAGTTTGTTGTTATCTCAGGGTTTGAAGTCCACGGCGGCAGGACACTCACACTCACACTCCTGCAGTCAGTCAGCAACGACCCAACCAGGTCTCCAGAGTGCAGCATAATTCAATTTTGGCTAATGGGAATTGCTCCAGTATTTCATTTGCCCAAATGCTGTGAAAAGTGGCAGAAGGTCTGCTCTGGAGGGAGAAGCAATACAGAGGACAGGAAATGACTTCATCAAATTACAGTCATGTGATCTGTCCTGCATCTCGCTGGCATTATTTACACAGAGCCCTCTCTCTTCTCTGAACTAAGTCTGGTCTCTTTAATGGAAAGAAACTCTTTTGGGACTTTTGTGTATATTATGGGCTAGAGGAGAGCCCAACCATTATATGCAGCGGCCCGAGGGAGGGGGGGGGGGGGGGGGGGGGGGACATTGCATCAGTAAACCAGCCACCCCCACGTACCTGCCAGGAGTGGCGTAGCGTGAAGGGGCAGAGATGCGGTTGCCACGGGTGCAAAATTCTTAGGGGCAGATTTACAAGCCCCCTGCGCCACCACTAAGTCACTTTTCGTGACGTACTGGTGGCGCAGGGGGCTCCTCCATATTTACAAGGAGACGAAAAGCCACCCTGCTTGACTTTTCCTCTCCTTGTAAATATGGCCCCTTCACACGCAGCACTTTGAGTGGAAGGGGCGTTCCATGGGTGTTGCTGTGGGTGTTCCCACACAACACGCATGGAACAAGACATCTCCAGATTTACAAGAAATCGTAAATCTGGAGATGCGTCTGAATGCTACGCCCTAGAGGTGGTGTAGCGAGGCGCAACAAGGAGAAATGTTTTCATTTCTCCTCGTGGTTTCCTCTTTCAATGCGTGCTGCATTCTACAGCACGCATTGAAAGAGGAAAAAGCCTCTTGTGATTGTTTTTGTGCAGAAAGGTGTCCCTTCCTGTACAAAAACAATCTCCCCACGACGCAGGCATCCTTGCACCATGGTGCCAGGGTGCCTGCACCGGCGCATGGCAGCAGTTTGTGCGCCAGCGCAGGAGAAGCACAGAGATGCGACATATTCTTGTAAATGACAATTTGACTTGATGCACCGTACTGCGTTACTTTATTGTAAATCTGCCCCTTAGGGTGCAAAATTTAAAAAGAAAAGTGGAAGGATACTTGCCTTGCTCCGGGCGCTGCCAACCCACGCTATGCCGCTGAATGCCAGTACCACTTGGAGATAGAGCTTTTCAAGGTTCATAAATGCAAACTAGCATAATTGTGACATCACTGGAAATGACATCACATGACCTTAGGCCGATCCCGACCTCACAGGAAATCACATCACACAACACTGGATCCAGGTATGAGGATATTAGAGTGTTGCCTTCGACCCAGGTGATGTGATGAGAAATAAATGAAATTATATTCACCACTGACTTTGGAGCACTGTGGTCGGCCTTAGCCTCATTAACACACTTCTTCACCAACAAAGATACCCCTGCAATGGTGTGTTGTAGGGCACTAGCTCCAATAGTGAGCCATGCATTTCAAGGTACTGAGGCGCATATTATCAAGAACAGCGTTAACATTTTCGCCGGTTAAGCGGCAGAAAACTGCCTCTAAAGAGGCGACAATAAGCTTGATAATATGCCCTGGAGCATTCCAATAGAAGCCCATGTTCACACCTGAACATGGACTTCTATTGGAATTCTCCAGGGCATATTATCAAGCTCATTGTCGCCACCTTAGCAGCAGTTTTGTGCTGCTAAACCGGCGATCATTTTTAACGCCCTCCTTGATAATATGTCCCAATGTGCTTCTCAGAGGGCTGTTGGAAATACTCTTTCTGCTCAGGAAGCTGGCTTCGATCTCTTACCGGGATCATCAGCTTCCTCAAAAGCAGAAGGTTAACGCAATAAAATATGCAAAGCTTTGAAGAGAAAACTATAGCCCTCCTCTTAAATCAGTAGGGTTCAGTAGGGTTAGCAAGTAGGCAAACATGTCCTCAGTCTGGATCTGACTGCCTGAGCACAGCCATTTCTTCTATTATGCGGACACCACCAGGACAGGATGGAAACTCCGTAAAACGTCCTAAAGAGACTCCCGGAGTGAATGAAACATACCTTCAAGGCCAGAAGAACTAGAATTAGAATAACGGTTGAGATAATACGACTGCAAGAAAGGTTTTCAAAACAAAGTCCCAGGATGCTTGTTTCCGGTCCAGGTAAGACAAAGCATGGCAGTTCGGGCTGGACTGTTCCCATGAGGCATAGGGTCAGGCTGATTTGCATATGGCCATGTCCGAACTGGGGTGGCAGAGTGGGCTAAAGAATGATGATGGATTAAACCCAGATCACATGACTGGGGGTGAGTGTTTGCAATGTTCAACAGTCCGTCCAACATCCCCTTTGGTTTTGACAGAGAGGCTAAGCCTTAGATGCCAATGTGACGGGTGCTTCTCAGCCGGAGCTGCCAGGAGTCACTGCCAAAGGTGGTCCACCTGGTAGAGCTGGACTTGGAGATGTGAGTCTCTGTTTCACTCTTGGACTTCTTGCAAGCCTTTGGTTTCTTCTTGGCCACTTTCTTTTCCAATCTGGTCTTCATTTGAGTCAAACAGTCCCTCAGGCAACGGGTTGTGGTTCTGCGTTGGGGTGTGTTTTTCAAGGCTGATTTATTACACCCTCCCCATGTTTCCTTCACCTCAGTGTAAGTTATCATACAAGGTTTCCTGAAAGGCAGCTCGTGAAAAGATAGGACCTCATTAAGATGCTGCTGGCTGCACTCTCTTCCTTCAGGGCAATGGATGGATATACTCCACTGCCCCGGCAGGCTACTGACCGCCATATTTGGAGATCTCTGCCTACCGGCAAAGATCTATGTGCTTTTAGAGGAGCCACCATAAAGATATATAGATATAGATTTTTTTTAATGACATCAATAATTTTGTAAACAATATTTAAGACAGAAAATGTATGTTGGAAGATGTTCTGCCAACTATATTCTGCTGTCATACACTTCCAGCAAAGAAGACGCGAGGATTATGAGACTTAGTGGATGATATAATAAGAGAAGAGGTCTAAGAGAAAAATGTTATTTCTCTACATGTTTATATGTTAAACACCTGAGTAGTGAAATACGTCTTCCTTTTTATGTAGGACACACAATATGTACCGTTGTGGTTTGGTGTTATTTATCCCTTTTTGCGGTCTTGTTTGTCTGTGGGTTTTTGTAATATTGAATGGGTTTTAAGAGAATGATTGTGGTGTGAGTGTTTTGGGTGATGAGCTGAGTATCACAAGGGGTATTTAATATATTTTTCTAGAGCATGTGGTAATCCTTTTTGTATATATGGCCTAGAGGAATGTCTTGGTACGTGATGGATATATTCATATTTATAGAGATATGATTACAATAAATAATATTTTTTCCAATAAGAATTATGATAATGAAATTGATGATTTTCTATGCTTTTTTAAAATCTTAGTGATGTATATATATATATATATATATATATATATATATATATATATATATATATATATACACTCCTAGATGACTGTTTAAGCATCCTTAAACTATGTTGAGATACTCCGCCAACGAAGTAGACCAGGCAGTTTTTCTCGTTCTGCTCTGCTGCTTGGCCAATAGCACAAAGCCGCTGTACTGTGCATTGTGAGGTTTCCTCCATGAAATCCCAAGTGTACTTTAGGGATAAGCCTGCACCGATCTGCCCAACCCATCAAGTGCACATTGTCTATGGTATTCGAGAATATTTGGGGGATGATTGCTTTGTACTACCACAATACCAGCCCTTCATGATGACCCCACACCAGAAAGGAGATCAGAATCAGAGATTTATGAAGTTCTAGGACGGTGAACCCTACACAGCTTTTGGTACAATGAGGTACTTGATTGATTATCCATATCATATTCCTCACAGTATATCAAACCATTATGATTGGGTGCAAAAAATACATCCAGCTCTCAAGATAAAGGAAACTAAGACACTTTCTATCCATTTGAGGTAATTTGGTAACCAAGCAACACCATTTTATTCTGTAAACATCCAGATTTGGCCCAAGTAGCTTCTCTTTTCGAGACTATGTACTAATAGGGAAAGTGAATATTCAACATCCATCCATCATTAGCTCACTAGCTTTCACCATCTCACTCTGGCAGCTGTGTGTACAGTTCCATCTGTACTAATAAAAGCAGAGAATTTGTTGGCGGACTCGCAAATGGATTCAAAATAATGTGTCAGTGATTTGTTTGGATACGTGTCACATCACAACATTGACGAGCTACAGCGTGAAATTCTCTTTTCTCTAAGGAACAGGGTGAGAAATCGTGGAATAGCCAAAGAGGCGCTATGTAAGCCTAGGTGTCTCACCGGGCATTCAAGCAGTGAAAATACTTTGTTGTGGTGCACATCAACGCAGGGGGTCTCATTAGGAGTCTGGAGGGAGCTGAAAATCCTGGAGGTAATTCTAAAAACGGAGTAGGATCCACCGACTGAGTTTCCTCCAAAGTTTTATCCCTATGGTGGAGGAAATTAAGCTGGTGGACTCTACTCTGTATTTTAAGTTTCCCCAGAAATTTCACTTAAACTCTAAATCAGTGGTTCTTAACCTGTGGCCCGGACCACACATAGGGTGGGTGCAGCCTACTCAGAGGTCCGTCCCTGATTAGAAAATTAAATATTATTAACAATGAAGTGTATATAAACAAAGAAGCAAAATGTACAATTGAAAATTTTAGAATGTTCTGTAAATGTGAAGGAATCTGAAATCAGAACCTAAAAATCAAGTCAGTATAATCAGATTGATTCGTGGGAGCAGTGCAAGTGCATCAAAAATAATATAGTCTGGACGATAAGTAGCCACAATTGAATTTAAAAAAGCTCTAACCTTCCTATTAAAATTAAAAGTTTGAATGTTTTATATTTGCTCACAAATTAAATAAAATATCTAAGCAGTTGTGTATTCATTAGATGAATGTTTGTTTCTGTATATTCTGTATATTGTTTTGTTCCTCATATCATCGAAAATGTTTAGGCGGGGTCCTCGGCTTCCAGTAATGATTAAGTGAGGGTCCCTGGATCCCAAAAATGATTCAGTGGTGGGTCCCCGGATTCCAATAATCATTAAGTGGGGGTCTACAGAAGTCAATAGGTTAAGAACCACTGCTCTAAATGCTTCACTTAACCCGTTGTATGGTGCTCCAGTGCTCATGACGAGCTAAGCTGGTCATGCGCCGTGGAACGCTCGCACGCTGGGCTAATTCCCTTGCTGTGTTGTGCTGAACGTTCCACGAAAACGGGTGTGGTCATGACGAGCTCAGCTCGTCATGAGCACATGAGCACTGTGCCTCATGACGAGCTGAGCTCATCATGAGCACCAGGGCGCTGTGCGCGCGCCTCCTCCCCCAAACACAGCGGGGGAATAACCCCAGCATGCAAGGGGTTAAACTAGAGTTGCCTTCCACAGTGAAGAATGCAGGGTGGAGCCTCTGTTGACATGGGAACTGGCCATTTTTCTCTGGAACCCGATGCGGATGTACAACAGCATAAGCTCATCATTTCCTGTAGAAGATGGCTACCATTCTACTGTGGGATACTCAACACATTACACTCCAAAATACAAGCACATGTGCCATAAATCAATCCAGAATTCAAGAGAATCAACCCTAAAAACACTGGACTGTGCCACAAAATAAACCACATGGCATAGAAGAAAAAGCCCAGCTGTGCCAGGAAATAAGCTCAGCATGATTCAATGGCATGAGACCGTCACATAACATATCAATCGCTGTGACACAAAACGTGTACAACCATGTCCTGAAATAAGTTATATGTCTGCTCTGGTAAAAAAAAAATGAGGTGCATCAAAAAATCTTTTACCTTGCATGCAGGGTTAAAATGTCTTGGGAATCTGCCTCGGAGGACATGCATTTTTTTTTTCATAAGAAAAGGGAAGGATGCAGAGAGGATGTGATTAGGCTATTTGTCCTTTCATTGCTCAGGGCTCCTTAAAGTTCACTGATAGCTTTTTTCAGGGAAATATGGATCCATTGTGTGCCTTTCCTGGAAATCTCATCTAACTACAACTGATTGGGGGAGAGTTGGCAATTACATTTTGCACTGACTACACTATTAACCTAGCTGGGAGACTCCTTCCATCCCTAAGTGACTATTAGGGCCACTTAGATATAAGGTGACTGAGGACCAAAGAGGCCTGGTCGTGTACGGCTAATGCTGGAATAGTAGTGGTTGATTAATACAAAGTGCCACAGCATTAGTATTTCACGGTACAAAGTGCAGAGTGCAAGGAAAGGTTGATTCTATGCAGATATACACTGGTATAATACCATTTATATTTTTTCTTTGTAAAAAGCATCTGATACTTGTTTTGCACGCTGGGCTGTTAAATTGTGGGATTTTCCATGTTTTTCCATGTCAGTAGAGTAATGAAATGAAATGAAATGAAAAAGAGATTTCTAAAGCGCACTGCGGCCAAGCGGCTTCCTGGCGCTGGGGGACACATCAGTATCTACAGAGGAACCCAAGGAATTTAGCCGGGGAATGCCTGAAGAAAAAGAAAAGTTTTAAGGGCTTTACGAAAGTGAGAAAAAATAGGGATAGAGCGAATGGAGAGAGGGAGATTGTTCCAGATCTGGGGGGTCAACACAGAAAAACGGGTGCCCCCGGTGCGGGATTTGCAGAAGCGGGGAACGTGAAGGAGAGAGAGTGAAGAAGAGCGGAGGGTACGGCTGGGGACATGAGAAGAGATTAGAGAGTTAATGAAAAGCGGGGCAGAGCGAGCATGCGCCCGAAAGGCCAAGCAAGCTAGTTTGAAATGAGACCTGAAATGAACCGGAAGCCAATGGAGGGTTTTGAGAGCAGGGGTGATGTGGGAGGATTTGGGGAGACGAAGGATAAAGCGGGCCGCCTGGTTTTGGATGGTCTGGAGACGGCGAGTTTCGTAGGCAGGAATACCTACGTACAGGCCGTTTCCATAATCCAGGCGGGAAGTGATGAGGGCCGTGATAATGGTTTTAAGAGCATCAACAGAAAAGAACCGGGAGATCTTGCGAATTAAACGGAGGGAGGAAAAACAAGAAGACACAACGGAACTAATTTGGGCGTGCATGGACAGATCATTGCTGATCTTGATGCCCAAAGTCCGAACAGAGGAAACTGGGGAGGGAGGAGGGCCAAAAGAAAGGGGCCAATGAGCTGGGGACCAGGGATTAGACCAACCACCGGTGAGGACAAGCTCTGTCTTATCGGGATTGAGCTTCAAGTGATTGAAGCTCATCCACTGGGAAATGAAAACAAGAGTGGAACAAAACTTAGGGAGAGAGTCAGCTGGAGATGAGCGGTCAAAGACGAGCTGGAGGTCATCTGCGTAGTTATACACAGAGGCCCCCAGCTCGAGAAGGGAGGAGATGAGGGGACGGATGTAAAGGTTAAAAAGAAGTGGGCAGAGGGAAGAACCTTGAGGGACCCCACAGGTGACCGGAAGGGGGGGAGCAGAAAAGTCAGAGAGGTGAACTGCCTGTGATCTGCCTTGAAGGAAGGACGCGATCCAGGAAAAGGCAATGCCTTGGATGCCCGCTGCGCTGACACGGTCGAGAAGGATGGCATGATCGACCGTGTCAAACGCAGCGGACAGATCCAAAAGGACCAAGGCCTGGGGGAGGTTGCTGTCGGCCTTTCCCTTAAGTTCATCCAGGACCGCGAGGACCACTCCCTCAGTAGAGTGACCGGGACGGAAACCCGCCTGATGGGAGGCCAAGAGATGATTCACCTCGATGTAAGAGGAGAGGCAGGATGTCACGTGGCTTTCGAGAATCTTCCCTAGGTAGGGAAGAAGGGAAATCGGCCTGAAATTAGATGGAAGGGAGGGGTCGAGGCCGGCTTTTTTCAAAATGGGAAAAACTATAGCCGATTTAAAAGAAGAGGGGACACAGCCTGAAGCCAAAGAAGTATTGAGAAAAGTAAGGGGGGGGACGGGACAACTAATATAAAGGGTTCTGAGGATCCGTGCGGGAGCACAGTCCGCAGGGGAGCCGGACTTGACCTTGACAAGCAGGTCGAGGAAAAGCTCAGATGAAATAGGTTCAAAGTGATCCAGGACAGAAGGAGACAAAGGAGAATAACCAGAGAGTTCAGTTTGAGACACAATGGGAATGTTGGCCTTAATGGTAATGATTTTATTGATGAAATAGTCATTCAGAGAGTGACAGAGAGATTGAGAAGGGGCAGGGGAGAGACTGGCGCGACCAGAGGTGGCAAGACTGTGAACTAGTGAGAAAATCTCACGGAATTTGTTGGCCGAGAGAGCCACTCTCTCAGTAAAGTATTTGGATTTGGCCGCTAAGATGGCTTTTTTGTAGTTATTGAGAAGGGCTTTGTATTTGAGGCGAAGGGTCGGGCAGTAGTTGCGTCGCCAATGGCGCTCCGAGCGCCTAAGCTCTAGTTTAAGGAATTTAAGGTCACTGGAAAACCACTTTTGAGCGTAGTGGGGGCGAGCTGATTTGACCTTTTTTAGTGGGGCGGCCTGGTCACAAGCAGAAGAAAGCCATGTATTAATGGCATCCGCCTGACTTTCCAAAGATAGGTCAGTCAGGGTAGGAGCAGAAGAGAGCAATAGAGAAGAAAGATCACTAACATCTGTCTTATTCCAGCTTCGAGCCATGATGTTTTTAGGCAGGGGGGCTTTGTCAGCTTGACCCAAACGGATGGAAAAGAAGATCATAGAGTGGTCCGACCAAACAACGGGAAGGATAGAAGTGGGCGAGAGATTACAACGGAGGGACCAGATTTGGTCCAAGATATGACCGTGAATGTGGGTAGGGGCCAAAACGTGAGGTAAAAAATTAAGGCACTGAAGTGTAGCAGAGAAATCTTTGGATGAGGAGTCCTCCCTCGGATCACCCGGCCAAAAGTTGAAGTCACCGAGCAGGAGCAGCGAAGAATTATTTACCGCCAAGGTGGCCAAAAGATCCTGCAGGGTAGACACAAATGATGGCATACTTTGAGGGGGGCGATACATAAGGACCACCGTGAGAGGTACCGGGAAATTGAGCGAGCCACCAGAAAGTCAACACTGGATATGCGGGGGTGCGGAAGAAGCTGGAATTCCATAGAGGAGCGAATGATCATCGCCACACCCCCTCCAGTTTTTCCGTCAGGGCGGTCAGCACGAAGGGCATAGTGGGTGTTGGGGAGAATAGCAAGGAGGTCCGGGAGTGAGTCGGAAGAAAACCAGGTTTCGGTAAGAAAAAGGAGATCCGGGGAATCAGTATCCAAAAGATTGAATAGGGCAGTTTGGTTTTTAACAGCGGAGCGAGTGTTAAGGAGAATAGCAGAGACAGCTGGGGAGCCGGAAATAGGGCCGGTAACAGAAGGCATACAAGAGGTAAAGGGAGAGGAAATTGGAGAGACAGGGCGAGAGCAAAGAGAGTAGGGGGCATAGATACCGTGCGAAATTAAGTGTTGGGCTGCAGAGGGGTGAAGGGGGGCAGAAGCAGAAAAGGATAGTAATTGGGCAGAGGTGTACACCAGGGGGGGGGACAGGGTCTGTGGCCCCTGGTCCCGGCCCGTCGCGGACGGGCTTAACTTAGGCACAACTTCGGCACGCCTTCGTCGCGCCCGCTGCGCTCGTCCGCTGCGCCGCCGGGACTGGCCAACCATTATATAGGGACACATGGGGGAAAGTGGCTAGGGGGGAGGGGCCCAAACGCTGCAACGCTGACCCAGAGCCGCCCAAGATGGAGGACTCGCCCGTCTCAGGAGGAGACGATCAGCGGGAGGCGCTCTGGGTGGCGTGCAGGAGGGAGAAGGTAGAAGCTGCTAAAAGGTGCTGCCGTGCGCGGTAGTCCAGAGCGCAGCTGAGGGGCACAGCGAGCGATGACCAAGGTCAGTGAGGGGCTTTAAAAAGTTAACGTTGCTCCCGGCGAAGCCTCGGGAGTTCTGAGTGCTGAGTGATGTGAGTACATTCCATTAATGTTGGTTTCGGAGGCTGATGCGGGAAGGAAGCTTTGTTGTCTCAATGATGGGGCTGTAGCGCTTGCCAGCTTGTGAGGTTAACTTTCGGGTGCATGGCCGAGGAGGGATGTCTCCGTTGCTGTCCGTTGGCACCTCCCGGGCAGTAGTCCGTGGCATTGTAAAGTGGCAGATGACAATTGACCACAAGCAGAAAGAACACTGCTGGTCCACAAGACCAGGATCCATGCTAAGTTTTTAGAATATCCATACAGAACCAATTAACGTACAATAGGCCTCAATGGGGGATTGCTTATGTAGTCATTGGTTAACCTGAAAATATTGCCTGGATCAGGCCATCATGGACCAACGTTGGTCAATTCTCTAGACTAGAAGAAGTGGAGTCAGGTTTATTGGGTATGCGCAAACAGGGATGATTTGACAATCCACAAGGAAATTTGGCAGAGTTCCATAGAGTGGTTGCTTGCTAAGAGTTGGATCATTCATCTGTGGTGTGAAATATGATTTATTGGCTGGAATACACGACAGCTCATTTGAGCAGTACTAAGGTTGCACTGCGAGGACCAGGAGGCCGAGTGAGCGGCAACGCCCACTGGGGCGGGGAACTCAATAAAATTAGAAGCACCGTTTGTCCTGTACGCCAGTTTCCATCAAGCCTCTGACAAAGGGCAGGGGCTCGAAACGCGTCGGCTACATTCATTTCCTGTGCTCGTTACCTACTCACGCTGCAGCCTTGAATAAATCTGTCAAGCTATACTAACCTGTGTTGGACACCTCCGTTGAGGCAACTTTTGTGGATTTATATATATATAGAAGTGCGCAAGGCGGATTCGTCCGCCGAAACGCGTCTAGGTTCATCTATGGAATAAACTTTTTTTTAAAATACTGCATCCCACCCAACTCCCACGGGGACTCCATGGAAAGCAGGCACGGACACGAAGTGGCTTTGGATTCGGCATTTATTTCTCTGTGCAGGTCGCCCTCAATCCCGAGCACAAGGAGAGACGCGTTTCAGCCTTCAAGAGGCCTTTGTCAATCATATATATATATATATATATATATATATATATATATATATATATATATATATATATATAGAGGCATGCACGCACACACACACACACACACACACACAAATATCTCTGGTTCTCATTTAAAGCGCTCCAATGCCCTTAGGCCAAGTTTGCGCTATATAAAACTACCAAGCACAAGCTCTCGGCATGCTCTTTCTGGACCACGTTCGGCCAGCAGTTTCTGCAGGTGGCTAAGTGGCCGCCAACTCTCTAGGGCTCTGCGGTTGCGCTCAGTATCTGTTAAGAAAGTTGTTCACACTTTGTAATTTGCTGCTGTAAAAGTGTTTTTTCGATTTGGAGCCGAAGGCGACCAGGAGACGTATGTTGTCAATTAGACTCTGGGTCCGATCCAAATGCATTGATTGAAAGGAACGGCGCTGAGCGGTGTTAGGGGCACGCAGGGAACAGTGTTCCGTGTGTACAATCAAGCCCAACAAGCATTGTTAGCAGAACCTTGGGTGGCAGTCAATCAACTCGGAAGCCCGGGGCTTGGTAAGCTGAAAGGACTTTTGCCAGCCAGAGTAGTTAGCAAGAATGCCACCCACCATGCTAGAAGCAAGGAAAATGTCCCTTTTGACTGCTGTTGAGGTAGTAAATACAGTATTTATCAGGGTTCTATTGGCAGTTCAGGGCTCTGCGCCCCGGTGCCACTGAACCTGCTGCTCTAATGGGGGATACAACCGTAGACAGCCAACTAGAACAGCTGCCTATCCCGCTTCCAGGGTCACTGGGCAGTGTAATGTCACTTCATTGCAACACTAAAGAACAAAAGTACAAAGCGTTTCCGGTCTGTGATTCACAAAATCACACATTTTGTGAAGCAGAAAGGCAAGCCGCAATGCACAGAAGGTGCTCTGTGAGTCGTAAATGGACCATCAAAGTACACTTCGAGACTGAGGGCCACATGTACAAAGGTAAGGGTTTGCGATGACAAAATAGCGAATTTGTGCGATTCGCCATTTGGTAATCGCAAAGACCCATGTACAAATGCACATTTTACGATTCCCAAATAGGTCGCAAATAGACCTACCTCATGAGTATTCATGAGGTAGGTCTCGGTTTGCGACCCAATGGGAATCACACAAATCACAGGAATGGTGGACTCCTGGGGTCAGCAGGCCACCATGCCTGTGATTGCTTTTCAATAAAGCAATCTTTTAATGTTTATTTTTATTTTTCATTCAGTTTGTTTTCCTGAAAGAAAACGGGATGGGTTTCAAAAATAAAAATGTAAAGTTTTCTTTTCACTTTTGAAGAGTAGACAGTGGTCCGTGGCACCCCTTCCTGCTCTTACAAAACGTTTCTGCATATATTCACAAAGGTAAAGGAGTCCCATGGGACCCCCTCTCATAAGCAAATGGGTTGCCAAGTACTTGAAAGAGGGTGGTAAACTGCAAATGTTCTGCGACTGTATTTCGGTCGCAAAATATTCATACATAGCACTGTGATTCGGTATTAGTAAGGGACAAGGTCCTTCCTTATACCGCAATTGCAAACCCAATTTATGATTTGGTAATAGGTAGACGAAGCGCAAATAGGGATTTGCACATTTCAATAAGCTTTTTTGCTTTTGAAAACAGGACGATTCTGCGAGTCAGGCAAGTCAGGCATGTTTACGACTGCAAAAACACTTTGTACATGTGGTCCTGAGTGCAAACTTGAAGTTTAAGGGGAGGTAAGGAGGCGTCTCCCTCCTCCTCCTGAATCGCAATGCAGCGTATCAGTGGCTTCCGATTGCCTTCTCAAAACGTTGCTCAGATCTCAACTGCTGAAAAGAGGTGGTATCCATTCTTAAAGGAGGTCCCCATTCTCATAGGTGGCATCCATTCGCAAAGGTGGTGCCCATTCTCATAGGTGGTATCAATTCACAAAGGTAGTGCCCATTCTCAAAGATGGTACCCACTCTCAAAGGTGGTACCCACTCTCAAAGGTGGTACCCACTCTCAAATGTGGTACCCATTCAAAGGTGGCACCCACTCTCAAAGTTTGTATCCATTCTCAAAGGTTGTATCCATTCTCAAAGATGGTACCCCTTCTCAAAGGTGGTACCCCTTCTCAAAGGTGGTACCCCTTCTCAAAGGTGGTACCCCTTCTCAAAGGTGGCACCCATCCTCAAAGGTGGCACCCATCCTCAAAGGTGGCACCCATCCTCAAAGGTGGCACCCATCCTCAAAGGTGGCACTCATCCTCAAAGGTGGCACCCATCCTCAAAGGTGGCACCCATCCTCAAATGTGGTATCCATTCTCAAATGTGGTATCCATTCTCAAAGGTTGTACCCATTCTCAAAGGTGGTATCCATTCTTAAAGGTGGTATCCATTCTCAAAGGTGGCATCCATTCTTAAAGGTGGTATCCATTCTTAAAGGTAGTCCCCATTCTCAACTGTGGTATCCATTCTAAAAGGTGGTACCCACTCTCAAAGGTTGTATCCATTCTCAAAGGTTGTAACCATTCTCAAAGGTGGTATCCATTCTTAAAGGTAGTCCCCATTCTCAAATGTGGTATCCATTCTCAAAGGTGGCATCCATTCTTAAAGGTGGTATCCATTCTAAAAGGTGGTACCCACTCTCAAAGGTTGTATCCATTCTCAAAGGTGGTACCCGTTCTCAAAGGTGGTACCCGTTCTCAAAGGTGGTACCCGTTCTCAAAGGTGGTACCCGTTCTCAAAGGTTGTATCCGTTCTCAAAGGTTGTATCCGTTCTCAAAGGTGGTACCCATTCTCAAAGGTGGTACCCATTCTCAAAGATGGTATCCATTCTTAAAGGTGGTATCCATTCTCAAAGGTGGTACCCACTCTCAAAGGTTGTATCCATTCTCAAAGGTGGAACCCATTCTCAAAGGTGGAACCCATTCTCAAAGGTGGAACCCATTCTCAAAGGTGGAACCCATTCTCAAAGGTGGAACCCATTCTCAAAGGTGGAACCCATTCTTAAAGGTGGGACCCACTCTCAAAGGTTGTATCCATTCTCAAAGGTGGTATCCATTCTCAAAGGTGGCATCCATTCTTAAAGGTGGTATCCATTCTTAAAGGTAGTCCCCATTCTCAACTGTGGTATCCATTCTAAAAGGTGGTACCCACTCTCAAAGGTTGTATCCATTCTCAAAGGTTGTAACCATTCTCAAAGGTGGTATCCATTCTTAAAGGTAGTCCCCATTCTCAAATGTGGTATCCATTCTCAAAGGTGGCATCCATTCTTAAAGGTGGTATCCATTCTAAAAGGTGGTACCCACTCTCAAAGGTTGTATCCATTCTCAAAGGTGGTACCCATTCTCAAAGGTGGCATCCATTCTTAAAGGTGGCATCCATTCTTAAAGGTGGCATCCATTCTTAAAGGTAGTCCCCATTCTCAAATGTGGTATCCATTCTCAAAGGTGGCATCCATTCTTAAAGGTGGTATCCATTCTAAAAGGTGGTACCCACTCTCAAAGGTTGTATCCATTCTCAAAGGTGGTACCCATTCTCAAAGGTGGCATCCATTCTTAAAGGTGGCATCCATTCTTAAAGGTGGCATCCATTCTCAAAGGTGGTACCCGTTCTCAAAGGTGGTACCCGTTCTCAAAGGTGGTACCCGTTCTCAAAGGTGGTACCCGTTCTCAAAGGTTGTATCCGTTCTCAAAGGTGGTACCCATTCTCAAAGGTGGTACCCATTCTCAAAGGTGGTACCCATTCTCAAAGATGGTATCCATTCTTAAAGGTGGTATCCATTCTCAAAGGTGGTACCCACTCTCAAAGGTTGTATCCATTCTCAAAGGTGGAACCCATTCTCAAAGGTGGAACCCATTCTCAAAGGTGGAACCCATTCTCAAAGGTGGAACCCATTCTCAAAGGTGGAACCCATTCTCAAAGGTGGAACCCATTCTTAAAGGTGGGACCCACTCTCAAAGGTGGTATCCATTCTCAAAGGTGGTATCCATTCTCAACGGTGGTATCCATTCTCAACGGTGGTATCCATTCTCAACGGTGGTATCCATTCTCAACGGTGGTACCCACTCTCAAAGGTGGTACCCACTCTCAAAGGTGGAACACACTCTCAAAGGTGGAACACACTCTCAAAGGTGGAACCCATTCTCAAAGGTGGAACCCATTCTCAAAGGTGGAACCCATTCTAGAATGTGGTATCCATTCTTAAAGGTAGTCCCCATTCTCAACGGTGGTATCCATTCTTAAAGGTGGGACCCACTCTCAAAGGTTGTATCCATTCTCAAAGGCGGTATCCATTCTCAAAGGTGGTACCCACTCTCAAAGGTGGTATCCATTCTCAAAGGTGGTACCCATTCTCAAAGGTGGTATCCATTCTCAAAGGTGGAACCCATTCTCAAAGGTGGAACCCATTCTAGAATGTGGTATCCATTCTTAAAGGTAGTCTCCATTCTCAACGGTGGTATCCATTCTTAAAGGTGGGACCCACTCTCAAAGGTTGTATCCATTCTCAAAGGCGGTATCCATTCTCAAAGGTGGTACCCACTCTCAAAGGTGGTACCCATTCTCAAAGGTGGTACCCATTCTCAAAGGTGGTACCCATTCTCAAAGGTGGTATCCATTCTCAAAGGTGGTACCCATTCAAAAGTGGTACCCTTTCTCAAAGATGGTATCCATTCTCAAAGATGGTATCCATTCTCAAAGGTGGTATCCTTGGTCTCATGGCCAGGGTAATGTGGATGAAATCAAACACGCAAATCTATAAAAGATGCACTGCAGGAAAAACAAGCATTTTCTGCCCTTTTATGAGACCAGGATAGGTGCCAGGAGCGGCTCGTATTGGGGAAAAGAGGCAGGGTCGGGGAGGGGGTGGAGGGTGACACAACGGAGATTAAAACTTTTTGTACAAAAGAGGAGGGGGGACAAGAAATACACAGTTAAACGTACGTCCTGCCCTCGAGGAGAGACGTGTCCCGTTCTTCCGTTCCTCTCTGCCGCTGCAGGCAGGCACAGGCTCCCAGCCTGCCATGCAGCCAATCCGGAAGCTGCTCTCACATGAGAGCGGCTTAAGGATTGGCTGGAGTGCCGATGTGCACTCCAGGACGGATTGGGAGTCTATGCCTGCTCTCTCCAGCCCCAGTAATGCAGGTGGGGTTGGAGAGGGGTCAATGCACATGTGCTTTTTGGCCAGCCTGACACCGCCGGCCAAAAATTATATACGCAGTGCAGATAGAGCTCACCACTCCCCCTCCTGTCTATCATAACCCTGACCCGTCCCAAGAAAAATAAAACAATAATAAAACGGGTTTCAAACCAGTTTTATTTTGTTACATTTTCTTAAAGTGCTGGCGGGGGCACGCTCCTTCACCATAGCGGAGGAGCCGCCGATGCGAAGTGCTGACCTTTAAGTTTTTTATTGCTTACAACACAATCAATTTACCTGACTCATCACATTGTGTGAACCCTCACAATCTGAGTCTGCTGCCCCATTCTTGTGTTTGGCTGAGATGCTGTAATGTTAAGTGTATGTGCTCACTGCAATCATTAGGCAGCTCCTCGCCTCTTCTGAGCATGAAATGGCCCAGGAGTGACAGAGTAAAAGAGATGGAAAAGCCTTATAAAAGTCTGGTGGGCATTGAGAAACCAGAATGAACAAGTCCAATGCATCCATTCTTGAAGGATCCCTGGTAGGGTGACCAGATGTCCCCGTTTTCCCAGGACGGTCCCCGTTTTTGGAGAAGTGTCCCGACACTTTTTTCCAAGGGACTCAAATGTCCCTGTTTTCAAACAGTGTCCGGGTTAAACACAGAAATGTCCCTGTTTTCATTGTTCCGGTTGAGCATGCGCATGCATGCTCTATTTTTTGGCAAATATATTCCTTAAAAGTGTAAATGTCATAAAAAGTACTAATGCTGCTGCGTAAGGGAGGGGGGTGCCAATAAAAGACCTCGGATTTGTTGTCTGTAATGCTTCATCTCGGTCTGTAGAAGGAGCTGTCGTAGTCCTTTTTCTATGTATATGACAGTTGTCAAATAGTCCTACTTTTATGTCGATGGTTACTGCAAACCATAGTCCTACTTTCATGTCTATGACCTGTCCCCGTTTTATTGTTTTGAGAATCTGGTCACCCTAATCCCTGGGTGTAACTCCGGAGGAGGCCAGACCCTACAGGGAGCATTGTTTAGTGTTGTGACGTGGTCATTGCACAGGGGGTAGTACTTAACCATTTTCTAGACCTACCTTTGCTACTGGTCGATCCCTGGTACCCTCACACTTCCAACAAATGATGAACAGCAGGCACGTGCCGCTCCATTACAGAATAAAACCCCAAGGATTCTGGTCTCCTCGTCCCACCCGGGAGCATCAGTTCTGGCAACTCACCTCTTTCTTGTTCCGAGAAATAGAATTGGGGTCAATGGATCCTAGGGTGAGGTTTGGGAGGACGTGGTTGAGAACCTTAGCTGCAAAAACCTAAGAGACGAGAAAAAGAGCCGGTTGGAACTCTGTAGAAAAGCCACACAATCACATTATTGTGTTACACTTTACCAGTGGTGATCTAGTAACAGCGACAGTTCACTTTGCTTCATGTACACAATATTACTTTTTGCATGAACATATGTGAACCATAACAACATTTACGTCTGAAGGACTTTAGGATGGACTTTGTTTAGTCCACAAAGATAAAATAGCAAACCATTACAAGAATTATTACGTTTTGACAAAGCCAATAGGTCTGGATTTTACACAGTGCATGCACACTGATATGTCCTGTACAACACACATACACACCAATGTCAGAAGACATTAAGGGGCACATGCATCAATGTAGGCTTTTGCGATTCCTTAATTGTGATTATTAAGGAATCTCAATTGTGATTAAGGAATCACAATTAAGGACTCGCAAAAGCCTATGCATGTAGGAATTGCTTAAAAAACATTGTGATTCCCAAACATTCCTTAATTGTGACTCGCAAATTGCGAGTCGCAAATAAGGAATGCCTTCCCATTCATTCCTATCTGCCCATAGGAATGAATGGGAGAGTGCATGCACAATTTGAGAGTACCCAACAGGTACTAGCAAATTGTGCATGCAATTTCAAGGGTGCAAGGGTGTCAAGAGGACACCCTGTTGCACCCCTGAAATTGATGTGTGCACCCATGTTACACACACACACGTCCCAAGAGCATGTGTGTGTGTAACATGGGACTTTGAAGAATGCACTTCGGTGCTTTTTTCAAAGAAATTGCAATTTACTATCACCTTTCCTTTGACGGTAATTTGCGAATAATAATTGCGAAATCGCAATTATTTTTACTTTATTGCATTGCATTGCATTTAAGGAATCGCAAATTGCGTTTCATTAAATGCAATTGCAAATTAAGTAATCACAATGTTGAGATTTCTTTAATTTGGATTTTTGCATTTGGGATGATGCATCCCAAATTGGAAACAGCAAAGCACAGGCTCCCTGTCTCCCTGGGAGTGCAAATCATCGGCGCTCAGGCCAAATCCTGAAGCTGCTCTCATGTGTGAGAGCAGCTTCAGGATTGGCTGCAGGGTAGTCTGGGAGCCTCTGCTTGCAGTGGATACATGAGGACAGCGATGTGTCGGGCTGCAGGCAAGTTCTTTTTTTTTGCTTGTTGTCCCATCCCACAAGCCCCTCCCACTCCTCTGACACGTCCCTACTGTACCTGATGGACTAGTTGCCACAAGTGCATGATTAGAGAATTAAATTGAGAGACGAACAAACCAAGCCTGGCCTGCAAATGACCCATTGGCTTCCAGTGGGGCCTAGACTTGCATTTCAAATTCTTTCGATGATGAAGGAGGTCTCCTGGAGAAAGAGTCAAGGCTATCCGCAAGGCTTGCGCCACAGTGCATGTCAACCAGGATGCCCCAATCAGCCAGCAGTTATATAATCTGTCAATCAAACTTCAGGCAATAAATGCACAGCCGCAGGTCCCTTCCAAGAGAGAGCCCCACCTCTAAACAATCATACCAACCAAGACAGCTGAATCATCTCACCAGTGGTGCAGAAGACCCTGAAATTGAATCCATTCAAGTAAGTCTTCCACTGACAGTACATATAAGAGGATGCACCCTTTGTACTATGACTGGTCTTCAGATGTCAATGGCCGACTGGACAAAGACCCTCAGGCCCACCACTTACTACCTGGCAACGTCAATCCATATCTAGGCTGGAATCTACTGGGGGGCAATCCAAAGCATGCAGCTTGGCAACACAGCTTGAAGTGATCGAAGAGAGCTGGTCGGGGAACCAGGCTGGGATCTGGAGGAGCTCTACGTATGCAGTGTGCTTGGTGTAACGTTTGATGATGCACTACACAGCGATTGTAGAAATTCAGTCAAGACCAACCAGGAATCTTGGACTGACAAACTGCCCTACACATTCTGTAGTCACCCCCGTTGGTGGAACACCCCCTTACTCGGAGGAGAGCAACAAGAACTGTCTAATCTGTGTAACTTTTTAAACCAAGTGTAAATTACTAACCCAGGGCCCAATTCACAGAACTAACTTACGACAAAATCCTAAACTTACTACTTTTGGTATTCACAGTAGGCACTTAGTAGTCTTAAATTAGGATTTTATCCTAAATTAGGATTTTGTCTTAAGTTAGGATATTTATTGGCACTCTTTAGTAGGTGCCAATAAATATTGGCAGTTAGGAGAATAAGTGAATTTAACCATAATATGGGGATTTTAAGATTTAGATATCATGGTATTGATTGTGTGAAAACTGACAAGAGGGGTGGTAACAGGACCCTACAATTAAGACGTAGGGAATGTATGTGGATCATGAAACTGAGGGCTGTGGAATTGGGTTTGAATTTGGATTCAGAACTACAATATTTTTTGGGTCATTAGCCCTTTAGGTAACCATGTATACATTAAGGAACTGTATAGACAACTGTGTATTTAGGTTACCTAACCCCACGTTTTTAAATATATGACTCGCCTATTTCCTGTATCTGCAGACACACAGTATATGCAATACTTCAGTTTGAAGATTTGGATTATTGTAGTCAGTACTTTTGATTATGTCTAACAATGGACATCTTATTTTTGAGATATTGCTTACTTACATATGTTTATCTTTCTTTTACCTCTTTCTTTCCCTTCTGTTTAACTAATGAATAACCCAAAAATCTTTTAGGGACAACTTTCCCTTAGACTTATATTGATAAAGCTTGTTCTCGTCTAATACCTTCGAAAAGGGTCACTTTTGGACTATGGTAATATGCAGTCGCCGTACCGCGATTAGGATTTGGTTACAGTGAAGAAAACATACAGGTAAATTGAACTTTAGCACTAAGTGTGAACATCGGTTTAGGAGTTTGAGACCTACTACGGGCCTCAAGTTGATTTTGAAAATTCTTTTCTTCAGGATATTTGTAATAAAATAAATGTTTCCTTTCTACTCATATTTCAACGTAGTATTGTTTAATACTATTGGCTTTAATGATGCGAGCGCATTGAATTAGTTATTAATCGCTGTGTATTTCACGTATGGTATAGGACATAGAAAGGGGACTTCGAGTGTCTAAGGATTTGATCACGGGCTTCACACATATATATGCTTGGAATTTCTCTACTATGGAATATTATTATGGATTATTTGTAACTTTTGTATTGGGATATTAGAATATTCATTTATTATATCAGAAACGGTTAGATCACAGATTATGAACCACTTTAAGATGGCGCACGCTGTTTAACAGTATTTAAAGGACGGTCAAAATGGCGACCCCGCTGCACGCGAGTCGCTGATAGAAACGGAACGAGTTACTGCTTGAGGTGAGTGTAGTTAGGGGAACGGGAGATTAGGTTGAACGGACTTATATATTTATATACTGAAGGCTTTATTTTGACTTTTTAGATCACGTAGCTGTGAAATGTGGCGATTGTCATTTTAGAGCTGATGTATACTTTATGTTTTACCTAACTTTCGATAGTAAGGTTGGGAATAGGATATACATCTGGAAACCTACGGCATGACTTAATTTAACTTTTCAGATTACAAAATTGTGGATACTTAGTGACTGAGAATACTGAGGTGATGTATATTTAATTGTACACTAGTCCTACATTAGCGTAATGTGGGTGTTTTAAACATTTATAGTGGTTCATTTGTGTATCTTTTTCTATTGATAGGAGTATGTAAGTGCGACACTTTTCGCCTGATTTGATATTGGAAGATATGGATAAGGGATACTGTGTTATTGTGTGGATAAGACACTGAAGGTGAGACATTATGTAATAATAGCTCGTGATCTGTGGGATAGTTTCTATTTGTTGGACTTCAATCACGTGTCGAATTTTTCTATTGTAGATATATTCTGAAGTCATTATACTCGCGTGTAGTCAGAAGAATAGAAGTTCACTGTTTGGATAGTATCTATTTGACTTGAATGGTGGTGAGTGGTTAAGGGCATTATTATACTTAACGGCCAGATTTTTAATTTGAATTTCATGTAGATGTTTGATCCAATGCTGGGGGTCCCTAACTGTTTAAACTATGTATGGCTATAATTGTGATAGTTGCCTTGGTTTGTACTATATTAATGCCATATCCAGCTGCCAGACCCCATTAGAAGATATTGGAGGTACATATGTCCAATTTGCCTTTTTACTTAAATTTTGAATGTTTCTACGTTTCACAGAGACAGTCAGTTATTAGATAGAATATTGAACTCTTGAGACTGTGACCATATTTACAGGTGAATATAGCCTATATTCAAATCCCTTTTACTCTGGGGAGAGGATGTGCACAATGGTGACTTCGATACCTCGGTGGTGTTCTTTACTTTCTGGTCCATCTCTTTTCTTGTACTATATATCACATTGTTTCTGGTGTTCTTTTCTTTACATCTCCTTAATAATTTCCATGATTATACTTATTTTCAATGGGGATGCTTGGGTTTATATGTACATAGTGTTAATTGTGTACAAATTTGATTGATATATGTTTTTTTGAAATTTTGGGTTGAAGGCCCGAGGAAGTCATTTTGCACATACTCGTGCTTGACAAAACACGTGTTGGCTGCATTTGGTTGTAGAATTTTCCTCTTATGAGAATAAAGAAGATCTATCTTGTAATATTGACTGAATCGGAGTGTATATTTGACTTTAGGAGAATTTATCCTGAATCTGGACTACTGACCTATACACTTTTGAATATGAGAAATGGACTATGATAATATATGATCAAGGATTTATGGATATTTCACAAACTTATTTTTCTTTGTGTATCATTTTCATCAACTGAATTGCTTGATTTGTCTGTGCTTATTAATGATTTTGAATTGCTTATATTGATGATACTATTTTGACTTTGAATTTGTAATTTAGGTGCTCAGGGAGGATCCTATATTTTGACTTTATAAGGTCCATACCCTGGTGTGGACTCTGGGGGTTGTCTGGTAACCACCCCTTTTCTCCCTTTGAAGCGCCCCTATAAAATTTGCTGGTATAAGTTACTATTACCCCTATACTGTGTTGAGCGCCCTTTCTATACCTGGTTGCCAGGGAGTATTTATTTAGATCAATAAAACAGAGATCGATTATCTAGACATACAAGTCTATATAAAAGATCAGAAAATATGTACCACACTCTTTCGAAAAGCAACTGTTTGCAATAGCATTTTATCAGCTAACAGTGCGCACCCCAGATGTTTAAAACGGAGTGTTCCGTATGGAGAATTCTTAAGATCATGAAGAAACTGCTCGGAAGAAGCAGAATTCCTCTTACAATTAGATGAAATGTACAATAGATTTATAATCAGAGGATATCCCATAACAGTGTTGGACAATGCAAAATCAAGAACCCTGCAGAAGAATAGAGAAGCCTTATTATACCCCAAAAGAACAACCATGGAACAGAATGATGACCCTGAGATCAATAAAGTAAGATATATTGCACAATTCAATTCCTTACGCAAAACAATAAGGGATGCGCTCCTAGTTCATGAAAGATTTTTGAGAAAGGATGACGACTTAAAGGAAGTGACATCAGGTCATCTCAACATAACATACTGGGAGACATCCTCACACACAGCCACTATCAAAGAATAGATCAAGGCGGCAGCAAAATGCAATGGCTGAGAGCGAAAGGATACTTTAAATGTCCAAAATGCAGAGCATGCAGATATGGCATGAACCAACAGAAAACAAGCACTATGTTGGGCGAGCAAAGAGCCATCACAGAAAGGATTACCTACGAAACCACA
Organism: Lissotriton helveticus; assembly: GCF_964261635.1. NCBI lineage: Eukaryota > Metazoa > Chordata > Amphibia > Caudata > Salamandridae > Lissotriton > Lissotriton helveticus. The sequence goes on from NC_136070.1 coordinate 1,239,027,332, forward strand.
CATGTGGTCTATGCCCTAAAATGTGAACGCAGAAAAGAATACATAGGAAGTACTGTAAACAAATTAAAACTACGCATTCTACAACATCTAAGGGCAATCATGAACAAAGACTTTGCGAACGCAATCGCCAAACATATTTGGAATGTACATGATGGCAACTCTGGTAATCTCAGATACTATGGAGTAGAACACATCCCTCCTAACATCAAAGGGGGAGACTGGGATTTATTATTAAGACAGACAGAATCCAGATGGATCATTATGAAAGGAACAGAAATACCATGGGGTTTGAAGGCAGAGGCAGAATTACATAACTTTTTCTGATTAACGTTCTAGAGGAGTTTTGTTCCCAGAATAATGACGTTCAAATAAAACCTCACTCTGCAAATTGTATATACTTTGTTTTGAATCCATATTTGTGTTATCACGTAGCTTATAACTATACTTTATGAAGATAATTTCGTTTTAAACCATGTAGTCCTTATCAGAATGCTCACATGTAACATTAGGAACATAGATCAGACCCATGTTGGTGGCCTATGATTTTTATATGACTGTTCCAATTGGAGTAGACTTGCATAAATTGCTTAATATTGATCTAGTCAATATATGCCAATGAGGAATCATCAAAAGGAAGAAGGGCAAGAATGGAATGTAGTAGAAATTTGAATATAATAAGGTACTTTACAGAGATTTTCGATCTTTATACCGTAAATTCTTGTTTTACTGTTTTCACTGCATTGATATTGGTGCATGTCTCTACTTTCTTACTTAACATAGTTTGAGAAAATTGTATACTATATTTAATGAGGAATTGTCTAACTGATGAGATTGAAGAGTGCATGTAGCTGCAAGGTTGAAATACGATAGGTACTACACCGAGATTTGGCAACTCTGAACCTTTTTTGGTATTTCACCAAATTTAGACAACTTTGTACCTCAAAATGTGATCTCATTATCTTTTCCAACAGTGAATTATGTATTGTTGCACTTCTCCGTTTAATCAATAATTAAGTAACTATTGATTATTTATATATCCTTCTTTTAGTCAACATGGACATGTCATGAGAATGATATGATAGTTGGGCACGTTCACATGTTACTTCAGCATTAGCTAACCATCTTTGCAAGTTTATCCTCTCTATGACTCGCATTAAAGAAATAGCATTTTACTTGAAGAACTTCACGAGTCTATAGACGATGTGATTAGGTTTAAAACCGTCTCTTCGATTATTATTGATTGTTTGAATCACTGTTCCTTTAAAAATATGTTTTTAATTTGGGATGCTGTTTTTTGTAAAGGAGGGCAGGTAAACCAACCTCTTTTTAAACACCCTACATTTGCTATCACATGACCCGGACGAAGGCCTCGGGCCGAAATGAGAAGGTCGTTTGTTTGTTCCTGTTGCACTTGGCACTTTGCATGCTTTATATGAAAACTAAATGGAGAAAATAACTAAAAATAAAAATGGTGAACAACTTAAACTTGCCTTGATCTTGCGGATTTATACAAAGAAACCCCAAATTATAGTTACTGGTACAGGTGCGATTTATAGTTACCTGAGAGCATGGGTCCTAGTTTCTTGATATAACTATAACGTGAATTTCATTGGTTTTTAACATTACATTGTTACTATCCATTTCATCTAACTATAACTTTACTTTAATTTTTTTCAGTGAATTTCGAGGTTTTTGTAATGTAAAGTAACGATTTGTTACCGTACGTAAAACCAACCCCGTGCCGTGCACGGCTTTTAGCTGTGTGCAGCAGGGGCTTGGCTGCAGGGCCTGATTGCAGGACCAACCCTCTGCATGCAGATACCCCATGCAGAGCATGGCCTTCATCAGAGCGCGGAGGGAGTTTGAGCTGCTGCCACACAGCGTAAGATTACCCAACATCCCCAAGGCAGCCAACCCCACGCTGCACAGGGCTTCGACCGTGCGCGCCGGGGGTTGACCACAGAGCCTGCATCCAACCCCCACCAAGCAGTCAATCCCCACACTGCACATGGCCTTCAGCCATTTGTGGCAAGAATTTGAGCCTTTGTCACGAGGAGCAGCATTGGCCGTTAGCCTTCATGCAAACACAATTAAAGAGGAGAGTCTGTGTGTATGTATTCCTTATGGAGAATTACTGAGAGCGAAGCGCAACTGTAGCTCAGAAGATGCTTTCTCTAAGGAACAAGATATCATGCAAACCAGATTTGTTGAGAGAGGTTATCCTGGTTGGGTATTACGCAAGGCTGCAGAGAAGGTCAAGAACATCAGTAGAGAGACCATCCTCAACACGAATGACAGAGTCGATGAAAGTGAGAACATTACCAGAGTCATTCTGACTTATAATAGTGGATCCAAAGAAGTGCAACGAATCTTAGCCAAAAACTGGGATGTGCTGAAGAAAGATCCCATTATAGGTTCCACCATTACATCCAGACCTCAAATCACCTACAGGAAGGGACGCAGTATGAGGGACATTCTAGTACACAGTGACATCACCCAGATATAGGATAGGAGTTTCAACCTACAGGGATTCTTCCCATGCGGGCACTGCAAGGTGTGCCACAGCAGCCGCATGCGAAAGGAGTATCTCAATTCTAACAGCAACAGAATCATACCCATCCGACAGTTCCTTACGTGTAGTTCCTCCTTTGTGATCTCTGCCTTGGAATGCCCATGTAACATTCGAAATGTTGGCAGCACAACACAAATGGCCAGGAAACGTGTCCTGGAACACATAATAATAATAATAATAATAATAAAGGAATTTCTAAAGCGCCTGGTGACGCCATCACGGCGTGTCCCCGCGCTGTGGAGTAAGAGTCAGAAAGGAGGAGGGGGCACCTATCCCTACATGGCAAACAGGTGTGTTTTCAAGAGTTTCCGAAACATGGTTTCATTGTTGGCTAGTCTGATCCCAAGTGGAAGGCTATTCCACTGGGTGGTAGCCAGTACCCGAAAGGAACGGCCACCCATCCTAGCCTTTCTAACACGAGGAACTGTTAGGAGACCCATACCCGCCGAGCGGAGTGCTCTTTGGGGTAGATAGGGGATGGCCAGATCCCTCAGATACCCTGGCGCTTCTGCAGAGGCTATCCTGTAGCAAAAGAGGAGGGCTTTAAAAAGGATTCTTTTCTTTACAGGCAGCCAATGAAGGGCAGCCAAAGTAGGCTTGGATGCAGTTCTTTTCGGGAGTCTAAGGGCTAACCGGGCCGCCGTATTTTGCAGCACTTGCAGTCTCCTCAGGTTCTTCTCCGTAGTACCTAATAGCAGCACATTCGCATAGTCCATGCGAGAGGTGACCAGAGCTTGGATCATAATACGTCTGGCCTCCAGTGGCAGTAGGTCCAGAGTGCGATTTAGGGTCTTCATAACCCCAAAGCATTTCCCCACCACTTTGTCCACATGACTCTCAAACGAGAGTTTAGGATCTACCCAGACCCCCAAATTCTTGGCCTCCCTGCAAGGGATGGGCAGAGAGCCAAGGCAGGGCGGCCACCAATCCTGCGTCCAGCTCGCCCCATCTCCCCCTATCACTAACACCTCCGTTTTAGCCCCATTGAGCTTAAGGCAGTGTTGGTTCATCCAGCCCGCAAGCTCCTGCATGCAGGTTTTAAAATTGGCCGCTGCTAGCTTAGGTGACTGTGACAGGGAGATGAGCAGCTGCGTGTCATCGGCATAGGATACAAGATCTATGCCGTATGACTGAACAACCGCTGCCAATGGAGCCATATACAGGTTGAACAGGGTGGGACTCAGGGCAGAGCCCTGAGGCACCCCCTGTTCTAAGGCCACACTGTCTGAAAGGAACATACCTCTCTGAACCTGGAAACTCCGGTCAGAGAGAAAGTCCTTGAGCCACCCCCAAGCTGCCTTTGTAACCCCAGCTCCGCTCAGACACCGTAGCAGGGTGGAGTGTGCCACGGTGTCGAAAGCGGCGCTGAGGTCTAGCATGATAAGTGCCATAGTGTTCCCCTCATCCGCACCAATCCGTAAAGTTTCAATAGCTCTCAGCAGGGCCGTCTCAGTGGAGTAGTTCTTACGAAAGCCAGACTGAGAGCCATGGAACATATTGTTTGACTCTAAATATTCCATGAGCTGAGTATTTACCAATTTTTCCGTCACTTTAGCCAAGTAAGGTAAAAGAGATATTGGGCGGAGATTTTCCATTATATCCTGACTTACATTAGGTTTTTTTTTTATCGGTAAAACAATGGCTTTCTTCCAGTCACCTGGCAAGGTGGCCGAAGAGAAAGACAGCTGGATAACATGTCTGAACAGCGGCTCTAACACATCCAAACTAGCATTGAGTATTTTGGGGGGGGCCGGATCACGGGGGGAGCCTGATTTAACTTTCTTGCATACAGTAGCTAGTGTTTCCGCATCAGGGACATGAAAGCTGGGTAGTTCAGAATCTAATGCACCTACCACCCTGCAGCTGTCGAGATCAGGGCCATTGATCAGATTCCCCGTAAAGTTGGCATAGATGTTCGAAATTTTGCCTGCAAAATAATGAGCAATATTATTGCAGGTTTCCACAGAATCTGCGGACGGCCCGCTATTATTCGAGATTACCGAGATCTCTTTAAAAATTTTAAAAAGTTCCTTCGAAGAGTTTTCAGCCTCCACAATGCGATTTTTATAATGCGTGGCTTTAGAGACCCTTATAGCCTTATAATATTCTTTTTGCTTTTTCTTATAGTCTGTTTTAATTTCTGGGCAGAAACTGACTCGCCACTCACGTTCCAACTGCTTGCAGGCAGATTTTGCAAGCTGAAGTTCCGGAGTGAACCAAGGAGAGGTTTTCCTCACATTCTTCGTGTTTCTCTCAGTACGCATTGGGGACGTTTTATCGAGTGCACCTAAAATGCGATTATGTAGCTCATGATGGGCCATTACACAGTCCATTCCTCCATGAGAGCCATATCCAAGAAAGATCCACACTACCCCATAGCCAGGCACTTTGAGACACATCACTACTCTGATGATACTAAACTACAGTTTTTTGTCATTGAACAAATAGTAAGCAATCACAGAGGTGGGAATCGTAAACTCCAGTTAAGAAAACAGGAATCTAGATACACCTTTGAGCTAGGAACACGTTATCCCAAGGGACACAACATGGATGAAGAAATAGCAATACATCTTCACAATGAATAGAAATGTCATTGCTTGTTGAGTCAATGGATGTTTAACTGTCTGGTGATAGCAATTAATTTTATTGTAATTTTAACGATGTGCCACCAATCTTTCAGCAGGCTAACTGTCGATCTTTTCCTTTCTTTTCTTTCTATTCACAGGAGGAAAGGAAGGGACACCATGGATGGAATTGAGAGAACGGGTCCCTACCCTTTTCTTCGTGGCATCATTCTCCTGGAATGGCTGAATGCCGCAGATAAGATTCTTCTTTTCAATTTTTTTGTATTTTCTTTTATTTTATTGTTGTTCATACACTGTATATACACGCTGTCACCTTGGTTTTTCATGCCTCCACATACACAATTTACTGACTATGTACCCACTAGGGGTGTACACGCAATTTGATCCTTGTTTTTTTTCCTGTAACATTTTTCCAATATTGGATTAGATATGACCACGTTAGCGGATGTCCCCGATTTTACCCACTTGGGGTATACACGCAACACTGTGACTACGTTTGTTCTTATCCGAATGAGATCTTGAAGAAATGCACTTGCGCATATGCCTGGGACATAATAGATCTTAATTGTCCATGGAACACTGACTAATAAAGTTGTTTGGACAAGTTCTCGACCCAAAGACATTACAAAATGGCGACCGTTTCGGGTGGACCATTTTTACACCCAGGGGACCGGCTTGCGGTATCTATATGTTTTTCATACATACTTTTGTCAGTTCCTATTTGCAAGTATGTAACAAAGCTTCTCATATCGTGCACTTTGTGTGATCAAGCTTCAAGGTGAAACGGGTCACGTTGATTTATGATGGAAGAAATAATTGTTTTCCTGATCCTGTCTCATGTTTCTGAGAGCGCAAGTGATTGTCTTTGCTGCACTTATTTGGATTATCGGCTGCTCTGCCGACTTTTGCGCCACCTTCCACGGGACTCCGGCTTCCAGCAGGAGCACTTCTTCGATTGATATATATATATATATATATATATATATATATATATATATATATATATATGTATATATATATATATATATATATATTTTACACATTGAAAAGACCACAGTATATTTGAAATATGGCTGTTGCTTTTGTCCTCCTAATCAGGCTGCAAAGTTCTTGGTTTTCTCCTTCCCTTCAGCTTGATTGAAGGCCCAGCATGTTTAGCCGCCTTCCATGCAGTGTGTACCCGTTGCCTAGGTTCCATTCTTTTTGATGACTGTAAGCTCAGGGAAAACTCCAAATAAACAGCTAAAAGCAGCAAAATGTGCATGCATTACAAAACAAAATCTATTTCCATCTGGTCTCTCAGGCTTGAAATGGGAAAGCTTTCAGAAGCACTGCTGTGCCAAGAAAGCTCCAAAGAGGAGGGCGGTCCTTTTGTGCCATTTAAATGTACCCCTAAAGTAACTCAATTGGGGAAAATGTGGACAATGGAAAGTAGCCTTAAAAGGGAACATAATCTCCTAAGTGAATCGCAAAGTAGTTACAGGAAGCCAAAAAACCCGAAATTAGCACCATCTCTACCTCAGCGCAGGGCTTAGCGTGGCTTGCCAGTGCCCGGGGCAAGGCAAGTATTCTTCCACTTTTCTTTTTTAATATTTGCACCCTTATTAAAATGTTACTCCCACAAGAGTGCCCCTAAGAATTTTGGCGCCCGGTGCAACTGCCCCTGTAGCCCCACTCAGGCTACGTCACTGCCTTGTTTTTATATTGATGTTTAGGATTTACATATGAAATTGAGTTGTTGCATTATTTCATATTTCAGTTAGAGCACCACATATCATGAATGACAGAAGCAGACTTGAGAGTAAGGACAGATCCACTGAATATCGCAGGCTTGAGAGTAAGGACAGATCCAGTGAGTATTGCAACCTTGAGAGTAAGGACAGATTCACTGAGTATTGCAACCTTGAGAGTAAGGACAGATTCACTGAGTATTGCAACCTTGAGAGTAAGGACAGATTCACTGAGTATTGCAACCTTGAGAGTAAGGACAGATCCTTTGAGTAGTGCAACCTTGAGAGTAAGGACAGATCCACTGAGTATTGCAACCTTGAGAGTAAGGACAGATCCACTGAGTATTGCAACCTTGAGAGCAAGGACAGATCCACTGAGTATTGCAACCTTGAGAGTAAGGACAGACCCAGTGAGTATTGCAACCTTGAGAGTAAGGACAGATCCATTGAGTATTGCAACCTTGAGAGCAAGGACAGATTCACTGAGTATTGCAACCTTGAGAGTAAGGACAGATCCATTGAGTATTGCAACCTTGAGAGCAAGGACAGATTCAATGAGTATTGCCACCTTGAGAGCAAGGACAGATCCATTGAGTATTGCAACATTGAGAGCAAGGACAGATCCATTGAGTATTGCAACCTTGAGAGTAAGGACAGACTCACTGAGTATCGCAGGCTTGATAGTAAGGACAGATCCACTGAGTATCGCAGGCTTGATAGTAAGGACAGGTCCACTGAGTATTGCAACCTTGAGAGTAAGGACAGATTCATTGAGTATTGCAACCTTGAGAGCAAGGACAGATCCACTGAGTATTGCAACCTTGAGAGCAAGGACAGATCCACTGAGTATTGCAACCTTGAGAGCAAGGACAGATCCACTGAGTATTGCAACCTTGAGAGTAAGGACAGATTCATTGAGTATTGCCACCTTGAGAGCAAGGACAGATCCATTGAGTATTGCAACATTGAGAGCAAGGACAGATCCATTGAGTATTGCAACCTTGAGAGTAAGGACAGACTCACTGAGTATCGCAGGCTTGATAGTAAGGACAGATCCACTGAGTATCGCAGGCTTGATAGTAAGGACAGATTCAATGAGTATTGCAACCTTGAGAGCAAGGACAGATCCACTGAGTATTGCAACCTTGAGAGCAAGGACAGATCCACTGAGTATTGCAACCTTGAGAGCAAGGACAGATCCACTGAGTATTGCAACATTGAGAGTAAGGACAGACCCAGTGAGTATTGCAACCTTGAGAGTAAGGACAGATCCATTGAGTATTGCAACCTTGAGAGCAAGGACAGATTCACTGAGTATTGCAACCTTGAGAGTAAGGACAGATCCATTGAGTATTGCAACCTTGAGAGCAAGGACAGATTCAATGAGTATTGCCACCTTGAGAGCAAGGACAGATCCATTGAGTATTGCAACATTGAGAGCAAGGACAGATCCATTGAGTATTGCAACCTTGAGAGTAAGGACAGACTCACTGAGTATCGCAGGCTTGATAGTAAGGACAGATCCACTGAGTATTGCAGGCTTGATAGTAAGGACAGATCCACTGAGTATTGCAACCTTGAGAGCAAGGACAGATCCACTGAGTATTGCAACCTTGAGAGCAAGGACAGATCCACTGAGTATTGCAACCTTGAGAGTAAGGACAGATTCATTGAGTATTGCCACCTTGAGAGCAAGGACAGATCCATTGAGTATTGCAACATTGAGAGCAAGGACAGATCCATTGAGTATTGCAACCTTGAGAGTAAGGACAGACTCACTGAGTATCGCAGGCTTGATAGTAAGGACAGATCCACTGAGTATCGCAGGCTTGATAGTAAGGACAGATTCAATGAGTATTGCAACCTTGAGAGCAAGGACAGATCCACTGAGTATTGCAACCTTGAGAGCAAGGACAGATCCACTGAGTATTGCAACCTTGAGAGCAAGGACAGATCCACTGAGTATTGCAACATTGAGAGTAAGGACAGACCCAGTGAGTATTGCAACCTTGAGAGTAAGGACAGATCCATTGAGTATTGCAACCTTGAGAGCAAGGACAGATTCACTGAGTATTGCAACCTTGAGAGTAAGGACAGATCCATTGAGTATTGCAACCTTGAGAGCAAGGACAGATTCAATGAGTATTGCCACCTTGAGAGCAAGGACAGATCCATTGAGTATTGCAACATTGAGAGCAAGGACAGATCCATTGAGTATTGCAACCTTGAGAGTAAGGACAGACTCACTGAGTATCGCAGGCTTGATAGTAAGGACAGATCCACTGAGTATCGCAGGCTTGATAGTAAGGACAGGTCCACTGAGTATTGCAACCTTGAGAGTAAGGACAGATTCATTGAGTATTGCAACCTTGAGAGCAAGGACAGATCCACTGAGTATTGCAACCTTGAGAGCAAGGACAGATCCACTGAGTATTGCAACCTTGAGAGCAAGGACAGATCCACTGAGTATTGCAACCTTGAGAGTAAGGACAGATTCATTGAGTATTGCAACCTTGAGAGCAAGGACAGATCCACTGAGTATTGCAACCTTGAGAGCAAGGACAGATCCACTGAGTATTGCAACCTTGAGAGCAAGGGCAGATCCACTGAGTATCGCAGGCTTGATAGTAAGGACAGATCCATTGAGTATCTCAGGCTTGAGGCTAAGGACAGATCCACTGAGTATCGCAGGCTTGAGGCTAAGGACAGATCCACGGAGTATCGCAGGCTTGAGGCTAAGGACAGATCCACTGAGTATCGCAGGCTTGAGGCTAAGGACAGATCCACTGAGTATCGCAGGCTTGAGGCTAAGGACAGATCCACTGAGTATCGCAGGCTTGAGAGTAAGGACAGATCCAGTGAGTATCGCAGGCTTGAGAGTAAGGACAGACCCACTGTGGAACTACATCACCTCTGCACCCCGTCCAAATATGGACACCAGCACACAGGCAAAGAGGCCAAGAGGAGGCACACTGACTGTGCACCACACAAACAGTGCCCCCACCCTCATCCGGGGCCACTCCTTGGAATAGGAGGCATCCGAACAGGTGGGAGCGGTCATTCAGTGCCACATTCATTCGAGCCTCAGCCCCTCTTTGTAATGCCGGCATTCAGGGCTCGAGTCGGGGTACCACGCGGGTGCACGGCGTCCCCCCACTTATTTTACCGGGAGCCTGACAACTGGAGCAAAATGGAGCCACACATTCACTCTTTGGCCTCTCTGGGGCGAGATCGGAGCTCATTCAGAACGCTGCTCACGTGCTGGCTTCTCTGATGCAACCGCATCTAAGGGGTGAGCGAGGGGTGGCACCGTGACGTCACTTTCGGTCGTGACGTAAGCGTCCCCCCACTTCTTTTTTTAGGACTAGTGCCCTGTCTGCCCTCCTGCACAGTGAAAGGTGGACTAGCGGCTTCAAATAGCCTTTCAGTAATAGCTGCTTTGAGGGCAGGCCTGAGTTTGCAGCTGCGCTTCGGGCAGAGCATTGTGATTGGGCCTACTGATAGGGTGTGCTCAGCAGGGTAGTATGCCCTATTTGTAAAATGCGACCAGGCTGGGTTGGCAGGTGCCAACCCTGTGCACCATGTGTGACACTTTTTTCAGTAACTTCTGATCTGCCTATACTAGAAAAAAAATGTTGCACTTTGTTCAGCAGATGGTGGATTATGTGGCATGTGTGGAAAATGCAGAAACCGGTCCTAGGATGCTGGATTCTGGTCCATGGAAGACATGGCTAGGCAGTTAGGGCTGAACTGTTCCCATGAGGCACAGGGTCAAGACTGATTTGCATATGGCCATGTCTGAACTGGGGTGGCGTGGTGAGCAAAATAACGATGGATTAAACCCAGATCTGTGACTGGGGTGAATGTTTTGCCATTGCGCAACATTCCATCATCTTGTGTGTTTTGCTGGAAAATGCAGATGCCACAGAATTACTTAACCCCTTGGGTGCGGGGCACATTCCCCCGCTGTGCTGGGGGGCAGGGGGGCACGTACAGCGCCCCGGTGCTCATGACGAGATCAGCTTGTCATGAGCTACGGCGCTCCGGTGCTCATGACGAGCTGAGCTCGTCATGGTCACACCCGTTCCCATGGAACGGTCAGCACAGCAGGGGAATCAGCCCAGCGTGCGAGCGTTCTAACGGGACGGGCGCGGTCATGATGAGCTCAGCTCGTTATGCGCACCGGAGCACCGGAGCTCATGACGAGCTGAGCTCGTCATGAGCACCCAAGGGGTTAACACCCGAGTTTCTGGGAATATTTACAAACAATGTCCTTAGAATGATATGTAATGAACTGGACAGATAGTTACATTCGTTCTATCTGGAGCTCTCCTTCGAGATTTTTGAATGTGTGACATTGCTGTCGTGTTTCCCACGTGACTCAGTGGAACTGTTTTTTTCTCAAATATTAAAAATGGAACTTTACAAACATTTTGGTTGTTGTGCGTTAATTTGCTCACGCTGACGCCTCTGATGTCTGCTGTTCTCTTTTATCTTTTTTTTCTCGTCTCCTTGCCAGGTCCTAACCAGGTTTAATGTATAATTTAATACTTTGTATTGCATATTGTATGTAACCATTTTCATTGAGCATGCCTGTTTCATGGATAATTGCAAATACATTTTTGACTTTTAAGATGCGACTATGGAATAGAAGAAGTGCAAACTTTGGTGGGGGTCGGCATGCCGCGTAATGACGACAGCATGCCGGTGTCACGGCGCGCGCCACAGCCACGTGTGCACGTGCCCCAGTCATGCACATTTTATAACAGAATGGTGGGGACCCCGGGACCCCTTTCAGACTTCCTCTGTGCACCGTCACGAACAGTCTCGTTTCGAGAAGGAACTGAAAAGGTAACTTTTCCCCACGTTACCAAGCAACAAGTTGCCAAGCAACCTGAATGAAACTGTTACAGAATCATGTTTTATGATTATTACTAATTAAGTATCACGTGACCAGCATCGCACGCGCGCTGAACTGCAACAAACACAGGTGGTGCCCGGCCATGTAGATTCTCCTCGCCCAGGCAACTATGGGGTACATTTAGCATTTTCTGATGATGATGATGGCGATTACTATCAGCATCATCTACTTATACTAATGGGTGTTATCATTATTACTATTAATATTGATAATAGTAACAGATATAGTAATTGCTACTCTCACAATAATGAAGCAATAATAAGTATTACTTTAATTTGTATTTTTGTTATTAAAAGTATTATAGTATTGGTATTATTGTTGTTATGATACATCGGATTCTTTAATCCTGTATAAACGCCAGTCTCTGATTTCTTTATCATCGGCGACCCAGTCGCTGATAATATAGCCTTTCTACCGGCCATTACAGGTCTGCTCCACCTTTAACCCCTTCGGTGCTCATGACGGAGTGGTTCCGTCATGAGCGCCGGTTGGGCTGTGCTAATGACGGAACCACTCCGTCATGGCCCCGCCCGCTCAATAGAACCTTTAGCACAGCGCGAAAATTTGTGCCGCGCTGCGCTGAAGAGGTTAACAAGGGAGTAGGCCTTTAGTAGCCGGAAGAGCCCACTACTGAGGGCTCTGAGGATATTAAAACATTGCGCCACTAGATGGCACAATGTTCGACTTTGTAAAAGGAAGGACTCACAGAGCTCGAGGGAGCTGAAATGTCCCCGGGTTCCGTGAGGCCTTTATTCACAGCAACAGCTGTGAACAAACATTGGAATGTTGATGCTCCGGGCTTCTACCGGGAGCACTCCATTGTCTTCAATGGAACGCTCTAAATTCTAATGTTTTAATAGACGTTAAAACTGGACTATTATAAGTTATTACAGTCGAGTTCCATGTCACAATGCCTGCTGCCAGGGCAGGCAGCCGAGGTGAAAGTCAGGTCAGGGCACAAAGCATAATTGGCGCAGCTGTCTAAATCAACATAAAGGGATAGTTGCTTTTCTTTCTTCTGCTCTATTTTCATAGCTTACAATAGCAAGCAGAGAGACTGTTTATTTTTTAGACTCCTTACATAGAAACAAGCTAGAGCCTTTCTGCTTGTTTCCTCACATTCCGAGCAACTGCAGCTTGGTTCTTGATGTGCTTAATTTTTCAATAGAGGTTCAATTTTTATTTTTCATGTTTGCAAACACACTCGCTCTTTCATGTGAAAGAGCTACACACCAAGGTTTTAAGTGGTTTGTGGCATAGTTGATGGTGTGGCCATGTATTATATGGGTTAAAGTACCCCCTGTCGGAGGTTTCATAACCTTATAAAACTATGGAACTCCTCAGTGACTTGCAATATCCTTATAATGTACAGCAAGGGGTATTATATGCCTTATATTAACATTATAACAAACAATAAAAGTGATAATAATAATGATGATGATGACGGTGTTGATGATAATAACAAGAAAATGGAGAAGAAGAAGAATACACTTGCTGCTATCATTAATGACATTACTTCGGCTAACGTGAAAAGAGCAGCAGTTGCTCATAGAATGGCAGCTCTACAGACTGAACTCTTATGTAATTACTCCCCACCCCGATGTGACAAGAACCGACCACCCCTGAATATTCTGCTTCATTGTAAACGATTATGAATCCAAGTTAACCCCTTTACCGTGGTGCGAATTCCGCCACGGTCGTATTCCGCAGCGGCGCGAGGGGGTGAGCGCGGCGCTTCTATGCTTATGACTGAACCACGCCGTCATGAGTCAAGGGCGGCGTGTGCTCATGACGGCATGGTTCCGTCAAGACCCCGCCCGCTCATTAATTCGCCCGCACAGGCGGGGAATTAGTGCCACGTGGGCGGAGTGGCAGCAGCATGACGGAACCACGCTGTCATGAACACACGCCGCCCGGTATGGTGGTTCCATCATAAGCACCCAAGGGGTTAAGGGTTAACACCCCTTGTTCTGCAGGTAAGTTTACGCTCTTCACATATCATTACACTGCAGTTTCATTTCTGGGGTGCTTGTCACAGGTATGGATAATTCACGACTGAAAAGTTACCCACAGAGAAATGCCGGTATCACAAATGCCGGTACCACAAACACTGGTAGCACAGGATTTGGTATTTCCAAGGGTTGAAGTCTACACAGTGGTCCAAGCTGCATTGCTTGAGATTAGAAATAACTGCGACTTTCAAAGTTTACGAATTGATTTCAGTTTGCTTTTCCCTTATCCCGGGCAATTTGACTCCCACATATTTTGACAGGATTTTATCTGGTAAAATAGTGGTGGGGAAAAAACACTGAAAGAGCGGTGTTACCGTACAGTTCGTAATCCCATTTCGAGCAGCTGAATGGGGATTTACGAAATACTCCTTACAGACAATCCTCAGCAGTTAGTATTGTGGACTTGTACACTAGCATATGCAGCTTTATGTCAGTTTCTCCAACGCAAAAATATTTTTCCAGGTGGAGGTATCCCCTCCCTCACACCTTCACTACACACTGAAGACCTGTCTGTGTTACTGCCAGTTTAAACACTTATACCACCCTTTTCAGACACAAAAGAGCTGGTTTAATGGTTTGTGGCTGGACTGTCAAGCTGCAGGTGTGACAGAAGAAACACCTTGATCACACCAGCAGGGGTCAAGAGGGGGTCTCCCTCCAGGAGGCAACTCCATCCTTCCTGGGCATCATGGGAAGGATAATGTTATACAAGGAATATACTTCCACAATGATTCATTTCCAATACCCACCATCCAAGTGCCCCTGAAAGCTGATAACTGTGAATGCAAACAAAGGTAAATCCATGTGTTCATTGGCTACCTTCACAATTGCCTTCCACATCTCCTGTGCCTTCCTTGTGAATGCTGATGGTCTAAGCCCTAAGTCCAAACCTAGGACTACAGAAAACCCATCATACCTGCAGCCGCAGAGGCAGATTTTTGAGCCAGAAGGGCCAATCGCTCCTAGAGAGTTGCCAGTGCTCAGTCATGGATGTTGAGCTTTCAGAAAAAGGGTGGTATAAAGGGCAGGAGAAACAGTGGTGCCTGGAAAGGTCTCACAGTGGTGTGGCATGAATACCCGGTACGAACTGCACTAAGCGAGAGGGGGGTGTGAGTGAGGCATTATTACTTCAGTGGTTCTCTGGGGAGAGGGGGAGAGGGGGAGAGGTGGAATCGCCTCCAGAACATAAACTGTACCTAAACCTGCTAAAAAGAGATAGGTTCTACAAGCGCACTAATGATGTGGTCCAGTGCCTTCAGTGTGTGCCAAGTGACCCTGACCTTCGCTTGGGGAGTCTGAGGTGTACCCTCTCCAAGAAAACTTTGAACCTGTGGCACGGTCGTGCATTTTTCATCAGTGTTTCAATCAAAATGCCCACAATATAGCAAGAACTGCTACCGTTAAGTCACGAGGACCTATTCACAAAAGTAAATCTACATGTTTAGATTTGCTACAAGTAAATTTACTTTTACACTTGTGAGTAATTTTACTACTTTTGGCTATTCACTATTTACAAGCGCAAAGTTACTCAAAAGTGTACACTTACATGTCTCCACCCCCTGTAATAGGGGATGAAGTCAGGAAAAACATCAAATACGACCATAAACTTACTACTAGTTCTGACTTTATGACCCTATTTCACACTCTGCGCACTTGGAGGGGATCTCTGCAATAAGGGAAGAGATCTCTTTATGGGAAAGTATAGAGAAAATATAAAAGTTTATTAGATTTAACTTTTAAAAAAAATTAGGAAAATGTTTTTATGGTAAATATTAAAGTTAATATATTGTATACATTTATTTTAAATGTTCAATAGTATGAAAAAATTACAATGCTAATAACTTAAATATAAAAATATTTGTTTCAGTATTACTACATTAAAATACAATTTATAACATTTTTCTGAATTATAATTGAAAAAAAATCAAACCCAAAGTGAAAAAAATCTTTGTTTTATTTTGAATTTACAATTATTACAAGTGTTATATAGAACTGATCAAAAGCTATTTAATTATTCATAATACATGTTGATGCTACATGAATTTAAAATTGATAGAAGGTTAATAAAATATTTTAAAATAAAATAATCATGTTTTAATTGTAGACAATGTTTTATGATCAGATCAAATATATTTATATTTTTAGAAAGTTTAAATAATTGTATCTATTTTAGTAGTTTCCATGTGCTTTTATTTTAAGTACATAATTCATACATTTTATTGGAGGGTGTTGCAGTACCAGTGGCTGGCCACGTGTGGTGCTGGACTCACTTCAGCTCTAAGCTGGAGTACATCTACAACTGCTTTGGGTCCTTTTGGGCTGTAGTAACTAAAGAAGTGCAGTTTGTGAATAAGAAGGGCCTTCCTCTTTTGTGGGTGGGTGCACGTCCCTTCCTAAATCCCCACTTACCCTCTCAAAACTCCTCCTTATTCCCCCTTAACCATCTACTTTAGTAGTAAGCATTCCCCATTTCACAACCACTCCCCCTTCCACATTTACTTCTAAAATGTATACTTGTGGGTTTGCGGATCTCCACAGTCAGGGCAGAAGTCTCCACATAGAAAATATAGTTGAGGCGGAGTCAAAGCCCTCTGCAGGCAGGCATGTGAATAACCTTTTGTAATACGTTAGTAGTACTACACAGGTACTACCAGCGTAGGCCAGACGGTGCCATGTCATGAAGCGAGAGATGGTCCAAAAGAGCTGGCGTCTGCCTCATGATGCTAGAGGTCACTGACGGAGTCAGAAGCGTGATAGGGACCGGATTGTGATAGTGAACAGGAGGGTGTCAGGAACAGGGAAGATGATAGGAGGTTGAGAGGGAAAGAGACAGAGATGCGATGTGAAGGGTGACAGCGATGGGAAGGGTGACAGCGATGGGAAGGGTGACAGCGATGGGAAGGGTGACAGCGATGGGAAGGGTGACAGCGATGGGAAGGGTGGCAGAGATGTGAAGGGTGGCAGAGATGTGAAGGGTGGCAGAGATGTGAAGGGTGGCAGAGATGTGAAGGGTGGCAGAGATGTGAAGGGTCAAATAGAAGGGAAGGGTGACAGAGGTGGGAAGGGTGACAGAGGTGGGAAGGGTGACAGAGGTGGGAAGGGTGACAGAGGTGGGCAGGGTGACTCGGATGGGAAGGGTGACTCGGATGGGAAGGGTGACTCGGATGGGAAGGGTGACTCGGATGGGAAGGGTGACTCGGATGGGAAGGGTGACTCGGATGGGAAGGGTGACTCGGATGGGAAGGGTGACTCGGATGGGAAGGGTGACTCGGATGGGAAGGGTGACTCCGATGGGAAGGGTGACTCGGATGGGAAGGGTGACTCGGATGGGAAGGGTGACTCGGATGGGAAGGGTGACTCGGATGGGAAGGGTGACTCGGATGGGAAGGGTGACTCGGATGGGAAGGGTGACAGCGATGGGAAGGGTGACAGCGATGGGAAGGGTGACAGCGATGGGAAGGGTGACAGCGATGGGAAGGGTGACAGCGATGGGAAGGGTGACAGCGATGGGAAGGGTGACAGCGATGGGAAGGGTGACAGCGATGGGAAGGGTGACAGCGATGGGAAGGGTGACGGTGATCAGGAGGGTGCCAAGCTGGGGTGTGTGGCTGGAAGGTGGTCGAAGACACACATGGGAAAGGTGATGTTGATGGGAAGGGTTTCAGGGTGGTAAGGGGGACAGTGATGAGAAGGGTATCGTATGGGAAGAGTGGGGGGACGAGAAATATGGGAGGGGAACAGGGATGTGGACAGTGGCAGGAATAGTAGCAGCGGCAGTCAGCGTGGCAGGGTTTGGAAATGCGAGAGGAAAATGTAGGGTTAAAGGGACAGGGGTGACAGGGATAAGGCAGACGTTCCCAAAGCTCAAACCCAATCGGACTAGACCCTTTGCGACGGTCGATTGATTGTTTCAGCTGTCTACTATGTCATTTACTCCATTAACTCATGCTGTTCTAATGTCCGTATATTGTAACTACCTTAACTGCCTAACTATTCTCTCCGTCTATATATATATATATATATATGCATGTATCTTGATCACATAGTCTCGCATTATATGTAAAGCGCTTTGATACGATCGGGCCTAGCTGGTGCGATATAAAATCTATATATAAATACATAAATAAACAAATAAATGACAGAAAAGGGTGGTGGGCATATGGAGTGTGGAAGGAATGAGGAGTGTCACAGAGATAGGGAGGCTGTTAGGGGTGGATAAAGTGACACAGATTGGGTCGGTGCACAACCATCACTCTCCGCTGCTCCATGCTGGATTCCCACTTTTTTTGCTGAGTTTTATATAGCACAAACTAGATCCGAAAGTATCAGAGCGCTTTACATAAACACCAGTTATGTTACAGACGGACACATTCATTTTTTGTGAGGCACGGGGAGATTAAGTGATTTGCCCAGAATCACGGAATGTTGAGCGTCCCCGTCAAGACTCGAACCCAGTTTCCCAGCCCCGAGGTCGGCCGCCCTAGCCTTTAGGCCACATTCTCCGCCCTTGCGGAGAATTCGCCATATTTGCTGAACGCCACTTCTTCACGGATATTTAAATAATGTGAGCACCCTGCTTCTTCCCCCGCCTAATTCCTGTACTTACCTGCCTCTTATGCACCTGCTCCCACCCCCTGAGAAAATCCCACTTCCTGAGAAAATCTATTTGTATATATATCTATATAGAGATAACTCTAACCACTAGTATATGTAGTAGACCTTTTACTCACTACCATTCCTATGTGAATCTTAGAGTTTATGCATTTGTATCTCTTCCTTGAGTGACTTTACAACTTGTACATTTGCAATTTTTTCTGTTTGTATCTCTTCCTTGTGTGACTTTACAACTTGTACATTTGCAATTTTTTCTGTTTGTATCTTTTATGTAACGCATGTAATCCTAAGTCCTTATGTATCGCAACTGGTTCTATTGTAAAGCGCTCCGACACCTTCGGTAAATGTTCGCGCTATATAAATTCGCATTAAATTAAATGCCGCTGTGATTCTGGGCCTGTCTTCATTACACAGACCGAAGGAAAACTTCAGAACAGTTTTAACATATGAAGAGTTGTTACACTGCTCTAAGCAAAATAGAAGTTTGCCTCATGGAGCGCTCCCAAAACACTTAAAGAAGGCAATTTTCCAACATTTTGCAGTAAATTACGCCACCAGTAGGTGCCCCGCAGACCAGGCAGAGATTAATGCTAATGCTATGATCCACACACCTCTCTGGTCCCCATAATGTCTTCCAAATTGTCGCTGGCAGAGACCCTGGACTCCTCAGCCAATGACAGAGCAGTAACATGTATCCTTGAAAATAGGGCCGGGGTTCGAACAGGCTTACTGGCAATGTGCTGTGGGGCATTAACTGATGTTAATATCCCCTATCTATGTGCCCTGTTCTTTGACTGTAACCCACATTTACAAGGCTGGCACTTAATATGATTAATACCCTCTCCTGAAAGTATTAACTACAGATAACAGCGCTGAGCAGAGGGCAATAATGCTTACTTATTTTCACACATGCCAACATTTTAGGACAGGGACGTGGAAGATTTAAAATAAAAAATCGGGAGAATGAAAATTCCCCATTGACTTCTATTGTAAAAAATGCAATTTCAGGCTAGAGACAGCTCAAATAAAGCAATTTTTGGCTTAAAAAATCGGTAGTCTCCCACCTGAATCGGGTCTATTGGCATGTGTGTATTTTAGTGTTTTGAGTGACTGCCTCAGAATGTAAGCACAAAAATATAATTAGTTTGGACACTGCATCGAGGAATGATGCAGAATGCTACAGTTTAATCTTTGGGTAAGGACAGTTTGTTTGTTTCCTCTTTCTTTTGTGGTGTTATCTTTCAGTTGTTGCCCAATTTATATGTAAATATGCTTTGTAATGGCAGGAGGCAAAGACCAAGAGAGAAACCGGAAGTGAACTTGAATGCCTTCTGGCGGCGGCCTTACGCAGCTGACGGCCTTACGCAGCTGACGGTGTCACGTGACCTCGTGTAAACCTGCTCAAAAAGGCAGCGAGCGCTGTACAGGGTCAAAGACACGCCTAAAGTCAACAAGTGATCGGGCAGGAGGCTGAGTTTTCCGGGGATAATACACAGCTTGGTTAGGACACACGACCCGCCATCCGTACCCCATGACGTTAGTGTAGCTGATTGCATCACGTGTGCAACAGAACTCTGTTAGTGCACCTTGTGACCTGCGCGTGACTTGCAAATACAAATACAACCATGAAGGGCCTAATTGCTGCAGAGTCCGGGAGGTCAAGAGGAAGACAGGCCTAGTATTGGTCACTCTGGCAACCGTGAGCGCCTGCCTGTTTAAATACCACCTGAAGAAGTAATTGACCCTAATACCCCTAAACTCTACAAATCACTGGCACATTGCCCAGTGTCTTGTCGCTAAAGAACAGATTGCCTGTGTGTACAGAGATTTGGATTATGTTATAGGGCTCCCGGTTTTACGGTATTTATTTTTTTAACATTTCCGTCTGTATTTATCCATGTTTAACTTTTGGCCTTTTTATCTATTTTTATCCATATTTATTTTGTGTTTTCATATCCATATTTATTTTGTGTTTTCATATAAGTGTAGTTGTAAATCTGTACATTTCCATATTTATTTAAATGATAGAAGCGCACTCATACTTTGATGTCTGTCTTGTTTTAGCTATTTAAGTTGCCAAATACTTTATAACAGTCCATCCACTGGCAAATATTAGCATTATACCACACATGTATGTTGACACATGTAGTTATTTAAAGACATATCCTGTTTTAAAATTTTCCATGCTGTCCATCACTCAGCTGTTGGGCTATAAATAATGAAAGACAGCACGAAGGGTCACTTAAAAGAAGCACATTTTCTGTATGGTGAGCTTCCCAAAATATTAGGGTTCCCCAAAAGCATGGCTTGGTGTGACATTGACACTATCCTTGCTGGTCCCATGCTGACTCACAAGCACCAATTTCTGCTGTCTTTATAGTTTCTCAATTATTGGCAATTTTGGAAATAAACCCTTGAATCAGGTAAGCCAAAAGAGGCGAAAAAAACCAGGAGTAAAACTGTGAATGCATGCGTGTATTTCAGTAGCGGCCTGAGGTAGGAGTGCTGACGTGGTGTGGGGGAGGAGCAGGGTGGGGCGGTAGTAAACTACAGATTACAGCCGATTATAGGTATAAATAAATAAACAAACAAACAAATAAATAAAACGAATTTTGTTGTGTGCGCTGCATTGCATTTGGCGATGCAGCGTGCGCAACGAATTTCGTTTTATTACCTGTGTGCTTCTGTAGCGCCTAGAGATATGTCAGTGTGTAGACTGTGCTTTATTAAAAACCAGGAATATCTAAAAATCCCCGATTGCTCCACATCACGGGGATACCATGTTATTTGATTATTTGTTAAGCAACAGTAGGCATGACATTTCTACCACACGAAGGCGCCACGTCACTAAGTATAAAAGATTAACTAAACAAGTCAGAGATGCACAAGGAGGCTTTGTGCAAAGAAGCGGTTTAGGGGTGAAAAGGCAGGAAAACACCAACAGAGAGACAACAGTGAGACAATTACACATAGTGCACTCGCATGATACACGTATTTACAGTTTTGGTGCATCATAGGTCATTCATTGCTCTTTGTTCCAGTCTCATGTGTTGACTTTTAAAGGAAGTTTTGAACTCACTCGCCATGTGGCAAGCTCATGGGGCTTTAGAAATGGAGAGATTGGAAACTGGGCACCGCACAGTATGGTTTCGGTGCGACGAGCATGGTCAGGTTGACGGGGCATAGATTGCAGGTGGGTGCATGGCAGGTCAGTATGTTGGCAAGATGGTTCAGAGAAGAAAACTTTGTATATAATCATCAGGAAGTTGAGGAGGGCCCAGTTTCTGATTGACAGCCAACTACCATCATGATGGAGGGAAGTGGTGAAGGCAGGATGAGGGTGGATAAAGTTCCAGTGGCAAAACTGAGGAACCTCTTCAATTTGGAGAAAAGATATTGAGGGAGGAACACAAGCAATCTTTGGGGAAACATAGAATTTTGTATTTTTCATATATTTTATACGTGGTAACGTGCTGTGCTGTCGTTCAAGTGATAAAAGGATCAAAATGTCTAAATGCACAGACGGGTTGCAGAGAATCCGGAGATTTCTGGCCTAATCCTGGGCTTTAATTTAACAAACAAAAGCATTCTGGGAATTGTAGTTTTTTCATGCTGCACAACACAGAGACACCACTTCGATGAGGAGTTACAGGAAAGAAAAAATGTTCACCTGCTCGTTGGGACATCAAGCATCCATGACTTGGAAGTGTTGCGTCTACCAAGATATAATCAATGAGTTCCAGTAGGGGGTATTGCTGGACTCATGTAGCATAAATGAGGCCTTGTCACAAGGGACACAGGATTGTGGGAGGGCCTTTGGCGGGTTCCGCAAGTGAGGAGTGGGGGTATTGAAGGTCATGGGTCAGATGAAGTCCTGGAAGCAAGGAGTATGGTCACCAACCACCCGGGAGCTGAAATCAGGTCCCGTCAAGCAAAGGTAGACAGGCCTTTTGGAAGGATTGTCGATGGCGGTCGAGTGTCGGTAGCGGTCGACGTCGGGTCGGCTGGCAATACGACATCCAGAACAGGTTGCGTTGGTGGGCTTGAGCAGGCAGTCCCCAGGGAAGGGCAGAGGTGGTCACTAAAACACAGCACCAGCTGTAAAAGATGAGAAATAGGAGGCTGATGGGTGGGAAGGAGATGACCCCTGTTTGGGAAATGTGTGACCGGCACTGAGAGGCACTGAGATCAGCAGTGGGAATTGCACCTGTGGCTGGTGCATGGAATGGAGAGCGGCCAGCACAGATGAGGGTGCTGTCTCTTAGAAACACTAATGAGAGACTGAGTGAGGTACTGTATTGTGAAGCCAGGTGGTGTGGCAAGGACCACGCTGTGAAAAAGACAACAGAGAGAGCAGTAGAGGTAGGAGGCGATATAGGAGAGTGAGGTCTCTGGGGATAGGGAGCAACAAGTTGGAGTGGTAGCGTATCCGCAGCGACAGCCAAGGAGTAGGTATGGTAAAGGAAGAGTGGCATCTGTGCATTTTCATCAAGACTGAAAGGGTTTGGATTGGACATCCACTCTGGTATGTGGCAGAAGGCAGATGGAGAGGATCTGCAGAAAAAAATGGCAAGCAAATGGGGGAGGAGTTTGGATTGATCAGACTTTTGGTGGGTGGCTGGAGGGCGCATAACTGGGGAAGGAGGGGTTGGGTCCATAGACTCTGTGGAAAGCTGAAAGGGACACACTTTGTAGTGGGAAGGGCATATTGGGTCGTAGGGCAGAAATGTGGGACTGAATGTTCGATAAATGGTAAGTCATGGTGTGAGGGTTAGACTGTGTACAAGAGCTAAGAGGAAGGAAATAAAATGGGAGGAGGGTGGGAAACAAAGATGGTGGGTTGAGTGGGTTAAAGAGAACAATGGCGAGGGGAGTAGGTGCCCAAAAGTAAAAAAATAGTACCTAAAGGAGCCAATGGCCAGAGGAAGGCCACTGGCTACTGAAAGCAGTACTTGGTCCATGCTCCACAGCAGGAACAAAGTCGGAGAAAAGTAGGAGGAGCCAACCAATAGGAAGCAAGGAAACAAGAGTGGCGTGGGTGTCAACCAATGGTAAGTAGAGGTAAGAAATGTGCAGGCTCAAAGCCCCTTTTAAAATATTAAAATTATTCACGAGAGATTTCGCAAGCAGCGCAAGCATAACCTAAAAAATATGTTTGCAGCATGTAGTTTAGAGGAAGGACCTGTCACACACTGTGGTCCTGATTACATACAGGGTGGAAAATTCTGATCCCATCTCAAATCCCTGTTTGCGCATTGGTCGAAATGATTACTTGGGCAGAATTCTATTACGGCATTAGAACTCAATTACAGTGCTCCAGAGGGTTGTGAGATAATTATGGCACCTGATAAATATTCAATTCCACTGGGTTAGCAATTTATCAGTTGTGATAATTATCTCCAATTATGAAAAAGCATCTGGATTCGGCGGTTTTCTGCACCAAAATCTGCATATCCCGGTTTGTCCCTGGCCTCCTTCCCTTTCGTTCACATTTGGCGGCTTTGAACACACAACTTTTAATTCAGGTCAACAGACTTTATCACACCCGTTCATTACCAGATACAAAACACTTGCACAACTCATAATTCGGATCCCAGCCAAACCACATTTTCTGTTCTACTATTTGTAGTCGAGCCGGCCCGAGGCAGTGAGAGGTATGATTTCTGTGTCTCGCCCACTGCCAGCTGGTTTGACATTCATTCACATTCCCCACGCCCTTGTTAACCACACACAGGCCTGTTTTTACAAGTTATGTAGGAGCCTCTCCCAGCGGTCACCTGCCCTTCATGCCAGGTGACACGTCTGAGGGGTCACGTGCTACACAGATGTCAGTCGGGAGCGACCTTCCCTCCGCCCTGAAAAGCCCACGTGTTTGAGTCTCGCGGAAACCAAAATGAAACTTTAAAAAGTAGGGCGGATTATCATATTGTCACCTTGAATGTAGACGCCGTCTCCGGGCTGGGAAGAACCAGAGGTGAGATTAACACCATTCCGGAAAAGTCGCTCAGCCTCTCCGAAGCCGTCAGGATGGAGATGGCCCCTCCCTGCAAAGAGACGCACCACCAGAGAGTGAGAAAAATTAACTTGCAGCATATCCGACACTTGCTTTTTACATGCATTTTCTATGACCGTGGAATTTTTTTAAAGTAATCTTTTCACTCCTGTGCAGACCTCACCTAATCACCCTCTGCTGGGGGCTCATTACCATAACTCTGCTTTAAGGTAATGCGAAACGCGAGCAACCCCACCCCACCAACAAAGGTCATTTTCCACAAACGTTTAAGACCAGGAAGTACTTGCAAATGCACAGCTGGCAGGTTTCCCACTTCCACGTGTGATGTGCTGCTCCTATGTAGAGTTTTTTTTAATTGTGGGACATGGAGTCTTGTTTATTTTATTAGAAACAAGACTACAAGTCCCAGAATTCAGAGAAACAAAACCCGGACTGGAGCAGCACATCACGCATGGCCCTGGGAAACTTGGCAGTTATAATTAAATGCGACTGCAATTGGCTACGTTACCGTCACTTCCCAAATGGGTAGGGTTGCTAATGACTCACTATAATCAGAGTAACCACACTCCACTTTGATGATAGCTATTTCATATTCTTCATCTCTAGTTCAATTAAGGTGACCTATAACTACAACTCCCAGAATGCACTGGACTGTTTTCTCGCTAGCCCTATGTTTATCTGTAAATAATTGGGGTGAAATAAACTTAAATAAAGGTACCAGATTACTCCACGTCATCAAGAATACCATTTTCCAATCCAGGCCATCCATTTAACAAACCAATGCCTTCCAGGTGTTGTAGTTTTGGTTCACTTTAATTTAACCACTTGGGCTACAGATCTAGGTTGTTTTTCTATCACACTCTTCCTCTATTTACAGGCTTTCTCACTCTTACTCTGGATCAAAGTCTGATGATGAAACATAAGTCCCACCTCACCACCTACAAGCACTGGCACAAATTAATCACTGGCATTGTCATAGTCACCAGCCAAACAAACAAGTACAAACAAGTATGATCCTAGACCATGTGAAAAAAGTCTACTCCCACTTCACCACACTGCGGGCATTGTGAAGCTGCCCAGGTATAGTACTTGTTAGTTTTCCATGGTGTAATATATGTAATGCAAAAAGTTACATTTAAGCAGCTTGAATCAAACGTTTCTCGAGGCACCTGGGCCTATGCTGAGACCCTACCCTTATTACTCGTCCTTGTCTAGTGCTATTGCCAATTTATTCAGAACCCTGTCTAAGAAGTATTTAGATTTTACAAGTAATTGCCAGTACAGTGTTGACACCACACTGGTCCCTTTACCTAAAGTGTATAGCACCAATAGACCCTTGTGTGTGGTGGTTCAAAGTTCCCCACCATCCATTTTCTTCTTACCACACCTCTCAGTGACCCAAGAATCAGGAATTGTCCTGCAGTGACCTCATAATCCCATAGTTGGTCCAAGTAAGCCTTGACTGAACCATCTTCGCATACGCCCAACACGTTCGAAGCCTACCACCACCACACAGTCTTCAAATGAGGTCTTACTCCCTCTTCCCCAAATGCCCCACAGTGGTGATAGAGGTATCTCTGGAGTGCATGGTGTCAATGTTTGTGCCAGTTACATCTGTTCTGCCTCTAGGTTTCAGGAGCAGACTAGACAGGTCCTCCTTCACCGGAGACCGAGTATGTCTCCTCGCGCCATCAGTTCTTGTTATACCAACCGTAGTGCTGTCCACTGTAACTGTGCTGCCAAATAAAAGGAACTCAAAATCTGTGTCGGGCAGTCCTCCTTCGACCTTGTGGAGGAGCAGTTTAGGTAACGCCACCCTGGGCCTTCCTGAGCGTCACACCAGGTCTTGCATTACAGAGTCAGGCTTGCAGAAGATCGCCTTGGAATTTATATCAGTGGGACCCCAAAGTAGTACAGAAGTTGAGGCATGGCCACCATCTTTGATGGGGCTACCCTAATTGCAACTGTTAGCGCTTCTCACTGAAGCCAGAGCAAGCCGTATATTAGGATAACAACCTTTACAACGTGGCCAAAACACAGCAATACATTTACATCGCTGTATTTACAACGCAAGTCGTTACAATGACTTGCACTGGAGGGCGCTCTGGACTAAGGAATAGTGTGATTTACTATTCCAACACCTTCCCTACTGTACGTAGGCTGGAGTTGGAATAGTAAATCACACTATTCCTAAGTCCAGCGCCCTACAGCGCAAGTTGTTGTAACGACTTGCATTGTAAAAACAGCGATGTAATGTACCGCGATCTAAATGATCGCGTTGCATCGTCATACATTTGTATATTACTACCAGGGATATTCGTTGGCATGTGGTAAATCCACACCCAAGGGTATCGAATCTTATTAGGTTCCGATCTTAACCTGCAGCAGATTTCTGGCAGCCTTGCTCCATTTGTGCTGGGGTGTAACAAGAAAAGACTGGACTTGTTCCAGTTCACCCGGACACCCTGCTCAACACCTCAAGCGCCCTGGTGGATCACTCAGCCCATGCATCACTCAAGAACACCAACATATCATGTGCATAGGGTGAGACAATGGGTCATACCATCCTCAGTGATATACCTAATGACGCCTTTCTGTCTCAGCGTGTTCACTAGGGGAGGCTTACTTCTGGAAGGTTATAGAAAGATCTAGGCATCCCTATTCAGTGCCCGTGTCAGCAAATCCCACGTAGCAGGTGGACCCACTTAAAAAATGAGCAACCAGTTCCCCATTCGATCCCTCTCCTGGGCTGAAGGGCGGGGGTCTATTTATTCTCATGATCACCGCCGGCCTCTGTAAAGTCTTCATCAAAATTCTAAAAAATTCTCTGCAATACTTTGTTTTCTAGCTGCTGGACGGCTAGCACTTCCCTGCCCGGTCACCCTAAGTCTCAGTATTCACGCATCAATCCTACCTCTTTATCAGCCAGCCTCTGAGTCACAGGCAGCATGGCATGTTCACCTCCCGAAGACTGAATCTAGTCTGCATCAGGATTTGAGTTGTTACCTGGATAGTCTATAGTCATCTGTTACTGTCTTCTCTTAAGTCTTGCAGCAGCTGCCCTTGCTTCTTCCCTCTCGCACAGCACCTATTTGGTCTGTTTGGTCGGGCCCTTTTTGTTCTGCGTGTTTGCAATTACCACATCTGGTGTTTACTGGGTGAGTGTTGACTGTCTCTACCTGCCAGATAGACTTTGTTTCAGTTTCACACTTATTGGCTCTTAGTTAAGAAGCAGGTGTAATTGTCCGCCATTACCATCAGCTTTCCCGGGAATAGAACCACATACTTCAGCCCCATCTCTCCGTATTTCACTTTGTCAAAGGATGGTTTGCTGTTGTACAGCTGTATAAAGTCAGGGAGGATCATCACCCTGGTGCTCCTAATTCCAAAGAGACCCTCTTCTCTCACTTTTGGGAGCAGCAGATCAGGGTCA
Organism: Lissotriton helveticus; assembly: GCF_964261635.1. Taxonomy (NCBI): domain Eukaryota; kingdom Metazoa; phylum Chordata; class Amphibia; order Caudata; family Salamandridae; genus Lissotriton; species Lissotriton helveticus. Next base: position 1,239,055,212 of record NC_136070.1, read on the forward strand.
CTGTAATTTAGGAACCTTGCCATGGCTGGTATAGAAGGTACACTTGGTTCTCTGCACTCTTTTCAACACCTAGAATATTGCCAGTCCTTAAGGGGGCCACCTTTGGTGACAGCCAGTTCTCCAAAAACAAAAATGTGTTGAAGTCTTCAACTCTCACTGGAAGGCCAATCACCCAAAGATTGCTCCTCCTTGTGCAGTCTTCTGAATCCTTTACACTGTATTTGAGGTAGTATACGCACACTGTGAGGTTGAGCGTTGCGTACAGACATCCTCCGTGGCTAGTTTTAGCTTTCTGAGTGTGGCTTCCATTTTTCTTAGTCGCTCCAACATCTTTCGTTAATTAATCCTTAGGAGGCCAAAATCTATCACAATTGTTCTAGCTTGAGTTCCAGCATTTCCTCGGTCTTCCCTTCAGCTTTGCTGCCATTGTTCTTGGCACTTTTAGTACCCTGTCACATACAATGTATGTCCCACCAATGTCAGATCACGGTAGGCCACCCTCTATATCTCAATACAGAGCAGGGAGGACAGCCAGACAAGTTCGCAGCAGATATGGCGACTGGCTAGTCAATGCTCAGTTACATGTATCCTGGGAAGTCAAAATGTGCCAATTTCAAGATCTTTATTAGGGAGGGCAGGACGTGCACCCAATGTGCTCACTTATTAAGGGGTGTTTGTCCAGGAACGGACTGTGTGTTGGCTCTGAAGTGTGATGCAGTCGGACGAAGGCCCATCGGATGACTTGGCATATTAGTCCACATGCTCTGTAATGCCTCTGCCAAAGGGACCTAGCACAGCAAGCCATCACAGCGCCATCCCCGTCAGCATGCTCTGCCAATGAGTCTCCAGGAGATAAGTTCAGTCTGGCTGTTGTGAATGTGCACCATCTCTTCTACCCCTAGAGGGACCTTCCCAAGTACAGAGAGTTACTGGAGCACCATCGGAACCCTCTTCATCAGATACTTCAGTCTCCCCGGCTGGCCCTACTTGAGCCAGCACTCGCAGGCGCCATCTAGAGTAGCTGCCAAGTGAGAAAATGCTCATTTTAACGGAGTCTCCGGGTCACTGATCAGTCAATTACATCACTGGTCCTCACCAAAAGTGGTTTCCTAGGCAACTGAATGCCGTCTTGAAGGACGGTGGGGAGCAAAATAAAAAAAAAAATGCTACTCCACCAGCCTCAAGCCACAACCACCCACCCTCCACATGGAAGATCTAATTATTCTCAACCAGCTCAGGAAGCAGTTTATTATATGGTCAATGCCTAATAAAAGATATAGGCCCAGTGAAATCTTTGAGAGATGCAACTGGCAACCTGGCAACATCAGAAAAACATACCAAAAAGGGAAAAGAAAATGAATAATTGTTCAAAGAAAGCAAAAAGAATCCTACTAATGAAGAAGACCCAAGGAATATGCTTCATGTATGTTTGAGAAACAACTTCAATGAAAAGTGAAATTAAGAGTGAGGCGCGCAGCGGTGTGGGTGGGTTGAGTTTGGGGAGTTATACTAGAATAGTCCAGTAGGGGCACTTGTGAGCAGCGCGCTACTTTAATTTTCTTAACCACTTCAAAGGAACTCTCTATAGATTGTCCCTGTTTCTAGAAGTTGGGAGTAGACGAGACAAAAATGCAGAATAGTATAATGATGGTTCATTGCAACCCAGGAAGGTACACTAAAATGATGTTATTGTTGCTGTTTTGTAATAAATCAGACTAATATGAGGAATGTAGCATGAGCAGCTTGCAGACCAGCAGACTGTGAATTTCCCCATTTGCTATGAAAGATGAGAGAAGGAATGCGCCGCGCGACAGCTGCTGAGCAGTGAAATGAATATAAAAATACACAATAATGGCTGTGCGCGCAGCCGCTAGCCATTCCACTGTTTTTATGTCTAATAAGCCATAGTGTTGGGACTGTGCTGATTATTATGTTCCATTGTCTTCCACAATCCAAAGGACTAGCCGCAGATGTGTTCGACTGCAGCTGCCACATGAGATGCAAAGGCTTAAATGAGCCGCTTACCATGGAGTGGCCGAGGATGAAAAGAGGTAATCCGGGGTGCTCCTTCTTCATGAGGTCGATGTGCTGTAGGCTGTCTCTGACGAACACCTGGAAATCAGACACTACCATGCGGTCTCCTTCGCTCTGCCCATGGCCGACTGTGGGGGGAGTAAACAAGCAGACTTAAATCACAGAAGACGGGAAACAGAAGAGCTCCCTTAAATCACAGAATATGGGACACAAACAGTTCACTTAAATCATAGCCTATACTAAACAAAACAGCTCACTTAAGTAACAGAATATGAGCAGCAAAAACATCACTTAAATCATAGACTGTAGTAAACAAAACAGCTCACTTAAATCACAGAATATGAGAAACAAACACTTCACTTAAATCCCAGACTGTAGCAAAGAAACCAACTCGCTTAAATCACAGAATATGAGAAACAAACACTTCAGCTAAATCACAGACTATAGTAAACAAAATAGCTCACTTAAATCACAGAATATGAGAAACAAACTCTTCAGCTAAATCACAGACTATAGTAAACAAAATAGCTCACTTAAATCACGGAATATGAGCAGCAAAAACATCACTTAAATCATAGACTATAGTAAACAAAACAGCTCACTTAAATCACAGAATCTAAGAAACAAACCAGCTCACTTAAATCATAGACTATAGTAAACAAAACAGCTCACTTAACCCGTTGGCTGCTGCCGTCGGCCAATAGCACTACCTCGCTGGTGCTGCCGTCGGCCAATGCCGACGCGACCGCGCCCGTTTTTTAAAACGGCCGCACTGCCGCAAAAAAGCGGAAGCAGCCAACGGGTTAAATCACAGAATATGATAAACAAACACTTCACTTAAATCACAGACTGTAGCAAACAAACCCACTCGCTTAAATCAGAGAATATGAGAAACAAACACTTCAGCTAAATCACAGACTATAGTAAACAAAATAGCTCACTTAAATCACGGAATATGAGCAGCAAAAACATCACTTAAATCACAGACTATAGTAAACAAAACAGCTCACTTAAATCACAGATTATAGGAAACAAACCAGCTCACTTAAATCATAGACTATAGTAAACAAAACAGCTCACTTAAATCACAGAATATGAGAAACAAACACTTCACTTCACTTTAATCACAGGCTGTAGCAAACAAACCAACTCGCTTAAATCACAGAATATGAGAAACACTTCACTTAAATTCCAGGCTATAGTAAACAAAACAGCTCACTTAATCACAGAATATGAGCAGCAAAAACATCACTTAAATCACAGACGATAGTAAACAAAACAGCTCACTTAAATCACAGAATCTAGGAAACAAACCAGCTCACTTAAATCCTAGACTATAGAAAACAAAACAGCTCACTTAACCCGTTGGCTGCTGCCGTCGGCCAATAGCACTACCTCGCTGGTGCTGCCGTCGGCCAATGCCGACGCGACCGCGCCCGTTTTTTAAAACGGCCGCACTGCCGCAAAAAAGCGGAAGCAGCCAACGGGTTAAATCACAGAATATGATAAACAAACACTTCACTTAAATCACAGACTGTAGCAAACAAACCCACTCGCTTAAATCAGAGAATATGAGAAACAAACACTTCAGCTAAATCACAGACTATAGTAAACAAAATAGCTCACTTAAATCACGGAATATGAGCAGCAAAAACATCACTTAAATCACAGACGATAGTAAACAAAACAGCTCACTTAAATCACAGAATCTAGGAAACAAACCAGCTCACTTAAATCCTAGACTATAGAAAACAAAACAGCTCACTTAAATCACAGAATATGAGAAACAAACACTTCACTTTAATCACAGGCTGTAGCAAACAAACCAACTTGCTTAAATCACAGAATATGATCAACAAACATCACTTAAAGCATAGACCACAGTAAACAAAACAGCTCACTTAAATCACAGAATATGGGACACCAACAGGTCACTTAAATCATCAACAGAATGGCTCACTTCAAACACAGAATATGGGAAACCAAGACAGTTCTTTAAAGAAATCACAGTATGTGGGAATCACAGAATATGAGCAACAAACACATCACTTAAATCATAGACCATAGTAAACAAAACAGCTCACTTAAATCACAGAATCTAAGAAACAAACCAGCTCACTTAAATCATAGACTATAGTAAACAAAACTGCTCACTTAAATCACAGAATCTAGGAAACACACCAGCTCACTTAACCTCATTGATGCTGCACATATTCATCTCCTGTGCTGAAGGTCAATGGAAACGGGTGTGGTCATGACGAGCTCAGCTCGTCATGAGCACAGCTCCACTGTGCCTCATGACGAGCTGAGCTTGTCATGAGCATGGAAGGGGTTAAATCATAGATTATGGTAAACAATACAGCACATTTAAATCACAGAGGATGGGAAACAAACAGTTCACTTAACCCCTTCACTGCGGCGGCTATTCCGCTGCAGTGCTAAGGGGGCGGGGCGGCCGCACGGCGCTCCCGTGCTCGTGACGGAACCGCTCCGTCACGAGCCTCGGGTGAGCTGTGCTTATGACGGAACGGTTCCGCCACGGCCCCGCCCGCCTAATAGAACGCTCAGCGTAGGCGCGGAATTCGCGCCGCGCAGGCGCGGCGAGCGGGCCGTGACGGAACCGTTCCGTCACAAGCACAGCACACCCGAGGCTTGTGACGGAACGGTTCCATCACAATCATACAAGGGGTTAAATCATAGACTATAGTAAACAAAACAGCTCACTTAAATCACAGAATATGTGAAACAAACAGTTCAATTAAATCATAGATTATGGTAAACAAAACAGCACAATTAAATCACAGAATACGGGAAACAAAACAGCTCACTTAAATCAAAAACTGGTAAATAAAACAGTTGACTTAAATCACAGAATATGGAAATCATAACAGCATGCTTAAATCACAGAATATGGGAAACAGAATAGCTCACTTCAAACACAGAATATGGCAAACAAGACAGTTCTTTAACCCGTTCCGTGCTCCCGTTGGCCAACGGCCGACGATAGCACTCCCTCCCTTGTGCTGCGAACGGCCAACGGCCGTCGCAGCCCCGCCCACCTTTTAGAACACCCGCACCACGGGGGAATTGCCGCTGTGGTTAAGGCGTTAAATTACAGAATGTGGGAAGCACAACAGCACACTTAAATGACAGCATATGGGAAACAAAAAGCTCACTTAAATCAAAAAATATGGAAACAGAAAGCTCACTTAAATCACAGACTATGGTAAACAAAATATCTCAGTTAAATCACAGAACATGGGAAACAAAACCGCTCATAATCACAGACTATGGGAAACAAACAGCTCACTTAAATCACAGAACATGTGAAACAAAATAGTTCACTTAACGGCGGCCGTTATTTCTGCGCAGTGCGGGCGTTCTATAAGATGAGCGGGGCTCTGGCCAATGGAGGTAGTGCTCCCGTCGGCCAATGGCCGACGGCAGCACGCAACGGGTTAAATCACAGAATATGGTAAACAAACCAGCTCATTTAAATCACAGGATGTGCTGCACATAAATAGTTCACTTAAACGTAGAATTTGGGAAACAAAATCAACTCACTTAATCACAGAAAATGGGAAACAAAACAGTTAATTTGAATCACAGTGTTTAAGGTACAAAAACAGCTACAATATTTTAAACTCAAAAGTTGGGAAAGAAAAGAGCTCCCTATAATAATTTAATATGGGAAAGAATAGCAGCACCGAAACTGACAAAATAACCTTGCTTAAATCACACAATATGGCAAACAAACACAGCATATTTAAATTAAAGAATAATGGAAACAAGATCAGTATATTTCACACAGTATAAGGGGAACTAAACCATTATATTAAATCATAAAATCTGCCAAACCACACCATGGGATTAAATCTTAATATTTCGTTGGGAAGATGAGCTCATTTAAAACAGAGTATCTAAGAAACAAAAATAACTCAAATCACAGGGTTTAGAAACTAAAATAGTCTCCTCCATACATTAGCTCTCTTCCCTTCTAAAGGTAAACAAAACAACTCTAAAGAGCTAGTGTCTGTTATAAAAACTAAAAAAGTAATCAAATTAGTACAATGCGTGGAGCTCCACTGACGAAGGAGTGGCGCGGGCCAATAATGTCTGGTGTAGACCTTCGGCTTTAACGTTTAACGTTTCAACACTGAGTGGGTGTAATGTTCTAATAGCATTATAGACCATCGATCTTGGTCGATTCTCTTTGTTGAAGGCCCTGTCCTTCCCTATAACCAGGGCTCAGAGTCCTTAACAAGCGTTTTAGCACTCGGCAGTGGGCTATAATGCTATTTTAATAAAGATTTGTAAAAACATAAAGAACTCAAATGTAATCCCACAGAGTCAAACGGGAAAGATAATGAGATCCATTTCGCAGAACAAATAACATCCATTGAGGATTTCTTTGAATGATCAATACCTGTGATAGTAGGTTTTGTGAAGACTTTGAAGGAATGGTTCTGGTTTATCTAATATGTCTGTCAGAACGCTTCAAAGTGCTGTAATGGTGCATTTGATTTTGTTACATACATTGGGTCCAATTCACAAAGATATCCTCCAGAAAAAATACAATTTACTTGAGAACATTTCAGATGTGCTCCTTTCAACTCAAAGTAGGTAGCATAGTCACAAAAACCTGCACAAGACAAAAAGATACCTGTTGTCGGATTCATAAACCTTTTTCTGTAAGAATTTGTGTCCTACTCCAAGCTTACGAATGACTTTATGATGTATCTACAAGAGCAAGACATACACAAAATGAATTTTGTCTCCTTGAGTAAACATATTTTCTTCCTGGAAATTCATGAATACGTCACTTCAACGCCTGGAGTAAGATGCAACCATCTTTGAGAATTAGGCCCACTGTTTAGCAAATCCTTAAAAATGTCATTTGCGTATGGCTTTAACCCCTTGGCTGTGGCGGTAATTCCGCCGCGGCGCTGGGGGCGTGGGGGGGGTAGCGTGGCGCCGCCATGCTCGTGACAGAACCACGCCGTCATGAGCCACGGGCAGGCTGTGCTTATAACGGCGTGGTTTCTTCATGACTCGCACGGCCGTGACGGTCTCGCCGGCCGCAGCATGACGTAACCACGCCGTCATGAGCACACGCCGCCCGTGTGCATACGAGCATCTGGACGACTGAAACTACAGCAGAAGATAGCTGTAGTAGTCTTAGGGTCAGATGTATCAACATTGCATTTTGCGAGTCTATAATAGCGAATTTTCCAATTACAGAAGTGCAAAATGCAATGTATGTAGCTTTGCAAAAAAATTTGCGATTCCTACATATTCCTTAATGCCATTCGCAAATTGTGATTCGCTATTAAGGAAGGCCTTCCCAGATGCTGTCTGCGTTCCGACCGGCTGACATATGGGAACCCTTCTTGGAATGGACGCGGTTGGCCACGGCCCAGGCAGTGCAAGTTGTGGGTTCTGTAGATTAGCATGTGGGACTGGTGGAAATGGAATGATGTTATCTATGTTAATGTGGGATGATGGCGCAGGAAATTGCAATGCCCGAAGGATGATTCAGTTGTCACTATACATATGCAACATATGGTCAGAAGGGATCACTATGGTATACTGCTTAAGTTAATACCATTTGCCTCCTATCACTATATATTGTACTGACGTTGTAATATGTATATGTATCTAGTATGCAGAAATACTGATATAGGCAACTAGACTATATGTTAGGAAATGGTGAATAATGTCTTAACCTGTACTAAATGATATGTTCGTCCTATGACTGGCTACTGGTTGGCACAAATGCCTCTTTTGTTATATAATATGTTGGAAAACCAAAAAAGACAAAAAAAAAAAAAAGGAAGGCCTTCCCATTCATGGGAAGACATTCACAATTAGAGATCACCAAATTGGTAATCGCGAACGCGATAGGGTGCCAAAAGGTCACCCTGATGCACCCCCAAAAAAGGTAAGTGTGCACATATGCGCTGAGGGTATGTGCATTTTTCTAGGAATTTGCAAATTACCACCAATTTGAAGTTGGTGATAATTTGCGATTCCTTAAAGCTAGGTTGCAATTGTTTGCTGCTTTCTGCACTGCAAATTTCAGGAATCGCAAATTGAGATTTCCTATATTCATTCGCAAAATAGGTAATCACAAAAATTGCGATTCCCTATTTCGCGAATGCCTTTTGGGATGATACATCCCAAAAGGCTTTTTACCATTCGCAGATGGGCCGATTCTGCAAATCCGTCCATTTGCGAAAGGTAAAACGCTTGATACATCTAGCCCCTGGACTGTTCTGAATATCTCCCAGTTTGCTCCATAATTTATGAATTGGACTGATCTATATATAGTTACTTTGATCTATTAAACAAATTGAAGAAAATCGATCTTCAAAAAAAACCTCAAGAAAATCCTAAATAATTACAAACCAATAACTTTCTATTTTTTTATATTAGTTTTTCACTCATCTGGTTCGCAATGGTCCTTTTCAAATTAACTGGCACATGCATCAAGGTAGGATTTTGCGATTCCTTAATTGCGATTATTAAGGAATCGCAAAAGCCTTGCGAGTCGCAATTAAGGAATGCCTTCCCATTCATTCCAATGGGCCTGCAGGCACATAGGAATGAATGGGAGATTGCATGCGCAATTTGCGAGTACCAGTAGGTACTCGCAAATTGCTCATGCAATGTCAAGGGTGCGAAAATGACACCCTGTTGCACCCCTGAAATTGATCTGTGCACAAATGTTGTGTACACGTAACCTACGACTTTGAAAAATGCACATTTTTCAAAGTTTTTGCAAATTACCATGAAGTTCAACTTCATGTTGATTTGCGACCCCTAGTAGTGAAATCGCTACTTCAAAGTGGTTCTTGCATTGCATTTAAGGAATCGCAAAATGCGATTCCTTAAATGCAATCGCAATTTGAGAACTCGCAATTAATTGCAAATTCTCAAACTGCGAGGGCCTTGACACGATGCATCGCAAAAGCTAATTTTGCGACCGCAAACGGCCGATTTTTGCAAACGGTCGATTTTTGCAAATCGCACCGTTTGCGATCGCGAAAAGCTTTGCCGCACGTGCCTGTAAGTTTTTATCTCGAACTTCTAAATTTCCCTTACCAAGTAGCTCTAAATGATTTATTAGCATACAAAATAGAATTCTTGCCTGAAGGAAATGGAGGCAGGTGGTAGGTATCTGTACCTAGAGCTGACATGCATCAGACATTTGCCATTTGCCACATGGAAGGAGTTGCTGAGCTGTTTGTTCGGGGTTTGAGAGCATATCGCTAGTCTCTCACTTCTAGGTGCTAGGCTTGTTAACGTCTCAGAATGCTCTCTGGACCATATTCAATTATAAGGTATCCTACTTACTTTGTCACCTTCGTGGGGGTCAGCGAACAGATCACTTTTAAAGTGTGACAGGGCAACTGCTACCTGGTGAAATTGAAGTGTATGTCCTAACATTTGCTGTGTTCATGTGACTACCGATAAAAGAATTAAAGAGCAATTTACAAGGACAAGTGAGTGCCCTAACACACCACTTATAAAAAGTACCAGCTTACCATGTAATAGGTTATTAGCAGCAGTGGCATCCTCTTCTCTAGTTCAGTGATAAAGCAGTTTTTTCTAAAAGACACTTTGCTCTTGAGATAGCCTCAAACAGCATCAATAAGTGCCATCTCTCCTGAAAGATACCGCTCTGCATCAGACTGCCAGGGGATTATTTTGATATGTTCAAAGTTTTCAAGTGAATCTGCACTGAGGATAATTTTAGACTGACTGCATATGAAAGCTGAAGGCAGTTAATGAAAGAACCTTCCTCTGAGGGATCACCTTAGACAACCTGCATAAAATCTCAATTCAGCTAAAAAAAACACATTTCCATAGCAAAAGGAACGGTTTCGCTTATAAATGAATGGTTGTGTCTCACTATTTCGAACACCATTATTTCGGGCTAAAGCCAAGTCTCACATTTTTGCTGCTTCCTGCACTGCAAATTTCGGGTATCGCAAATTGTGATTCCCTAAATGCATTTGCAAAATAGGTAATCGCAAAAATTGCGTTTCCTTATTTTGCGCATGCCTTTTGGGATGATACATCCCGAAAGGCTTTTTGCCGTTCGCAAATGGACTGATTCTGCGAATCGGACCGTTATCAAAAGGTAAACCGTTTTATAGGCCCCTGGACTGTTCTGAATATCTCCTAGTTTGCTCCATCATTTATGAATTGGGCTGATCTATGTAAAGCTACTTAGATCTATAAAACAAATTGAAGAAAATCCATCTTCAAAGAAACCTCAGGCAAATTCTGAATAATTACAAACCAATAACTTTCTATTTTTTTATATTCGTTTTTCACACAATCATTTATTTTGCGCTCTCTCTTACATTCACTCGATCACTCTCTCCATATAGATATATATGTGTGGTGATATTTTTTTGCATCTGCCAGGAGCGCGATACAAGGACCCGCCCTGCAAGTGTCCTGGGACTTGTTGGCAATGCAACGGACTCCAATCAAGGTATTGATTGACCCAGGACCGCCTCGGGAACGGCCAGGCAAGTGGCCACTGTCAATGGCAGCCTGTGACCTCATGGGGAGGCGGGTTGATTCCCTCCGGCTTCATGGCCCAGTTTGTTCTGACTCTTGTGGCTTGGGCGTTGGGTACCTGAGGGACCCTCTTAAACTGTTATTTTAGGAGTCACCAGCTGCTACACGGCCCCCCCTTGGCTGGGCAATCCCGCCGCTCACATGAACAGTATTTGTTCCTGCTGCTCATGGGCGTCCGCAGAAATTTTTCCAGAGGGGGCAAAATGTTAACGTCACCACCATCCTCTGACATGATGTGTGCCAGGCGGGGCACGAGAAACACTGGGACGCAGGAGGAGCCTTGTAGCTCTGAATGCCCCTCTTGCTATTTTACAAGCTCTCTGCACTTCCTAGGTCATTCCTGTCCACGTGACATGCTACCTCGATGGCACTGCTGAGCTCCATAAGTATTCCTCATCTATAGATTAAGTATTCCTCATCTATAGATATTCTGTGTAATATGTACACCATGTGCACTCATATCTATCCAGGTGTGTGCAAAGAGCCACAGAGACTGCTTCTGGGGTAGTTTCCAATTCAGCGCCAAGACTTCACCCACGTTATAGTTAAAAATTAGCATTTAAAAAAACCTTAGAAATTCACTGAAAACACCATAGGTTTCACACACGTTACAGTTAGCTGGACATTTCACTAATACAAAACCATTGAAATTCCCCCGTTATAGTTAACTATAACTCACGCGCTCGCAATGCACTGCTGAGGTCACATATTACATCACTCATGACATGGCCAGTGACATCACTGATGACATCTCAAATGACATTACTGATGACATCATCCAGTGAATGTGTGTTTCTGAAAAATAAATATTTTTTATATATGTATATCTAAAGGTCGTCGGTAGAATAAATGGGTAAATAAGTGTCGAAATTGATGTTTAAGAAAAAGGATTGCATAACTAACTTAAGTGTATCTTACTGAATACATGTATTAGCGAGTAATGTTTAAATATGTAAATAGCTGTATCAGTGTCTCACTTTGTGTATAAGTGGTTGCAAGGGTTGGTGAGTAGCTACATGAGTGTATATGGGTTATTCGTTTTTTTGAGTATCAGAATGAGTGTTTGTATGGTTTGGTGGGGGTATTACTTAGCGCATAGATGCATGAATGGGTGACTCACTGTATGTGTTTTGAAGACAGCATGTGTGCAGGACTGTATGGGTGGATGCGAGTGTATATGGGTGTGTTAGTGAGTGAATGACTGTCTCAATAGTATCTTTATGAGTTATTACATATGTTTTAATCTAGTATATATGAGTATTGATGTATATAAGTGAGCATATGTGAGAGTGACAGATTGGAAGAGTTCCTGTATAAATAAGTATGTGTTTTTATAAGTGATTGTTTAAGAGAGTAAGTATGTGTATGTTTCTGTAGAAGTTAGTGTAGTGGTGGGTGTATAGCTGTACATGCAAGTAAATGGATGTTTGATAGTTTATTTGCATGTGTGAGTATGTGTGTGAGTAACTATAGATGAGTGTCGGTGTGTCATTAGATGTAGAGGTGTATGAGTACACATGATGAGTGAGTACATGTATGAGTGCCTATATAGAACTGTTTGTGAATGAGTGTATGTGTATGTAGAGGTTTGAATTACTGATGAGGTTGTTCTAACTGGTATTGGTATCTCCATTGTTTTGAAAATGTTAGTTTCTATTTTTGAATGTGTGTGTGTCAAAGGTTATATTAGGGTGAGAGGAGGACTGCCGCTCTGTCACAAGGATGATGTCATCAGTAATGTCATTTGAGATGTCATCAGGGATGTCATGAGTGATGTCACTAACCATGTCATGAGTGATGTAATATGTGACGTCATCAGCAGTGCATTGCGGGCGCGCGAGTTATAGTTAACTATAAAAGGTGAATTTCAATGGTTTTGTATGAGTGAAATGTCCAGCTAACTATAACGTGGGTGAAACCTATAGTTTTTTCAGTGAATTTCAAAGGTTTTTTAAATGCTAATTTTTAACTATAACGTGTGTGAAACCTATGTTTTTTTCAGTGAATTTCAAAGGTTTTTTAAATGCTAATTTTGAACTATAACGTGGGTGAAACCTATTGTTTTTTCAGTGAATTTCAAAGGTTTTGTAAATTCAAATTTTTAAATGTATTGTTATATTTTTTTATACTGATTTACATTATTTTAATTATTTATTTTTAGATTTTTTTTTTAATTACATATTTTTTATATGAATTTAAAAAAAGGTTTTAAATTATTGAAATTGTAATTTATTTTATTTTTTTATTTATATATATTTTATATAGCAGGCAATGATATCCTATGGAAGGAAATTCAAGTTACTGTAACTACGATTATAATTACTTTTCAGGTTCAGTAGTGGGCTGAAAGAGGCAGCACTGAGGTCTCTCCTGATAACAGGTGAGTAAATCGGAATACGTACTTCGGCTGATTTTAGAGGAATGTTTTGCTCAATTGTCAAGGAAGGGGGCAGGGCCTGAGGACATATGTGTGCAAACACGCCCTGTGGTGCGTTTTAGGTTGGAGAATATATTCAATTCTGAGCTCACCTGTGAGCCAACTAGCCCATAAGGTACCTCCAGTTTGCGCCAGAGAGCTGCGCGTAGAGAAGTGTTCAGAGGGCACGCCCCCTTTTTACAATACTCTGCAACGCAGCTCCGTGGCACTTACTAGAGGTACCTGTTAGACTAGTTGGCCCCTAGGGGACCTCTGGATTGAAGAGGAATATATTCCCCAACCTAAAACGCGCCACAGGGCATGTTTGCAAACATGTCACCTCAAGCTCCGCCCCCTACCTTCACCACTGTGCAAACATGCCCCGTAACGCGTTCTAAGTTGGGGGACTAAGTCCCCTTGCATACTGGGGGTCCCTGGGGCCCAACTAGCACACCAGGAACCTCCAGTATGCGCCAGGGGGCTGCGTTGCAGAGAGGTGTAAAAAGGGGCTTGGGCTCATTACACCTCTCTGCAACACAGCCCCCTGGCCCATACTGGAGGCTGCTGGTGGGCTAGTTGGCCCCCAGGAACCCCCAGTATGTAAGGGGAATTACTTCCCCCTCTGAAAAAGCACCAGGGGCTGCGTTGCAGAGAGGCACAAGATGGCTGCCAACACTTCCTGGTTTGGAGTGTTGACAGCCAATTAGCATGCAGCTCGTGCTTGGGAAGGTACAGAGTACAGTAAGCTTACCGTAACACCTCCAATATATACTTATGATTTTACTTTTGATTTTCTCAGGAACTACTGAACGGATTTACACCATTCAACAAAAAGCATGATCTGCGAACAGAACTCTACCTTTTTGCCAAGTTTGGTGTAATTCCGTTCAGCCGTTCGGGCTGTAGCCCTGGCTTAAGGTCCTATGGAAAATTGCATGGGGAAAACATGTTTTGGGACCCCCCCTTTTTTCTCGGCCCCCGCTGCACTAATCACCCCCAAACTTTCAGGGAAGGAGCGGGCGAGCAGGCCATTTTCTTGGAGAAATTCGAGAAGATTCGTCCACCGGCGCCAAAGTTATTCCAAATAGAATGTTGCGGATTTCCTATGGAAACTAGGTTTTAACAGTCAGAGCTGCCATCAGGTCCCCTCATTGGTTGCCTCTTGATCAAAGGATCCTTTTCAAGTCCCTCTACCTGACTCATAAGGCTTACTATGGCTTAGGTTCTGAGGGCATCAAGTCGATGTTTCAGCGATATGTCCCTAGCAGACCTCTCTGCTCCTCTAATAAAAACCTGTTAGCACTTCCCAAGTTCAGAAGTTCCCGGTGGGGAGGTAGGGCCTTCTTGTTGACTGTTGCCAGGCTGTGGAACTCCCTCCCGGAATAGCTTTCTGGTCAACCTTCTCACTCCATCTTTCGTAGGATCTTAAAAACCTGGCTTTTCTCACATACTTCAGTATGAGCGTGTTGTCTAGTCGGCTGCCTTCTCTTAGTTGCATCAGCGCCTTGACGCCCTTGGGCTTAGTTTGCGCTCTATAAATCCAATCCTCACTCACTTGTTTACAATGCATTGTTATTTACGGTGGCACAGAGATAAGTCAATGAAGAACTCTTACAAGGTCAAGATTCTGCCAAAATTTGACTTCTCCTATAAAGAGATCTGGTACAGAGTTATATTGCAAATAGGATGTGAAATGCTTTTGGAAGAACCCCAGTTTACAGTGAGTTTACACAGGCATCAAAAATACAAAAGGAGCTATTTTCACGTGTTTTATAACTTCAGGAATACAAAAATTCTCCAACCTTTGATATTTCAAACATCTGGTCCTCAATTTATTTAGTTGAAGAACAAATCAAAGGCTATGTTGACCATCCACGCACTTCATATCACACTGCCCTACATGGAAAAATAAAGCCTGAAATTCCTGCTGCTCATACGCCTAGGGCATGTAGGGAAAGTGAAAGACCAGGTACAGAAAGAAAAGGACCGGCTACAGATCGGGGAACTCATTTGACCAGAATCCCCTCTGGTGGAATCCAAGATGCTGAACCCCACCTACTGACATTGCGCAATAGGAAGCACTGGGGCTACTAATGCGTGGGATGGGGAAACATCTTTTATTATGAACCCGGAATCACGCTGTGCCTTTACAACGCTGGCAAAAGAACAAACGTGTTGTTACCACACACTCGTTTAGCATGCAAGTCCTTATAACGACTTGCTTTAGGGGGCGCATTGGTGGAGTGGTGTTGGATATTAAGTCCAACACCTTCCCTACTGTTGCGCAGACTGGAATTGTAATAGTAAATTATACTATTCCAAAGTCTAGCGCCCCACCAAGGCAAATCGTTGTAACAACTTGCTTGCTAAACGAATGTGTTGTAACAGCGGGTTCATTCTAATGCCGGCGTTGTAAAGGAATGCGTGCTAAACGCATGTGTGATTCAGTCATGCAGCCCTTGGAATGCTGATCGGCCTGGGAAGAGATCGGACTGAGGATTCCACGTAGGGTTTTAGTATACAGGAAGATTGGTGCTCTAAACTGGTAGCGGTGAAGTGGGGAATATGAAACACAAATAATATGGTGCTACTAGGTCGGGGGAAATCCAAAACAACCCCTGAAAGGAGTGGCGAGGGCCCACTCTGTAAATTAAAGCATAGGTCCTGTGCACACGTTAGGTTAGATTTTGATAAATGTCTATCAGAAACATTATAATGTTCAAGCAGGAAATTAAGACAAGGCCGACACCAATGGACGTTTTTCTTGGGTGAAATATAATATAAACCTTCTTCAAAGGGAACATCAAAGGAAAACCAGCCGACACGTGTTTCGTCAATCGGGCAGTAACCCGTGACTCTTCAGGGCTAAGAGTAACAAACTAAACATGGGATCGTGTGACCGGTGATATTTCCAACCCGGCCAGAGCGGGTTTCATAAATAAAGGGAAGGCCAGTAATACGCCTTCACCTGAAAAAGTGGACTCTTGGCCCACATAGTATTTCTAACATGCTTTTTCTCTGTTGCTCTAAAGTTTTAGTCCCTAACGACACGTCCTATTCTCACGTTTCCAACCATAAGAAAATATCTCATTTCCTTATGTGTACCACAGATTAACTGTGCACTTGTTTTCCAACATTTCTAGAACTTTTTGAAGTAGAAAAGAAAATGATGGGAACATGTAATGCCCACGTCCCCTTTATTCATTGTCATAACAGTGCTTGAGGTAAGAAGAGAGTAGTTGATAATGTACATCTTACCTTTATGCATACCTGTGGGCCCCTAGAAATCTGATATCATATGCAGCTACCGCCATATTGTGTTTTGGATTTTATTGTGAGGTTTCTCCTAGACTGCATTTATATTAATTGTTAAATGGGTTTTATCAGGTTTTTATGACGTGTACACTATTTTATTGGTATATAGCCGAAATAAACTAATTTGAGACAAAACCTGAAATTCTTGCTAATCCCCCACATTGCTCCGATGGAGACCCCGGGTTGAAAGAACCAGTGCCTTTCACCATTGCTAGATTTCATTGCTGTTCAACAGATTCCTCCTTCTGTGTTCTGTGTACCCCAAGGTCCTTTGATAACACACAAACTAACTCTGGCACTAAGATCAGAACATCCCAGAATCCCCTTCCTTGAGTTGCATAATATAGATGTCAAACTAAGCTTGCAAGAACCTAATTTACCGCATAATGTAATCTTCAATTGGCCAATGTGAATCATATGGACTATAGTTACCAACAGGTAAAGGAGGCTACTGAGGCCCACAAGGGGGCCCTTCTGGACCACTCGAACCGCGCCCAAGGCTGTCACAAGAGCATCCTTTAAAACGTATCTATCACAAACCCACCAATGAAAACAGCCCCCCTCAACCGCACAGCAAAAGCTAATAATATAACAAGTGTATTAGTAAAGGGCACTGCTCACCCACTGGGGCATCTTGACACTTAACCACAAGTATTTATAGTTTCCAAATCTATGTTTCTAATTTTATCAACCTCGGAAAGATGAAAGGCTGAGTGGACACGTAGAGATTTGAACCTGTGGCTAGGAGATCGAACTCAGGTTTCTAGGATGGATGAATGAGTCCACAGAGCCACCAGGCCAAGGCCTAATGAAACTCACTTCAGCTCCAGATGTTGTGTCCAACTAAATGATTCACTGGCCCAAGACATGTTAATTGATGAACCATTGACTCAAAACCAATACCTACGTTCCCTGCTAAAACATGCAATGATCTGCAGGTCACGTGTTCTAATTCCAACAAGTCTGACTCAGCGTTCCATCCTTCCTAGGCAGGTACATTGAGTACCAGTGTGTAGCAATAATATATGTTACTTTTTATTTATTTTACAGAGTTTTATATAGCGCAAACTTGAACCGAATCGGGTTTCAGATAACCCTGGGCGTAGGACTACGCTACGCTTGCAGAGCGTGCGTAGTTTGCGCAACTACATGCTACGCGAATTGCATGTAGCACAGTGCAAAAACACGTAGCGTAGCAGGCATTTTTTGCTTTCTCGTGGTCCTCATCGTCAAGTTGGCGACCGCGAGCAAAATAACATACCGGCGAGATTTTTTCCTCGTTCGCGATCAGCAATATCAAGTTGCCAATTGCGAGCGTGGAAAATAAACCTCAGGGCGAGATTCTCAACGCCGGGAGGTCAGGTTTCTCATTGCGAGTGGTCGGGTATGCTCGCGATGAGAAACTACCAGTCCGTGTTGAGAAAGCTGCCGCTCGAGTACAGATCTACTTGAGCGGCAGAAAACGAGCGCTTGCACTGTGCAAGATGCGGTTTGCAATGATTACACATTGCGGACAAGCATCCGGCACCGTGCAATCAGTGCGAACAGCATTTTCCCTACCGCACTACGCAGTTCGCTTAGCTACGCATAGCTTGCGTACTGGGAAGTGCATTTCGCGTAGCGCTACTACGCGAACTATGACCAGGGTTAGTTTCGGAGCGCTTGTCATAGTACCAGTTGCGTTACATGAGGACTCATTAATTTTTTGTTAGGGACGGGAAGATTAAGTGATTTTCCCAGAATCACAGGATGTTCAGCGTCATTGCCGAGACTCGAAACCAGTTCCCCAGATTCGAGGTCGACCGCCCTAGCCGTTAGGCCAACTCCTCTCCCCGTACTGTACAAAAATATGATTATTACTATTATTGTAAGTTAATATACTGCTGCCCTAAACACTCCTCTCCCCTGCACCCCTCCTTTCTATAAAGCAGCACGGATAAAGGTCGAGCAATAAAAATACGTTTAACAAGAAAAGAGTTCGGATAAAAACTCATTCCTTCTGGCTAACTCTGGAGAAATGTCTCCCCAGCGTTAGTAAGGCAATATTACTGCGATATTGAGTGCAGGCTGAATCGCTGCAGTTTATTGTTTATAAATGCGCCTCCAGGCCCAGTGAGGGCTAATGGTGCCGTTAAAGTGCCTCGACACTTGTTTAGTTTAAGAGGAAAGCATTTTTCAGTAATTAAGTAAGGGATCATTGCATCGACTGAAGCTCTAATGGACAAAGCTTTTGACAGTCTATTGACCTCTTTCAGGCCCTTGAGCGCGGCGCAGTCAGAGGAAGATGAAAGTGTATCACCCGAGTCTGCTGGGCCGCCATCTTTGCCTGGTCTGGCAGAGCACTGCAGTCTGCATTCCTCCAGATGCGGACAGATGTGTCAATACTGTGATAATGAAGGCACATCATTCAAATTTTACCTTCAAGTGATGGACAATGAAAATCCACAGCTGTGCTAAATAATCACAGCGTGTGCATGGCTCTTTGCAAGTCACAAACTCAGGAACGTTATTTGGCGTGCCAGGCAAAATGACATTTTGCCACAGGAATGCTCCCCCTCTACTAAGAAAATGTTTTTTTTCTGGGCCTTTTATGTTTACAAGACAGCCCTGAACGCACTGGAATTAGAACCTGCAAAAAGTGCCCTGGGCAATGTCTATGTTAGTGAAAAAAGGGACTGCCCCACATGCTACAGGAAGCCACTTAGCCAGTCACAGTAGAAAAATGGTTTGCACTGGACCACTAGGGTCCTGTTGGCAGTCTGGCACCCCAGAGACCGGGGTACCTCTTCTCCATTCCTGACCCTGATTCATTTTCTTATCGTGCTGTTCATCTCTTTACAGATGCAAGATTTAAAAGGGATGTATGACGTTTCAACGCATGCTTTTATCACGCATGCCTTTACAATGCAGGTATTACAACGCAAGTCGTTACAACGTCTTGCGTTGGGGGGCGCTGGATAGTGGAATAGTTTAATTTTCTATTCCAACTCCAGTCCCCGTGGATAGTAGGGAAGGTGTTGGATAGAAAATTAAACTATTCCCGATCCAACAGCGCCCTCCAGCGAAAGTCGTTGTAACGACTTTCGTTGTAATTCCTGCGTTGTAATGGTAGTGATTTGCTTTCCTTTCGCAAGGCCGTTAAGACCTTCTTGTTTCTCCAGCACTGTTAAACGTTAATTTTAAAATTTTCTGTTTCCTAGTTATGTTGTGTGGCTACCTTGTCGGGCGCCGGGACGCTCCTTCGCTGGTGCAGCTGCGCGCATTACAAATGCCATTAACATAACATAACATAACATAGTGCGTGGTAAAAGTTTAGTTGTAAAGGATGTTCCCCTTTAAAAGTGATCCCTTAGGCCCTTGAAGAAGCTTACATTACACAGGTCCCTTTTCCACCAATGATGACTACTGACATAGGATCGATTGGGATCCAATGCCTGAGGAAGGCCTTGATGCAGTTCTACCATTATACCATGATCGAAATATCATCCTACCTAAATATCACATTCATTTTATCGACCTTACTACTACATCGCAATCAGTTCTACCACTATATTACGCTCAAAGTATCATCCTACCAAAATATCATATTGGCTTTATCGACAGCATTGCTTCATTGCAATAAGTTCTACCACTATATCATGGTCGAAATATCCTCCTATCAAAATATCACATCCACTTCATCGACATTACCACTGCATTGCAATCAGTTCTACCAATATATCACAGTTGAAATATCATCCTATCAAAATATCACATCCACTTCATCGACATTACCACTGCATTGCAATCAGTTCTACCAATATATCACAGTTGAAATATCATCCTATCAAAATATCACATCCACTTTATCGACCGTATCGCTTCATTGCAATAAGTTCTACCACTATATGTGGTAAGTGGACTGTGGCAGCGTCCCTACCGCTTTTATAACTTAGCGCATCTGCGTGTAGCTCACATGCTTTGAGGCGCGTGAGCGTTTTATGCTTTTTTAAAAATAACTCTGCACATTATTTTCTCCTCACCCGGCTGGGAAGCACTGCGTGTTGTCAGCGCGTGAGCGTTTTATGCTTTTTTAAAAATAACTCTGCACATTATTTTCTTCTCACCTGGCTGGGAAGCACTGCGTGTTGTCAGCGCGTTGCGTGTGCCCCTCGCATTTTGCTCAGCTGAGCTCTGGTAGGTGGATTACGGAGTGCTGGACTCGTCCCTCCCTCCCGCCTCGGTCTGACGCCGGCGATTAGCGCCGTTTGAGCAGAGGGCGTGGAGGGTCCGAGCCAGGCACTTCCGGTAGGAACAGCAGCGCTCTAGTTGTTGGAACGCTGGGGGGGATATAAGGCGGATGTGCTGCCGTCAGCGCAGCGGACGAGCGCAGCGGGTGCGACGAAGGCGCGCCGGAGTTGCGCCTGAGTTAAGCCCGTCTGCGCCCGTCCGCGGCCGACTGCGGCCCAGGGCCAGACCTCTTGTCTCTTCTTCCTGTCAAGTCTGCTGGAGTCGAGATGACTTACTTCTCCTCCGCAGAGAGCTGCGTGGGCTTTGTCCTCACAGCATTGATGCAGGGACTAATGTGGGCTGCAGCCACTGTGATTATTTCTTCAACACAGATAGGGCGCTCACCACAGGCCAACATACTTTGTTATGTGGTCTACTAAATGTACGCTCTCTACGGAAACACTCCCTCGACATCCACGACCTTCTTACTGGGAAAAACTGGGATCTGTTTTTCCTTACGGAAACCTGGCTCGACCAAGACTCCATGCCGGAGATCATTGAGGCCGTCCCTGAAGGTTACTGCCTGCAAAGGCTAGACAGGCCACGAGGGAGAGGGGGCGGCATAGCCATTGTTGCCCGGCAAGAATATCAATGCCAGCTGGATCGCACTGTGATTGACGACAGTGAGGCTGGCGCCTTTTCTATTTCTATTAACGGCCGTTTTACCTTGAAAGGTCTGTTAATTTACCGTCCTCCAGGTTCCTCCACAGCCTTTGTTGAAAAATTAGTGGAAGGCGTCACTGAAGCGGCCTTACGTTCGGATAAATATCTGGTCCTAGGGGATCTTAATCTACATCTCGATACCCCTACGGACAGGGTGGCGAGTGAGTTATGCCACACGATGGCCAGCTTACAATTCGAACAGAAGGTGTCGCAACCTACCCATAAGCTGGGCCATCTTCTGGACCCAGTTTTTGCTAACTGGAGTCAGGTTGATGCCCAAGCCCCGATTCCCATCGCATGGTCCGATCATCTCCTCGTCCCGTTCACTATTGAAACACAGGGACCTTGCCCCAACGACCCTCCCGCTGACAAATATCTGAGGCGCAGATGGACAGCGTTCTCGCAGGCCAAATTCAATCGGGCACTTACCGAGAAAGGTCATTTGGGGGGCGACGGGGTTGATGAAATTAATTCCAACCTGGACCAGCGTATTTTGGAAGCTCTGAATCAAGTAGCACCACTGGGAATGGCGAAATCAGGCGGCCGCGCGCAACGTTCGGCGCCCTGGTACAATGATAACTTGCGAACGGCCAAAGCTGCATGTAAACGCGCCGAAAGGCAATGGAGGATTACATACTCCCTGCAGGCTAAAACTGTTTACACGGATAGCAGACGCGCTTATCATGCTCTAATTAGGAAGGCCAAATCATTGTATTACTGCAATAAAATTGAGGAAGCAAAGCAGTCCACCAAGGAGCTTTTTTCCATCTATAAATCCATTGCAATAGGAAAATCCGCCACAGTTCCTAAGAAACTTTGCACTACGGAGGGCTGCAATCGAATTGCGGAGTATTTTGCAACCAAGGTCTCCAACATCTATAACTCCTTCCCCCAGAGGGCAGACAATGGCCTTGCCTCCCTGGAATCCGCAAGAACGGAAGGGGAACATCGGCTAACCAGGTTTGTCACTCCTTCCACTACGGAGCTTCTCCGCATTTGTGGATCTATAAAATCTGGCTCCCCTAGAGACCCGACCACTCCTAGTCGGTTAAAGGATAGCTTGCCAGTTCTAGAGCCCTATGTACGTCAGCTGCTGGATATCTCCTTTGAGTCTCAAGTGGTGCCTAAGGCCTGGAAACAGGCAGTGGTACTTCCCCTGCAAAAAAAGGCCAACGTTAGCTTTGAAAAGCTGGATAACCTCCGTCCTATTTCCCTTCTTCCCTATATGGCAAAGGTGGCGGAAAAAACAGCCAACATACAGCTCATGCAGTTCGTGGAGATGGCTTCGCTACTCCACGACTCGCAATTTGGTTTCCGCCCCCGTCATTCGACGGAGTCCGCTCTCCTTGTGGCGGTGGAAGCACTCAGACAGGGAGTTGACGAGGGCCAAACGATGGCACTGATTTTACTAGACTTAAGCGCAGCATTCGACACTGTAGCACATTCCACCTTGCTACAGTGTCTGAATGGAGGAGGGGTGACAGGAGCTGCGCTTGGTTGGATTAAGTCCTTCCTCACGGAGAGGTGTTTCCAGGTCAGATTGGGTGATTACTACTCCAGGGAGATTGAGTTGGGCCAGGGCGTACCGCAGGGTTCGTCCCTGAGCCCAACTCTATTTAACATCTATGTCTCCCCCCTGGCAGCCATCGTGGAGGGGTATGGTCTCCGCTTGGTGTCCTACGCCGACGACACGCAGCTGGTCATCTCCCTATCGCGCGCGCCCGGACTTGCGGCAGACATCTTCAGGAACTGCATGAATGATCTTGCTGCCTGGATGTCTGCCAACTGTTTAAAGTTAAACGGGAGCAAGACCGAGGTGCTCGTGGTGGGGGGAGTGCCGTCTGCGTGGTCGTCGGCGTGGTGGCCACCGTGTCTGGGGGAGGTTCCTGCTCCCTGCCGCGAGGCCAGAAACCTTGGCGTATGGTTGGATAAGGACCTCACCTTTGGCCCACATGTCGGTCGAGTGGCAGGGATCTGTTTCGGTGTTCTGAGAGCTCTCAGGAAAGTATTAGATCTGCTTCCCACTCCTGCTCGTCAGACACTGGTGCATGCCCTGGTTACCTCCCGACTCGATTATGGGAATCTGCTCTATCTGGGGGCCTCAGGCAGGGTCCTCGGCCGCCTGCAGGTTCTACAAAACGCAGCTGCGCGGCTGGTCCTCAGACTCCCCAGGAGGTCATCCGCCAAACTGGCCTTGCGGGCGCTTCATTGGCTCCCCATAGAGAGGAGAGTGGAGTTTAAGGCTCTTGCCACTTGCCATCGTATCCTGAGTGGCAAAGCACCTCTCCCGCTCCAGAGCCTTATAGCCCATTATGAGCCTGCACGCAGTCTCCGGTCTTCGCAGACCGGGCTGTTAAAAGTTCCAAGAATATTTAAAGCTCGCATGGGAGGCAGATCTTTCAGATACCTTGCTCCCAAGCGCTGGAACAATCTGCCACTGGAACTTCGGTTGGAACCCTGCGAAGTCCAGTTTAGAAAAAAACTTAAAACGCACCTGTTTCAGTAGATAGCTTGGTTGGGAGGAGGGGGGGACAGCCACACCACTTGTCATAGCGCGGAGACACGCCAGTGGCGTAATCAGGCGCTTAATAAATGCCCAATAATAATAATAATAATAATATCACGTTTGAAATATCATCCTACAAAATATTACTTCCAATTTATCGACCTTAACTCTGCATCAGAATCACTTTATGGACCTTACCACTGCATTACAATAAGTTTTACCACTACATCACGGTTGGAATATCATCCCATCAAAATATCACATCCACTTTATAGACCTTACAGCTGCATCACAAACGGTTCTACAACTATATCAACCTAGCAAAATATCACATCCACTTTATTAACCTTACTGCTACATTGCACACATTTCTACCAATATATCATGGTTAAAATATCATCTTACCAAAATAGCACATCCACATTATCAACATTACTGCTACATTGCATACAGTTCTACCAATATATCATGGTCGAAATAGCATCCTACAAAAATAACACATCCACTTTGTCGACTTTACTGCTACATCGCAGTCATTTCTACCACTTTATCATGGTCGAAATATCATCCTACAAAAATATTGTATCCACTTTGTCGACCTTACTACTACATTGCACGTGAATCTAGTATGTGGAGGTGTAGTTAAGAACAGTAAATATGCATTTAGCTTGACAATGAAGTGATAAGGGATATAGTGGACGAGACAACTTTAAGGGTGATATTTTGGCAAATGATCGCCGCAGACGGCTATCGAGCAGTCATTTAAACATCAGTGCAGTCAGATGTATGACAGTGCGAACATGCTACCTTGGCATTGGTGATGGAATTCTGCTGGAGTTTTTCAGAAGTTGCTCCAGGTTGCAAACACGCTCTACCGTCCCAAGACTGGAGTCAGACTACCTTGCCTTGACAGAGTGACCACACACACGCCTTTAAATAGATATCCTCTAGATATGGATTAAAATACAAACCATAAGAGATGCATTTCCGGTAAAATACATTATGTACACTCAAATCCAGTTCTTGTTAACCTTGAAATAAATGTCCCAAACTTGTGCTCACAGCATCTTGTGCCTGGCCCACTCTCCCATCGCTCAGCTTTGGTCTGGTGTCTTCCTTTAAAGGCACCGATGATCTGAAGCAGCTGGAAGTCCTGGCAGGCAGGAAGAGAAGTCTTAAAGCTGCTCTTGGCGCCCTGCTCATCGTTTTCCCAAAAAGGGCACTCTTTATGTGTACCTCTGAAAAACATGTTTTTACACTCCGTTTTAGGCTTAGTTACTACTCAAAGCGATGTTATTTTCTGGCCCTCATTTGCAGCAACATGCCATTTGTGATTTTTTTAGTATTTCCCGACTCGTCATCATCTGGCGACAGAGGCGGCTCGGCCAGCTGGGACTGGTCCAGGGCTGGACTGGTTCTTCTTCCGCTCTGACATTTTCCCGGGTGGCTTCTGACTAGGGGGCTGCCATCTTAACCCTGCAGCAGAACCACTGCTCAAAGCCTTTGAAGCAACTTCAAATGAGACTTGTTATAGTTCTTTCCCAGTCTCAATATTTCAAAACTGAAGCATTTTCAATATTTTATACAACCAAGCCATAATTGTTGCTAATTTGTCTTATGCAACTAACAACCATTGACAAAGCCAATAGTTCTGGCTTGTTGTAGGTGTAATGTTACTTGTATTACATTCCTGGAGGCCTTGGTGGGAGTCCAGTACATTAAAAGTAACTTTCAATCAACTACTGACGCGCCCTCCAAAAAAAAAAAATGAGGCAGCTCTGCAGCTGGCAATTAGGGTGACCAACCCGTCTGTAAATTTCACGGACTGCCCGTTATTTGGGCCTCTTGTCCGTGAGACATTCTTTAATAACCCCTTGGCTGCGGGGCACATTCCCCCGCTGTGCTGAGGGGAGGGGGGCACGCACTGCGCCCCGGTGCTGAGCCACGGTTCGCGTGTGCTCATGACTAGCTCAGCTCATGATGGCCACACCCGTTTCCATGGAACGCTCAGCACAAGCAGGGAACGTGTGAGCGTTCCAACGGGCATGTCGAGCTGAGCTCGTCATGAGCACACAGGAACCGTGGCTCATGACGAGCTGAGCTCGTCATGAGCATGGGAGGGGTTAACGGACGCCTTTTGTCTGTAATTTCAGACGTAGGTGCGAGCTGCCCCCTGAAAGCAGTCTGAGAGTTCTGTAACTCATGCTCCTGCTGTGAATTCAATAGCCTGCAGCAGCCTCTCCCTGACCTGGCACAGACTGCTATCGGTCCATTATCATTCTGTATGTCGGCCTAATTATCACATACAGAATGATAATGGGCCTCTCTGTGCAGTGACAGGATAAACGTCCATGAACACTCTCTCTCCTCATACTGCCCCTCCTGCCCCGCAGGTGTCAGACTATCAAGACTATAATATGCTCTCAACATCAGCAAGAACTCTGCTGATACCTGGAAGAGATAGAAATGCACGAGAGGCACAAAAACAGATGCTTAGCATAGTTATCCATTTACACTCTGACCACACAACAGCTGTACATATAAGCAGTAACAAGGTGTCTGTACTGGCCTCCCTAATGGTGCAACTTGGGCATCTCAGCAGATCTGATAAGTGCAAGGGCGCCCTGGCACTTGATATCAGCAGTGCCAAAAATCCCCACCCGGCACCATATACTAGAGCAAGTACACAGTCACACTGAAAATGTTACAGTGCAAAGGTGCATTTTAGCAACATCAATGCAACAACTCAGAAATTGCAGCAGTACCCTAAAACAAAACAACAGTGACTACAAAAACTGCAGCTTTATAACATCCTGTCCAATAAGTGATTGAAGTGGAGGTTGTATCTCAGTCGTGGAGTTAGCAGAGTGGAGAGGGTGAGGTGAGACTCAAGCTGCTTTTATCAGGCATATGAAAACGGTGAACTCCACGATTATCGTAATTTTAAGTTTTAACTTATTTTGACTTGTACTTATGTTGGTTGTCTATTTACGTACTTATATACTACTAGCAGCCCGTTTTGACATTGTCCGGGTATGAAATAGAATGTGTGTAATGTGTGTATTTGGCAAGGGCAATTTATTTTATAATCTCACGGTAGACAACATTTTTTGTTTCTTTAGAATAGGGACAGAGAAGGCCCAGCTGCAGCCCTGGTTGATGTTAGCAGGCGCGTGTAATTGGTGTAGTGATCCGCCGCCTGAGCCCGGCTACAGCCCTGGTTGATGTTAGCAGGCGCGTGTAATGTCATTGAATGAGAGAGTTATCAGCCACGGGTAAATCCGTTTAATGAGAGAGTTGAGTGACAGCGAGTAGGAGAGGCTGCAGTAATTGTCCCCGCAGACACGCTCATTTGCGTGTTCCCCCGTTTGAGGCCCAGATGCAGGCCTGTTTGATGTTAGCAGGCGCATGTTCCCCCGCTTGAGGCCCAGCTGCAGCCCTGGTTGATGTTATCAGGCGCGTGTAATTAGTGTACTGATCCGCCACCTGAGCCCGGCTAGAGCCCTGGTTGATGGTAGCAGGCGCGTGTAATTTCGTTGAATGAGAGAGTTCAGTAACAGCGCACACGAAAGGCTGCAGTAACGTTACTTACCAGGCCTCCAGGTGAACGCGTTTGTCACGCCCCCAGCAAACGGCCACAGCAGACGATCTTCTGATTAATGTAGGACCCACATGGCATGAAGGGCACATGCCCCCAGCGTTTCTCACGCCCCCGGCGTGCCCCTTGATATGGCGCAATTGCGTTCACATGGCATGAAGGCCGGACACACGCCCCCAGCGTTTCTCACGCCCCCAGCGTGCCCCTTGATGCTGCGCAGCAACGTAATTGGCACTTGTATGTACTACTCACATGGCATGAAGGGCGGATACACGCCCCCGGCGTTTGTCACGCCCCCAGCACACGCCCACAGCCCACGATGTGATGGCCGTACCACACGCCCCCGGCGTTAGTCACGCCCCCAGCCCATGCCCACAGCACAACGCAGACACGCCCACAAGGGACTACTTTGCTGGCACTGTTCTTTTACCTTTTAAATGTATAGAGGAGTTGGCCTAACGGCTAAGGCGCTCGACCTCAGACCTGGGGATCTGGGTTCGAGTCTTGGTAACGACGCCAAACATCCTGTGATTCTGGGAAAATCACCTAATCTCCCCGTGCCTAACAAAAATGAATGTGTGTCCTCATGTAACGTAACTGGTGTTATGTAAAGCGCTCTGATACCTGATTCAGTTTGGGTCAAGTTCGCGTTATATAAAATTCTGCAAAAAATACAATAATATGGTCGCCGTCTGCATAGCCTATGTCCTTCTGCTGCAACCGCCCTTTCCAACGCTGTATTGGGTGTTGTGATTGGTGCTGTGGTTACTGAGATTACCCGCCTCAAAGGTTTGGGCTCTCTCTTTATAATATTAGTATGGATTGAGCGACCACCTCTGATGTGTCTGTAAAACTTACCTTTTGTCTCAAATTTTTGTCCTGAATTTTGACCTACTGTCCTGAATTTTTGTCGTGAATCTGGACCATTTGTCCTGAATTTTTACCCTCACCGTCCTTAATTTGTACTCATGCTAGTTGGTTACCCTACTGGCAATGCGTGACGCTGACAGCTTTACTAAAGCAACGGATTAACCCTGTCCACTACGGACAGAAGCAGGGCTGAGGGTTTCCGGTTCAGGGAGTTGAATAAAGAACAGAACAGCCCCACGCGGGAGAAGAACGTAAACTCTGCTCGTGGAAGAGTTGTTGTGCCGCGGCCAGGGCGACTGACTCCGGAATCTGGGGATCACGGTTCGATCCCCGGTGCCGGCAGCAGATTAGCCCAGCACCATGTGACTCTGGGCAATAGCTTGCTTAATCTTCCCGACTGCCCACAGCGCCTAGAGACCCTTACGGGTGATTGTTTGCGCTTTACAAATGTGGATTATTATTATTATTATTTGAATGACTGCATCCCTGGAGTGACAGATTGTGTGTCTAAAAAAGCACACATCCGGCTGATTAACATAGAACCTGCTGTCACACCCCAGCACCTGTCAATCACACTCGGGCGCCTGGTTTAATGACTGACCCCATGTCAACGAGGCGACTTCGGGGAGGCAGGAGAGTGGCAGGCGAGCGGTGTGATGAATTACACGTCCGCGTGCGTTACCCAGTTAGATAGCATTGCTGGTTTGCTGCCCATTTCAAAATGTATTGTATTTGTACTGCCTCGAAGTACATACACAAGAGAGGCTAAACTGACAAACCACAGCCATGCAAAATGTGCGGCTTTACCAGCAAACCACTGGTATTCCAAATGTGTTGCTTTAACCAGCAAAGCAATGATTGTGTTAATTATTTAATCATTTTTAATACTGAAAATAATAACAATTTATATTGATTAAGGCTTTTTATAGTATTATATTTTCAAATAATATCGATTGCGATCAGTTTCTGGTATTAATTTAATTTGTTTTTATTGTAGGAATTTTACATAATAGGATGGAGACTATTTGAAATATATTTTCTTTACATGTTTTAATTTAATAAAATGTTTTGCTTTAAATAATTTATATCAATAATAAAATGTTGAAAACATTTTTAACATGTTTATAGAAATATATTTTATGGCTACTTATTTTACATACTATGTGATTAATTTTGTATTAATTTAGGATAGGGAAAATTAAATCTGAGCTTTCCTAAATTTAATATTTTTCTTACTGTTGCTTACACTGGAGTGGGAATAGCAGTTTTGACAGTTACAAAATCCAACACTGTCCCTACTGGTTCTCAGGTTGAAGGGGAATAGTAAAGTTGACCCATACAAAGTCCATCCATTACCCCAGTATTGCTCATTTTGGAGTAGTTTGTGAAGCACATCCGACTCTTGCCTCCTTTTTGCACTTTCAAAGTCATATTTAGCCACTCTTAAAATCCTCCAGTCTGTCTGAAGGCTCACCTTGAAGATTAGAAAACTTTATCGAATCCCCCTACTCGGAAGAAGGATAGGCCTACTAGCAAATAAACTTTTCTAGGACACGCCAGAAGATATTGGAAGCCCCTCTATTCGACATAAAACTTCCTCCTTTCCTCAGATCTTTAGAAAACAATTGATGATTCACCGACTACATCAGTCGTCTCTCTTCCTTCATCCTTGACCCCCATCCAGCCTTACCGTACGATGGGCCCGATTCACAGAACTAACTTAAGACAAAATCCTAAACTTACTACTTTAGTGCGCTATATAAATGCCTATACATTTACATACATTTACATTTGGTATTCACAGAATGCATTTAGTAGTGGTAAAGTTAGGATTTTTTCTTAAGACAGACTTAAGACAGACTTAAGACAGACTTAAGACAGACTTAAGACAGACTTAAGACAGACTTAAGACAGACTTAAGACAGACTTAAGACAGACTTAAGACAGACTTAAGACAGACTTAAGACAGACTTAAGACAGACTTAATAACTTTACTACTACTAAATGCCTTCTGTGAATACCAAAAGTAGTAAGTTCAGGATTTTGTCTTAAGTTAGTTCTGTGAATCGGCCCCTATGCCACATATGTGCTCCATGATCCAGGATACTCCATCTTATTTTAATGTGATACTCTATCCTACTAGGTGGTACCTGATGCCCAATGCCAGTTTTTATGTCTCAAATATTTCCCTCCTATATTCTATGTGCACTGACATGTAATTGTAAAGTGCTCTGATGCCTGCAGGTTTAGGTAGTGCTACATCAAACACATTGCATGACCTGCAAGAGATACCATGTGCTAGAAATTATCCAGGGTACTGGGAAAAAAGACCTCTTTACAAATGGAGACGATGACATATGTTTCAATTGTCCCTGAGTGACATAAAAGAAGGACCAAGAGATAAGGCATTCAAGGAAGCCAGGAAGGGAAGAGCAGGCAAACATGGGCGAGCCATACCATCTATCCGTTGCCGGCGTGGTTTTTAAAAGGGGGTTCTCACGAGTTGCGAAGGATGAAAGTCAGCCTTAAGAGAAATAGTTTCACACCACACCATCAGGGGTGCAAATTTGAAGTTTTGTGAAGTTTGAGCTAGCATTATACACATTTATTTTTAGCTGTAAACATCACATCACTACTGGTCAGTGAATTCATTGTTCCCCAGCCTGCTATCCTTCTACGGTCAATCTAATGAGTACCTCTGCTTTGTCTTATAATATCGTTTGTTATTTACAGCCCTAGAAAACAGCAATAATTGGGGCAGCAAGGGCTGAATACAAGATAAGTTATTAGTATTGTCAGGGAGACATTGAACCCATATTAGATCTTTTGCTTTTGACAGGGTCCAAGTAATGAGATTTTTTCATATTTACGAGTTTTGCCTGAGAAGACTTTATGGCCCAGTAAAAAGATCTTCGGTGCATATTCCTTGGACTAAAGATAGGCACCACAGCATTTCCAGGATGAATCAGAGAGGTTGAAAACAATGTAATCCATCACAATGTAAGGGTACATTATTCTGTGATTTTCTTCCCTTGGCAGTTAGAAAATCTTTAGTGCAGGCCCTTGTGATCTCAAGACTAGATTACTGTAACAGCCTCTACAGGGCTACAGGGGAGACCTCTCCCCCCCCCCCCCAAGGCAGGATCCAGAAGCTTCACAGTGTGCAAAATGCAGGTGCCCGGGACGGGCGCATGTTTCCCCGGCCTTGTATGAACTACACTGGCTCCTGCTGGAAAAATGTATCATCTTGAAAGCTATGATTCTCTGTCAAAAAATTCTTAACAAATACAAGGAGATGATGGACGGAGCGCTTAAACTTTTCAGACACTCACCCCCAGTCACGGATCTGGGTTGAATCCATCATCGTTCTTTAGCTCACTTTGCCACCTCAGTTCAGAGGCACAGCAATATGCAAATCAGTCTTGACCCTGTGCCTCATGGGAACAGTCCAGCCCGAACTGCCAAGCCATGTCTTCCCTGGGCTGGAAACAAGCATCCTACGACCGGTTTCGTCTTTCAAAACTTGAATAAAGCAATAATAAAAGTGTTTATTATCGTTTTATTTTCCTATAACAAGCATCCTGGGACCGGTATCGGGCTAACAGCCCTCATCAGCCAGGCTTGCTTGAATCCAGTGGCAAAGTGAGCAAGGGACCCACGTCTGGGCATATCCTGCCAACTTAGGCCAAACAAAGCAAACAGAAGGAGATGATGGACGGAGAGCTGAAACTTTTCAGACACTCACCCCCAGTCACCCTTAACAACAAAGGGCCGCACTATCTTTCCAACTTGGTGAAACCCTATTCACCTGGCGGCAGCCTCAGATCCTCAGGAACAGCACTTGCAGTGATTCCTTGTGCTAAGAAAGCCTGGATGGGTGGTTGTTGATTTGAGATTCAAGCCTCCAAGCTCCGGAACACCCTTCCTCCCTATTTGAGACTAAAACCTGCTGAGGCAACCTTCAGGAAAAATTAAACACCTGGCTGTTTTGACAGAGTATATTCACTATAGTCCTCAAAGTGGCTTGGCATCGGTCTTTGTCATGGATGCCTTATTCCTTTTAGGGTCTCTGCTAGCTTCTTGCGTTATTCTTTTCCTGTTCCTATAGGGTAGCAATCCTTTCACAGGGACACTCAAGCTGAACTAATCTGAGTGCTTTAAAAAAACTGTTAACATAACATTATTCTTTGTATTGTATGCACCCACTTCCAGTTTATTTGCTACTTTTCTGTTTACCCATATATACTAAGGTTTGCACAATGGTGCATAGAAATAAGCAACTTTGTATTGTGCGAATAGTACAAAATTGTGCATCAACCTTTTCATTACCTGTTACAGGTCATTGGTCCTGCATGCTCTACAATCACTTATTTGTGCAATGCGTAACACGATTTAGGTTTGTGCCATAGTGCAAAGACAAGCAAGCGGAGTCTGGTGAGAGTTTAGTACTCGAGGCACACCGTCCAGTACAGATCTCTGCCTACTTGAGATAACTGACCAAGAGTAAATGGCGTAATATGCGCAGTTATGCCAAAATTACAAACTGTACGCATAGGCATATCATGTGACTTACCTATTAACCATTAGGTGCATATGTTTTGAATTGACTCTATTATGTCACACAAAGCCAGCTTGGCTACTTTGTGTGACTTTAGTTGATCTGGCTTCGTCTGGAATCTGAGGGGTGTTGGTGATGTCCTCGCCTTTGCATAGATCATCAAGGTTTCATCTATGCAAGGAGGTACACCTTGGCACGGGGCACCTGTGGAACATATGCTGGCAATGACATAGTGGAGGTAAACCTTGGCATGGGGCACCTGTGGAACATATGCTGGCAAAGACATAGCGGAGGTAAACCTTGGCATGGGGCACCTGTGGAACATATGCTGGCAAAGACATAGTGGAGGTACACCTTGGCATGGGGCACCTGTGGAACATATGCTGGCAATGACATAGTGGAGGTAAACCTTGGCATGGGGCACCTGTGGAACATATGCTGGCAATGACATAGTGGAGGTACACCTTGGCATGGGGCACCTGTGGAACATATGCTGGCAATGACATAGTGGAGGTAAACCTTGGCATGGGGCACCTGTGGAACATATGCTGGCAATGACATAGTGGAGGTAAACCTTGGCATGGGGCACCTGTGGAACATATGCTGGCAAAGACATAGTGGAGGTACACCTTGGCATGGGGCACCTGTGGAACATATGCTGGCAATGACATAGTGGAGGTAAACCTTGGCATGGGGCACCTCTGGAACATATGCTGGCAATGACATAGTGGAGGTAAACCTTGGCATGGGGCACCTGTGGAACATATGCTGGCAATGACATAGTGGAGGCAAACCTTGGCATGGGGCACCTCTGGAACATATGCTGGCAAAGACATAGTTGAGGTAAACCTTGGCATGGGGCACCTGTGGAACATACGCCGGCAATGACATAGTGGAGGTAAACCTTGGCATGGGGCACCTGTGGAACATGTGTTGGCAATGACATAGTGGAGGTAAACCTTGGCATGGGGCACCTGTGGAACATGTGTTGGCAATGACAGTGGAGGTAAACCTTGGCATGGGGCACCTGTGGAACATATGCTGGCAATGACATAGTGGAGGTAAACCTTGGCATGGGGCACCTGTGGAACATGTGTTGGCAATGACATAGTGGAGGTAAACTTGGCATGGGGCACCTGTGGAACATGTGTTGGCAATGACATAGTGGAGGTAAACCTTGGCATGGGGCACCTGTGGAACATATGCTGGCAATGACATAGTGGAGGTAAACCTTGGCATGGGGCACCTGTGGAACATATGCTGGCAAAGACATAGTGGAGGTAAACCTTGGCATGGGGCACCTGTGGAACATATGCTGGCAATGACATAGTGGAGGTAAACCTTGGCATGGGGCACCTCTGGAACATATGCTGGCAAAGACATAGTGGAGATAAACCTTGGCATGGGGCACCTGTGGAACATGTGCTGGCAATGACATAGTGGAGGTAAACCTTGGCATGGGGCACCTGTGGAACATATGCTGGCAAAGACATAGTGGAGGTACACCTTGGCATGGGGCACCTGTGGAACATATGCTGGCAATGACATAGTGGAGGTACACCTTGGCATGGGGCACCTGTGGAACATATGCTGGCAAAGACATAGTGGAGGTAAACCTTGGCATGGGGCACCTGTGGAACATATGCTGGCAATGACATAGTGGACGTAAACCTTGGCATGGGGCACCTGTGGAACATATGCTGGCAAAGACATAGTGGAGGTAAACCTTGGCATGGGGCACCTGTGGAACATGTGCTGGCAATGACATAGTGGAGGTAAACCTTGGCATGGGGCACCTCTGGAACATATGCTGGCAATGACATAGTGGAGGTAAACCTTGGCATGGGGCACCTCTGGAACATATGCTGGCAATGACATAGTGGAGGTACACCTTGGCATGGGGCACCTGTGGAACATATGCTGGCAAAGACATAGTGGAGGTACACCTTGGCATGGGGCACCTGTGGAACATATGCTGGCAAAGACATAGTGGAGGTAAACCTTGGCATGGGCACCTGTGGAACATGTGTTGGCAATGACATAGTGGAGGTAAACCTTGGCATGGGGCACCTGTGGAACATGTGTTGGCAATGACATAGTGGAGGTAAACCTTGGCATGGGGCACCTGTGGAACATATGCTGGCAATGACATAGTGGAGGTAAACCTTGGCATGGGGCACCTGTGGAACATGTGTTGGCAATGACATAGTGGAGGTAAACTTGGCATGGGGCACCTGTGGAACATGTGTTGGCAATGACATAGTGGAGGTACACCTTGGCATGGGGCACCTGTGGAACATATGCTGGCAATGACATAGTGGAGGTAAACCTTGGCATGGGGCACCTGTGGAACATATGCTGGCAAAGACATAGTGGAGGTAAACCTTGGCATGGGGCACCTGTGGAACATATGCTGGCAATGACATAGTGGAGGTAAACCTTGGCATGGGGCACCTCTGGAACATATGCTGGCAAAGACATAGTGGAGGTAAACCTTGGCATGGGGCACCTGTGGAACATGTGCTGGCAATGACATAGTGGAGGTAAACCTTGGCATGGGGCACCTCTGGAACATATGCTGGCAATGACATAGTGGAGGTAAACCTTGGCATGGGGCACCTGTGGAACATATGCTGGCAAAGACATAGTGGAGGTACACCTTGGCATGGGGCACCTGTGGAACATGTGCTGGCAATGACATAGTGGAGGTAAACCTTGGCATGGGGCACCTGTGGAACATATGCTGGCAATGACATAGCGGAGGTAAACCTTGGCATGGGGCACCTGTGGAACATATGCTGGCAAAGACATAGCGGAGGTACACCTTGGCATGGGGCACCTGTGGAACATATGCTGGCAATGACATAGTGGAGGTACACCTTGGCATGGGGCACCTGTGGAACATATGCTGGCAAAGACATAGTGGAGGTAAACCTTGGCATGGGGCACCTGTGGAACATATGCTGGCAATGACATAGTGGACGTAAACCTTGGCATGGGGCACCTGTGGAACATATGCTGGCAAAGACATAGTGGAGGTAAACCTTGGCATGGGGCACCTGTGGAACATGTGCTGGCAATGACATAGTGGAGGTAAACCTTGGCATGGGGCACCTCTGGAACATATGCTGGCAATGACATAGTGGAGGTAAACCTTGGCATGGGGCACCTCTGGAACATATGCTGGCAATGACATAGTGGAGGTACACCTTGGCATGGGGCACCTGTGGAACATATGCTGGCAAAGACATAGTGGAGGTACACCTTGGCATGGGGCACCTGTGGAACATATGCTGGCAAAGACATAGTGGAGGTAAACCTTGGCATGGGGCACCTGTGGAACATATGCTGGCAATGACATAGTGGACGTAAACCTTGGCATGGGGCACCTGTGGAACATATGCTGGCAAAGACATAGTGGAGGTAAACCTTGGCATGGGGCACCTGTGGAACATGTGCTGGCAATGACATAGTGGAGGTAAACCTTGGCATGGGGCACCTGTGGAACATGTGCTGGCAATGACATAGTGGAGGTAAACCTTGGCATGGGGCACCTCTGGAACATATGCTGGCAATGACATAGTGGAGGTAAACCTTGGCATGGGGCACCTCTGGAACATATGCTGGCAAAGACATAGTGGAGGTAAACCTTGGCATGGGGCACCTCTGGAACATATGCTGGCAATGACATAGTGGAGGTAAACCTTGGCATGGGGCACCTCTGGAACATATGCTGGCAATGACATAGTGGAGGTAAACCTTGGCATGGGGCACCTGTGGAACATATGCTGGCAAAGACATAGTGGAGGTAAACCTTGGCATGGGGCACCTCTGGAACATATGCTGGCAAAGACATAGTGGAGGTAAACCTTGGCATGGGGCACCTCTGGAACATATGCTGGCAATGACATAGTGGAGGTAAACCTTGGCATGGGGCACCTCTGGAACATATGCTGGCAATGACATAGTGGAGGTAAACCTTGGCATGGGGCACCTGTGGAACATATGCTGGCAAAGACATAGTGGAGGTAAACCTTGGCATGGGGCACCTGTGGAACATATGCTGGCAAAGACATAGTGGAGGTAAACCTTGGCATGGGGCACCTGTGGAACATGTGCTGGCAATGACATAGTGGAGGTACACCTTGGCATGGGGCACCTGTGGAACATATGCTGGCAAAGACATAGTGGAGGTAAACCTTGGCATGGGGCACCTGTGGAACATATGCTGGCAAAGACATAGTGGAGGTAAACCTTGGCATGGGGCACCTGTGGAACATGTGCTGGCAATGACATAGTGGAGGTACACCTTGGCATGGGGCACCTGTGGAACATATGCTGGCAATGACACAGTGGAGGTACACCTTGGCATGGGGCACCTGTAGCAAGATGCTGGCACTGGCACATTGGAGGAAATTCTTGGCACATGGGAGGACAACCGTGGCATATTTCTTTGGAGGCAAAATGCTATCTGTGACATACTAGATGCAACGTTTGACATAAGGCCCCCCTATTGTATGTGAACTGCAATAAATCGGACGCGGGCATTTTGTATGTAATAGTTGGCCAAAACAAGCACCCATGGCAAAAATCTGTCCCTAGCAATGGAGGTTATTTTTGACTTATGGGGGAACCCATAGGACATTTTAAAACAAAATGGGGTAAACTCATGAGCACTGTCAGGTTTGAAGCACACCATAAAAGAACATAAATATTTAATGAGTGTCTTTTCAGAGCCTATGGCTTTTTAGCACTTTTATGTGATCATTGCAGTGGCGGCCGGCACTGGTAAGCATGGTGAGGCGGGAGGGAAGTCAATAGACGCCGGAATAGGTAACATTTATTTACTTAATTATACCTATTCCGTTGTCTGTCAACTTTGATCCGCCTCACCAGGCTTACCTGTGTCAGCCGCCACTGGACAAACGAACTCTTAAATGCACTATTAGAGTACATTTTTTTCAAAGATTTTCTCAGTAGGGGGAAATCTGCCCCTGCCCCCATAGAAGATGCCAGATTAACTCACTTTGCTCCCTTACTGCAAATCAGACAAATGTTTCCTTGACATATCGTCTTGCCTCCTTAATATAGATTACATCTAAAATAGACATTTTTTCTGTGTTCTTTTGTTATTTTAATATTGGAGCTATTATGGAACTTCAGCAACATCAATTAATGTGATGCCACCAAGGTTAATGTCACGTGACATCACTTCTTGAGAAGATTCAGGGCCAAGGTCACATGATGTCACTTCTGATGATGTTATTAAGCTCAAAGGGTGTATGACGTCACTTCCGCTACCCTGGCATTTTTAAGTGCAGTGCAATCACCCACACTGAGGTAAACCTGAACCAATATGGCACTTGTTCCCAGTCTCTTTTGTTTGTACCTTGCAGCTGTACTTTTTATAGCAGCCATGATGTAATGTTTAAATAATTAAAATATACAAAAATAACTAGGTCGAACACACTTCTCAGTATAGCAAGAGGACGACCCTGCCACTTGCTGTGCCGAACAGACAGAAATGCACAATTTGGGGTGATTTCTCAGTAGTTTGTCAGTCCTCTTTCCGACGGTGCTACAAACCAACACAAAAATACATTTTTGACAGTGTCGGGAGATAATGAGTTTTCCCGCTCATTAATATCTTGCCTGGGGCTGGGAGCTCATCAGGCTGTGCCAGCATTTAATCTAGCGCCGAAGTGCAGCCCTGATCGCGTCTGACGCTCTGCGCCTCCCTCTGCTGAAGGAAAGGTTAGAAGCCGACCTCTGTGAGCTATGAATACAGAACACCAGGCTGGCACGCGGCGGGGCGGGGGAACCTGCCGCCCCCAGCGCTTTGGACTCGAGCAGCCTCCACGCTTTCATCTGTTTCCTTCCAAGTTACAAAACTTTACAGAATTTAACGAGTCCATTAAAAGCGAGAATCTGTCGGCTCCGAAGCGCCCAGGGTTTGAAAAGAGGAGCTAGGTTCCTGGCTGAGCCAGATTAAATGAGGTCTCTCCCCTTCGAACTGAAAAAGAGTGAGCTTAAATCATGCTGCCTTCCATTTCAAACTTCAGCATTTTAGCAAAGTTTCTGAGAAAATGGAATATTCCAGCACAGGGTTCATAATTGGTGCACAACTGGATACAGAGAAATACATTATTCTGCACACTAAGTGAAAAACTGAAAAATAGTCTTAAAAAGTCGTGGGGCAAGTCTGAGAAGTTCTTCCTGCACAAAGGACAAAGATGTAGGTGCTGGGCTGGGAACAAGAAGCAACCAGGGCACATTTTGTAGCAAATTCTCCAAACTGCGCGAGCGAGCTAACCACAGCAAAGTGGATTTGAGGGGCTCAACTCACCCCAAAAATCTAGAGAACAAAGTTGGAAAAATTGTTAATTTTACAGCACATTTAGTACAAGTAAACCGTCTCAGTGCTTTGGCCAGGGATGGGAGCTCTGGTTTTAATTGTAGATTCTGCATTAAAACATCACCCTTCGCAAACACTGCCAATACACTTTTCTGAACCGGTCCAACGCTGCACGCCTCTGAAAGAATATTCCTGCCCTTAGAGGGTTGGGTGAATGATAGAAATGGAGGGCTCTGGTGTTACTAAATCACCACAGCCAGCAACCTACCAGGAGCCGTAGCATATTCAGCAAGCAAGTAGGTACCCTCTCCCAGTGCATAATTTGTAAAGAAAAGAAATGTCAGGGCTCTCGTCACCAGGCCACTGCAATCTGCACCACCCATTTCCCCAGACCTTCTTGCCAATGACAGTAACACTACAACTATTAACCATCACACTCCTACAAGTGTGACAATTCCATGCCCCCGAAGCTATAAGAATGGCTTGGGCGGTCGGTAATAGTCATTTTTAATGTAGATTGAATTAATAATTAACTGTTGTTGTGGTAATCTCTAAATTAGCAGGACAGTGCCACCTTGTGGTAGACTGTCACAAGCGCTGGTGTTGATAATTAAGTGCCAGTGCCGAGCACCGGAAACCACCAGCTCAAATTAAACACTGCCCTCCCCCCTGCTACTGGTAGCCCACAGGCTTACCTTCGGGATGGGGGAGGCGAGGGAATGTGCGTGCGATTTGTTGCACCTTCCAAAGTTAGGCTGCCGATCATTGTTCACCTCAGCACTTTCACAGCCCTCAACACCTTAAAATGCAGCCTCAACGCCTAGGTTCATAGAAACTGCAAAAAGCCTGCACAGGTTGAGCTCCGCAGGAGTTCATCTCCAGCTGAGCTCTGCACTGCACACGTGTGATGTGGAGGCCTGTATCTCTGTTGCATCACCCAGACCTTTATTATCACTCTTAGGTGTCATTGCTGTCACTGAGGTGCTGTCCCTGCATTAACGTCGCTCTCTTTGTTAAGTTAGGGTTGCAGCTGGTGATATCAACATTAAAATAGCGGAACCTGCTTGCCTGAGCTTTGTATTTTTATTTTCAGCAAGGCTGCTTCTTTCAACCTGATGTAACGTGTAACGTGTAAGTAGTTAACACAATGCACTGACTTAAAGCCTCAAAGAATTAAACACAAATTTGACCTAAAACCGGAGAGAAAGATAAACATGTAAAGGATAAATTGCACACGGTCAAACCAGGAGAGCTTGTATCAATCCCGGCTTCCGCTTGATCACATTGTGTGATCCTGGTCCATTACTTTTTTTGTTTGCAGTGTCTCCTTTTTCTTCATGGTCACAGGAGAGCACACTGAAACATATCAGTTAAGTGTATGCAGTGCACAACAACTTCCTTTGTACGTGGATAAAAAGGCTGTGAAGTTATTCCTTCTATAAAAAAACACCTAAGGCCACCTATAGGAGGCACAAAACAACTCACCTGCCTCTTGGTTTACTAATATCATCATTGTCAGGGCAATAGTCGTGGGTGCACAGATGTTTCTAAGTTAATAACTAGCACTCGGCTCAATGGCATTATTTAATATACTAAAATGAAATGTGTTGTACATAAAGAAATATATTATTTTGAATGTTGCACATTGGTTATCATATACGTCCTGGACTTGTGCTGCATGATTTAAATTCCAAATATGTTGCTGGGTCAGCTCGTGCTCCTGCTCTTAGATCCAGTCAGAAGCAAGGAAGGGTGTCATGGCCTATGGGCAAGTGAGGCAAGTGAGGAGAAATGAGCCACCTGGCTGCTGGCTGGGTAGCAAAATACATTAATATTCAGAGTTCAGTGAGCCCTGGTGTCACTGCACCTGCTCCTCCCCTGCACATGAAGATTGGCCCCTGGAGTTTAGTTGTCTCCTACTTTACCCTGGCAAGTGATTGCTACTCACCATTTTATTTTACGCATTTTTGTGTCCTTCCTGGCCCAGGTGACTAACATGGTGTGGTGTGTGGCATTGGGCTTTTCCCCTGTTGGTGTGGTAGGTTGGGGCGGGGGGGGATCTGTCGCCCAAAGCCAAGCAAAATAGATGTCTGTTTAGGCTGTCTCTCAAAGGGGCGATTCTACTGCCCCTCTTCCTAACTACCGTCACCTCTGGTAATGTTGGCCAGTGCTCAGGGTCTTCTCAGACCTTGTGCTGCACAGTGTGGTTGCTGCCCTTTCCAAGGTGTAGGATGCACAAATGTGTAGCTCGTTGAGGTGCAATGTATGGTGCTTCTTGACCTCATGTCTACGTTCTTTCGCTTGACAAACTTTGAGGATTTAGCATTAAAGGTTCCTAAGGGAAGCACTTTGTCCAACCAAAGTACACCGCCACCATCGGGAACCAATGTCACAGAAAGATCCAGCATGGCGAGGAGCGTATAAATAAATCAACAAAAGGCCAGGATGTGCCGCTGCCCACACCCGCCAAGTACATGGTTACTAGGCAGCAGATGCGCACTAGTGGAAAAATGGCTGAAATTGGAACGTAAAGCGCAGCAGAGTTCAAATTCAGGACTCACCACTTGACCAAAGACGGAGGAATTATGAACAAATCGCTTAATTTACCTGTGCCTCAAACTCTAAGTATGTATAAAAATCCCAGTTGTACTGTGTTGTCACAGCTTTGCTCATCATCATATCCTGACTTGTATGGTCTGGTCTCAAATGAACCCCAAAATCTACATTCTTCTAGGTAAAGTGCCTCGTGTTTGAGATGATCCTGGCACGATTTATGCGCTCTATGCAATTTGCTCCCTTGATCCATGAAATTTAGTCTACTCTATATCAAATACTTACTTAAGACTAAAGTGTGCAGCTAGCAGAGTATGCACCGTATACGTATAGCAGCCTGACCACTTTCCATCACAGGAATATCCCTGATAAAAAGTACTCTAAAATTCAATAATAGGTGGCATTTTCCTCTTTTCCACAAAAAGTTAAGACAGAAAATAGACCTGGTCAACTCTCCAAGAGGCAGCCAGGAATTGCCTAAATTGATCCTAAATCTACACAAAGGCGGAAAGCAGCAGGTCTCCACTATACCTATTCTAATATTATTTACTGGTCCTTCCAGAATCTCAAGTCAACACCAAATGACCAATATTTTAATTTAAAAGGATATCAACCATACAGAGTTGATTATTAATTTTCTCAGTCTTTCATTATGAAACGGATCATAAATTTATGTCGGCTGCGCAAACGTGACCTAAGGGCTTGACTTAGAAGCATAATTAGGTGCATAATCTTAATGACGGTCTATGTGCTACCTAAGGAGGCTGTAATGAGCGTGACAAAGAAAGAATAGGTGTGGGAGCAAGAGGGAATTACATAATTAGATTTTCAGAAATCAATTATTTTCAAGATTTATCACCACCTGTACCCGGCAGCAGCGCCTCGGAATGCTAAGGTGGTATGTCACACGTCTCTGAACAAATTTAAGGAGGTGATCTTAAGCTGTCAGATGCATCAAACTAAAAACAAAGCTCAAAACAATGACTTGATGCGTGTTAATTACCACTTATCTTAATCCATCCTCCTCCGCATAAATGTGCATTATCCTGTTAACAAATGAGTTCGTAGGAAACATTTAGAGCTATTTTATTCACAAAAGGATTTTTTTCTTTTTCAAAAATAGCATTTCTATGAGGTAGGCAAGCAATCCACAGAAAATCAGAAATGTAGATTCACAATAGAATTTAGGGCTTCTTAGAAAGTTTGAAATTTTCCATAGTAGGGTTGAAAGTTGAATTTTTTTTACCTTGAATGGTAGAAAAAATTATTTTAAAGTAAAATAAAACACTCTTGGCTGAGGGGATTGATTTGAAACATTTTTTTACTGAAAATTACAATGAAGACGTAAGCCATCCCCTGAAGAGCCTAGTGCGGTAGAGCTAAAAGCAGAAGATCAAAGTCTTCCATTGAAACTTCACAGACATCCGCGGTAATCCATAATAAAAAAAGTAATAAAGGAATATTGGTGGACATTCTGGGCAACGAATGAAGGGACCCCGGACGGCCTATAATGCAGGAAAGATCAACTGGATGGGCAGGCTGGGAGATACTAGGTAAGCCTTGGTCATGGAGAATGCACACTCAAAGATCTCACTGGGGACCCCCCAAAGAAAGAAGAGTCCACTTCCAGGGAAACAATCAATAACAATTGGACGGTCTGGTACTGGAGGATCCCAAACAAAGGACTAAACAACTGGATATCCCAGTCTATAAATAAGAGAGATGTTCTCTGTACCAGATTGTGTTGGTACCGGAGATAGCAGTGGTTGTCAAGGCGCCACTGAACGGGTCCTTCCCACCCTCACCTTTTTTTGTGCTTTTTTAAAACTTGTGCTTGTTAGTTTTGTGGAATCTTTGTGGGAAATTTGAGCAAGTGCATGGATCCGTTTCTTACTCTGAAAAGTACTTCAGATGATTTGATCAAAGCCTCACTGAATCCCCATCGCCAGTGAGGCGTGTGCAGTGTGGCGGAGTCGTCTTAGATAAATGACATCATAACGGGATCACCCTCTCTTGGGAAAGTTGTGAGTGATAGGAGATTTCTAGCCTGGTGCTCAAACACTTTTCCTTCACATGGTACATGTGTGCATGTGACCCTCCCTTGACAACGTCTCTCTAAATGGGCGGCTAGGGCCCATCAAACAAAGGTGGTGACCCACAAACCAGTACTAAGAGGCACTGTTGGCCACTAACTTGCCCTCAACCAGTGGCAGCTTGCCTTTATTGGAGTCGAGGCTCTGCCATTCTGCGTTTTCTGTTTCTTTTTTTTTTTTAACGAATAAAAAATGATAAACTATTATTTTCAATTAATAGAATAACAAATGGCGACCAGACCAGGGGTCAAGCAGCAAATAGCGTGAGGCAGTGAATCTGTTTGATGGGTGGAGCAGGTGCATAGGTGTGTCCACGCCAGCTGTTAGACTATCCCTGGCTTCTGAAGTCCCAGGGCCCGCCTCAGGAGTCTGACACGCCCAGGTGCCGCCCATTTGTAAAGCGCTGCAGCATTACTAGTAAAGGTGACCTTAGGGTCGTTAGTCTTCGTGTGTGTGTATGCAGTCCCTGCAAAATGCGGCGGCCAGGTTGCTGTTAAATATTCCCAGAGGCTGTTCCACGTCTAAGGGTATCAGAGCTCTCCATTGGCTCCCCATTCAGCAAAGGGTGGAGTTCAAGGCCTTACGCACGGTTCATAAAATGATTTAAGGAGGAGGGGCCAAGGACATGCAGAGGCTATTCAGGCCTTACATTCCAGGTAGGACGTTAAGATCGATCAACGCCTGCCTTATGCAGCTAGATAAAATCAGAAGAGTCAGATGGGGGGGGGGGATAAGGCATTCTCCCATTGTGCTGCGAAGCTATGGAATAAGTTGCCATCTACCACACGTCTGCAGAACAATCATCGAATTTTCAGGAAGATTATAAAAACTCTCCTATTCCTGCAGGCATAGTCTGACATTTGTGTGACACCCTCATGCTTACATTAGCGCCAAGACCCCATGGCATTCGTGCGCTTTATACATGTTTATCCTATTCTATCCTTCGTGTGACAGACTCTGTGTGTTTCGATGCAAGTGTGTGTGAGGGTATGTATGTGTGAGCCCGTGTGCGAGTGAAAGTTAGTAAATGACCGTGAGTGACGGGGAGTGAGTGAGAGCGAGTGAACGGGAGTGTAAATAAGAGTGAAAATCAGTGAGCAATAATAAATGAGACGGAGTGAGAATCAAAGG
Source organism: Lissotriton helveticus (assembly GCF_964261635.1). Taxonomy (NCBI): domain Eukaryota; kingdom Metazoa; phylum Chordata; class Amphibia; order Caudata; family Salamandridae; genus Lissotriton; species Lissotriton helveticus. Next base: position 1,239,100,168 of record NC_136070.1, read on the forward strand.
CCGGGAGTGACAGTAAGAATGAGTACAAGTGAGTGAGTGAAAGTGAGTGACTGTGATTGGGAGTAAATGCGAATTGATGTGAGTGGATATGTGAGGAGAAGAGAGTGAGGTTGTGTCAGTAAGTATGAACCAGTGTGGGTGAGTAAGAGTGTTAGAGAGAAGGGGCCAGTGAGAATGAGAATGAGGGAATGAGTGTGAGAGAATAAATGAGTGTGAGTAAGTTGGGCAAATGAAAATGTGTGGGAATGAGTGTGATAGATTGAGTGAGAGTGACTCAGTGTGAATCAGAGTGACTGAATAAAAATGAATGCCTACGTGCGTGCAAATGAGTGAGAGAGAGTCTGAGACCATGAAAGGGACTGAGATAATTGTGAGCGAGTCAACCTATGGCAGCATACGTTTGTGAGAGTGTGTATTTAGGTGTTACACTTGCAAGTGATTTTGGCATATTAGGCACCCGTGGCAAAATCTGGATATTGGCTTATTGGAGATAATTTTTTGCAAAGGGGATGCTGGCAGTAAAATGGCACTAGAGGTTATTATTGGCATATGGATATCTATGGTGAATGGTAGTGCTGCATACTGGAGGTAAGTCCTGGCATAATGAAAGACAAATATGACATGGGGTAGGTGGAGGAAACAATGACAAAATGGTGACCCTGACATAAAGGTAATTTTGACATATTGGCCACACCTAGCAGATGGACGGCATCTATTGCCAAATTCTAGCACTGTCATATTGTATGTAATTTATGTTATGAGGGGAGATTCATAGCTTACGGGGGGCAACCTTAGCACTGAGACCGCGTTGCTGGCGATCTCTGATTCCATCAAAGAAACTCTTGAAGGCGGAAAGGCGGTTCTGATCTTACTTGACCTCTCTGCGGCTTCCGACACCATGCCCCATCATCACCTACTGCTGAGACTGCAGGAGTGCGGGTTTGAGGGCACGGTGTTGAAGTGGATCTCCTCTTTTTTGGAGGCTAGACATCAAGAGGTTTGGTCACCTCCGTTTTCAGCTAGTCTGCCTCCCCTAAGTGTTGGTGTGCCTCAGGGATCCATTTTGAGCCCTGTGCTCTTTAACCAGTACATGGCTCCCTTGGCCTCGCTGATCGAAGCAGGCGAGGTTGTAATTATATCATATGCCGACGACACCCAACTGCTGTGTACGTGTAAGAAGGGAGAGGAATTCAACGGGGAGAAGATTAACAAATGCCTGAGAGATACTTTTGCCTGGTTCAGACTCAACCATCTCAAATGCAATTCAGAAAACTCTGAAATAATTTTTTTCGGCACACCTCCCCTGGACGCTTGGAAACAATGGTGGCCCCCAGATACGCCTACCCCTCAATCACCAGTTAAGATCGTAAAGAATCTGGGTGTGAAGATGGATGAGACTCGATCCATGACACCACAAGTACAGTCGGTAGTAGGCACATGTTTTGGCCTCCTGAAAATGCTCCGCAGGTTCTTATTTTTACTACCTATTTCGCACAGAAAGACAGTAGTACAGGCCCTCATCACCTCCAGGCTGGATTATGCCAACGTCCTTCCTTTGGGCCTTGCGGAGTTTTTGCTCAGTAGACTGCAGGTCGTGCAGAATGCTGCAGCAAGGGCAGTACTGAGCCTCGGTCCGAGAGAACGGATTTCCCACCATTTGAAGAATCTGCACTGGTTACTGGTCCGCTGCAGAATACTCTTCAAAGCTCTGGCATGGGGGCACTCTACACCCGCACAAGAATTTCATACTATACTCCTGGCAGATCTCTTAGGTCAGCTCACCAACACCTCATGGTGACTCCTAAGTGTCTTAAAGCCCGCTGTGGCGGCCGCTCTTTCCAGGTGCCGGTGGCTAGATTTTGGAATAAGCTCCCTCTCCCGGTGAGGCAAATCACAAACATTCTGGCTTTTAGGAAGAAACTGAAAACCTGGTTGTTCCAACAAGCAGGCTAAGCGCTCCACCCTCAGGGCCGATGTTTTCCCCCCTTTTTTTGGCATCTGCAACTTGTCCTGTCTCAGCGCGGGGATACTCTGTCGAGTAGCTGTGCGCATAAAACCTCCTATATCATAACATACAAAACCCAGGCACAATGGAGGCCATTATTGACATATGGAGGGTGACACATTGCAGTTTTTTTTTTAAATGAGGTCAAATACTTTTATCAGAGTAAATTCAAATGTACCTTCAAAGTAGGCCAACATCCCTTAGCTTAGATATAATCGCCCTCCAGACCCTTATGTGCTTAACGTTTCTGCTCACCTCCCTTCCACAATCCTCAACTTCATGATTGCTCTTACCATTATCAATAAAATCACTCACACATCCTCCTTTTTAGATCTTGCATAAAGACAGCCTCTAGCTCTATATATATATTGGGGCCTTTGATCTTGATTGGATGGCTTTCTTGCCCATCTCATTCCCTACTTTTTATTCAATCATTTTTCTCCTAGTCCTTCGTTTGTCCTAATTCTGGAGCAATTACTACTAACTATTTTCTGAATGAATGGCTTGTGCCCTTACACTATTTATATTTACGGAAGTACTTTTTTATTTTTATTTTAGCACTCAATGGAAATGCATTGTTTCCCTGCTCTCTCCCTCTCTATCCTGTCTGCTGCATCTCCCTTCGCACCCCTGTGCTCTACACAGTGGCTGCCGACACAAACTAGAAGTGGAGGGCGGGGGAACGCGGGCGGTGTTTGCAGGGCCGGACTGGGAACCAAAACCGGCCCTGGCAAAGTGCTCGGCCGGCCCCCCCTCCTGTGTTGGGAGTGCGACTGAGCTCTTTGCCAGGGCCGCTTTTCGGCCGATTTTGTTACAGGGCCAATTTTGCAGCTATGTAACAAAAACGGCCCCCAGGGGCCCAAAACCGCCCCCCACCCTTGCGGCGCACCGGGGGATTGCCCGGTGCCCGCTACGGCCAGTCCAGGCCTGGGCGTTTGGCAGGGTTTAACCACATGGCTGCTGCACATGTTCCTCTGCTGTGCTGGACAGCAATAAAAACGGGTGTGGTCATGACGAGCTCAGCTTGTCATGAGCACAGGAGCACTGTACTGCATGACGAGCTGAGCTCGTCATGAGCATGGAAGGGGTTAACAATTAAAAAAAAAAAACCTTTCCTGAAGCTGCCTCGGTGTTCTTCTTTCCGGTCCCACTAGACAGTGGGACAGCATCAAAGAGTCCCTGTGCAATCCCTGCGCTGCTCTTTAGCTATAGGAGTTGTGTGGAGATTGGCCTAAGTGGGCTGGTTTGACGCTCCACTCAGAACAGGGAGTCTGTGCTGTTTCTGAAACCTGGCTGTGCTATACAGCTTGGTTGGAGAAACCTAACTGAGCATGTCTGTTTGGCTGGCCCAAGACGGCCGGCCAAACAGGCATGCGTAATTAGAACTGCACACCACTCCTCCCGCCCTAGGCCCGGCACGCCCCTCCCTAAACACGCTGGCTCTGCCAGCAGCTGCCAAATAAAACAATCATAAAATATATTTTTTTTTTCCTCGCTGGCTCTGAGCCAGTGGGGTGATGCTTCTCCATTGAGAAGAAGCAGCCACTGGCTACCCTACCCGGCAGCCTGCATTCTGCTTTCTTTATCTTTCCCCATTCTGATCAGTTTTTTTTAATTAAAACTTCTCACAATTTGTTGGTCCCTTATCCCGCCTTGCTGCCGCCTCTAGTCAGTGCTTAGTTATCCGTGCACTGCATGACTACAGCATCAGTAATATGCATTTTTTAGTCGGTGCTGAACAGCATCAGCGAAAAGTATTGGCAAAGTCAAGAGGTCAGCAGTGGCAAAGCCAAAAGGCGAGACCAATTGGCTTTGCCAATGGTTGTTGCTTTTGAACAACCTTTTTAAGATACTTTCAAACATGCATAGGAAAAACTGAAATACAAAATGAAAACGTTTATTATGAGTAAGCACAAATTATTTTGCTGATGAACTGTATAGGCACACACAGAGACCTACAACAAACACACACTGTCTGTCTCTCTCTATCATTCTGAAGACTGGAATTTAAGCACAAAGAAAGAGCTGCTCAGTAGGCCAAGGGTTAAATATTTTTTCAAATCAAGTCTGGGAAGTCAATTAAGCACCAACCAATTGCCATCTGTGATGAAATAATAAAAAATACACCTCGGAGACAGTCTTTAATTATACCACCAGAGGCAGTCAAAGAGGCTCAGGGCTGACTGAGGCGGTGGCACTTTTATTAAACTGCTTGTGAAGATGCTAAGCTTCCAGGGGAATCCCTTCTGAAGTGCTCTGCGTGACACTGAGCCAGCAGTCTCTGACAGAACTCACCCAGAAGGCTGACACTATTGAAATACACGCAGCCCTCTGTACAGAATAATGATTTGGTGAAATTAGAACTGCGAAGTTGGTTAGCTCCCGTTTGTTATTTTTACTATAAATATTCAAGAAAAGTCCTCGGTGTTGCCAGATATTTTAAGCATTCTCTAGCCCAAAACTAACCAAAAAGTAGCCCGATATTGCTACTTTAAGGCAGGAGGGGCAGAGACCGCATCAAGCAGGCGGTGAATGCATTGGAATTAATGTTGCAGCAGGCTGCCAAGTAATTTTTTTTCTAATAAAGTGCTTTAACATACTACTTTGCAGGAGCACTGTATATATATTTATAATCTGGCAACTAGCACAAACCACAATTTTACCGCACAACCGGGAAAAATATAGCCCAATTGTGCGTGGTCCAGCCCAATCTGGCAACACTGCAAGTCCTATCTTTATATCTACTAAATATTCAGGACAAGTCCTATCTTTATTTTTACTATAAATATTTAAGACGAGTCCTATTTTTATGTTCATGGGTAGGGGCCTGGTTCGTCTTTCCATATGAACTGTGTGGTGGCATCAACTACTGTATTTAGAACACGGCCCTGCTGGACTGGAGAAATCTGGGATCAGGGATGACAGTTTTCAGCGTCAGCAGCCCACTTGCTGTGCCTGTTTTTGTGATGGGCTGTGACCGCCTTAAATTACCTGTTCTAATAGGTGATGTGCTTGCAAGTGCACTCTGTAGATTCTGGTGTTCCCTGTATAACCTTGGCTATATTCGTCTTCCTTAGCTCTGTACAGTTTCTGTCAAGTGCTCTATGCTGCCCTTTGAAGCTTAAAAGTGCGCAAAGGGACAGGGAATAGGGCAGACAGTGGGAACGTACTCCAAGCAGTCAGGGCAGGAACTCAAAGGGTCAACCAACAGGGCAGCCAAAGGAAGATGTAGGATAAATATTTCATGAGGCATCTGCAGGGGGGCTGGCATGGAGCTCCTGCTGTAGCTAGCAGTTGCATATTGCTAGGGTTGGGCCCATCAAGTCTATGTTCTTTGCATCATGCATGTCAACAATGATATTCTCTAGACTTAAAACACACAAAAGAGGGTGGGAGGCTGCTTGCAATTTGTCTAACCACTGACAAGCACTTGGAATAACATCCTAACCCATTGTTATTATGCAAACCCCGCCACCCCAGTTTTGGACCCAGCCATATATAAATCAGTCTTGACCCTGCTCCTCATGGGAACAGTCCAGCCCGAACTGCCCAACCAGAACCTCCCTGAAAGGCAACACAAACAACCCAGGACTGGTTTTGCCCTAGTTATGGGCTCATCAGCTGGGTTCCAGTGACACAGTAAGCATGCACCCATGTTTGGGCATAACCCATTGGTACATTAAACACATAAAAGGTGATGGGAGAAATGCTTACAATTTGTCTAACCAGGTGCAATCACTAGGGGTATCATCCCAACTCATCATTCTTTTGCTCACCATGCCACCTCAGTTTGGGCTCAGCCATATGCAAATCAGTCTTGAGCTGCTCCTCATGGGAACAGTCCAGCCAGAACTCTAAATCTGGCACTGCAAGACTGAGGGACACCTTGGTGTGTCCATCATGATTAAACTAAGTTTACTTCTCCCTACTGTGGTCTCTGTTGACACTTTGAACACTTGCTCGTGCAAGAAAGATGACTCTACACAGCAGTGGAAATCAGCTCAATTGTTGACCTGGCACCTTTGAGATGTGTTTTATTTTACATTTGGTGAATTTGGGACAACTGGCAACCACTGGTGGATGTCCCATCCACTTAAGTCAGCTCCATAATCTCTCCTTTACTACATAAGAAGGTAGGTGTTGTGTAGCACTAGAAACAATGGCCTAAGGTAGGGAATCACTGCTGAGCAACACTTTAATGTGCCACAAACAACATACTGCTCAAGAGCTACACATTGGGGCCCACCACTTCAGAGTGTCCTACCTGACTTAAATCTATTTTATGGGTTATGTGATTGGTAAAATTGCCTTAAGCCAGGGATAAACTCTTGGCTAAATCACACTCATATTTCTTTCCTAAAACAGTTCTAAGACTCTCAAGTTAGGGTGAAACTTCAGTAAAAAGGTCCTAGTTCCCCCACACACCCTGCAGGTAGCAAACACCACATTTTAGTAAAACCAGCATTGTTTATCACATACAAAATCTGCAGTGTTTTGTTCCTGTTTAGAACAACTGGGTAACATGAAGCAATTTCCTGCGGCTACAGTTATTTATCCTCATGATCATTCAGCGCATTATTAGGGCGACACACCTTAATCAAGCCGCAGCTAAACAGCACAGGTAATGCGGTGTGCCACCCGCAGTTCTTCCCACCCCCTGCACCCCATTTTAATACCAATATGTGTGTGTAATCATTATTAAAGGTAGGATGATGTATACACCTCCTTATTAAATATCAAAGTACATACACTGTAGTTGGGAGCCTAACCAACATAAAAGATATCCCAGTTGACCAATTGCATATGGTTTGTACTGGACCTGGTTACAGGTGTATTGGTATTTCGACATAAAGGCGACAGCTATGGAGAAAGATCCAGTTGATTGCTCTTGTATCTTGGAACTGATGATCAATAGCTTTCCACCATGCCTTCTGTCAGTCATCATGAGCCTTTACTCTAATACATGGTCAAAGTAATACTGTCTTGCAAGTGGTCTACGTCAGCAAAGATTTACACAAATAGAGGCCGCAAACAAGGTTGTATTTTGTCCCCCCTACTCTTCAACTTAAACTTAGCTGATTTGAAGGACCACATAAGAGCTGCCTATATTTTTCCACTAAAAATCCTAGGTAGAAGCTTACACTTACTGCAATACACTGATGACACTATATATTACTGGATGAAACAGCAAGTGGGCTCCAAAGATCCTTGACCAGTCCGGCTGATTTTTGTAAAACCAACAAGCTCAGCATTAATACGGCCAAACCCAAAATTCTAGTCTTTGGGAAAAGGAACATCAAATACAAGGCTTTGTTTGTAAATGTCCAAAAGAGTGTCCAATATTAAATATCTCAGAGTATGGCTAATAGACCGGGCATACGAACTGCTCAAATTGAGGCTCTGGAAAAACAGCAAAGTAAGTAAGTAAGTAATGCATTTATAGAGCGCACGAATGCCGAGGCATCTTGGCACTAAAAATGTAACGTGTAATGAGAACTCTTCCAGAGAAGGAAATATTTCATATTTTCTAAAACGGGAATTATCAGGTCTTTAGCATTTTCATGAACAAGAATCTAGTTACAACCGGCAGCGAATTCCAGTGCTTGGCTGCCCGATGAGAAAGGCTTCTTCCCCCCCAAACACACTTCCTTTTGCTGTCCAGTGCCTGCTTAACCCCTTCCCCGCTCATGACGGAGCCACGCTGTCTTGAGTCACGGGCGGCGTGTGCTCATGACGGCGTGATACCGTCATGCTGCGGACGTTCCGCCCATGCGGCACCGATTCCCTGCCTGTGCGGGCGAATTAATGAGTGGGCGGAGTCGTGACGGAACCACACCGTCATGAGCACAGCTCACCCGTGGCTCATGACAGCGTGGTTCTGTCACGAGCATGGCGGCGCCACTCTCTCCCCCCCCCCCCCAGCACTGCGGCGGAATTACCGCCGCAGCCAAGGGGTTAACAACCTTTCAAGCCTGGATCTCACCGCAATTCGTAAATTCATTGATTGCAAATTGATGCCTACTCTTACACGCAGTTCTTTTGCCAATGTAAGAGGTGACTTTTAAGCTACTGGCTTTCAAGGCGCAGGCACAGATAGGCCTGGAGTTCACTCAGGCCTGCCAAGAGTATGTTCTCAACGCAAGGTTTCTTTCTCTTTGTGCTAAGTTATCCGCAGCTGAGCCGGAGTCCTTAAAGCACCTTTTGTGGGCCATTGTCCAAGATAAATCATCAGAAATGCATTTGTCTTATCAGGCGACGATCGATCAATTCGCCACTAAAGAGCTTATCTAAGCTGCTCTCCCAGCAAAAAGCTATCAAAAATATTGCTGAAACAAGCCAGGCGACTGTCAGCCCAAGATGATTTACAAAGCATTCACACAAAAACGAATGCACATTTAACATCCGGCTTGTACCAACCAATACCTTTCCAGGCATATCTATCGCATCCAATCAAATTTAACATCAAGTTACACCTCCTTCGCTTGTGACTTGGCCATATTTCTCTCAAAGCGTACAAGTATGGATACGCGGAGATACCCTTCGGGGTGATTCGAGCGCGTTATAAATGACATTAACATTAACATGGACTTTTAACACGCGACCAAGATCTCATGTAGGGTCTGTTGTACCACAAAGGATGCTCTTTTAAACATCCTCTGCTTATGCTCCTTTCTCTCTTCTCGTGGGGTCTTCTGGCTCCTAGGCATTTAAAGACAGTCGAACAGAAGGGCCTGTAAAGTTGCAGTTGAAGAATGCTTGAAAGGGGAATTGGGTCAATTAACAGCAAGATTTGTCAAATTAATGAAGGCTGTATCAGTGCTGCTGAATAAACTGACATTGTGGAGCCACGGGCTTCTGCACTTTGGGCCTGATTCACAGAACTAACTTAAGACAGAATCCTAAACTTACTACTTTTGGTAGTCACAGAAGTTAGGATTTTGTCTTAAATTTGTCTTAAGACAAACTTAAGACAGACTTAGGACTGACTTAAGTTAGGATTGTGTCTTAAGTCTGTCTTAAGTCTGTCTTAAGACAAAATCCTAACTTCTGTGAATACGAAAAGTAGTAAGTTTAGGATTTTGTCTTAAGTTAGTTCTGTGAATCGGGCCCTTTCTTCTTTTGTTCGTGAGTGGTGGTGCTTTTAAAGACTATACTGAACAATCTCGATTGATTCTCTCGACATCTTGTTCACTTTATTTTCCTCGTAGGCAGTGTGGGCCCATTGTTTGCACATTTGATTATGATGGGAATCACCCTGAACTCCACTCGCACTTTATACCTCACGAGGGATCCTCCCTTTGCAGCTTCATCTTGTAAAATCAGCCCTTGGGCCAGATCCATGCATGCAGAATTTGATATGACTTGCACTGAACCACTTGAGCATTGCATGATGGCCATGCTGAACACCGTGGCATCAAGGAACCAGTAGGGTGCTCCTTCAGTACTCTCTTCTCTCGGTTGTATGGGAAGTGCCCTAAGAGTACATTTTGATTAAGTTTGCTTGACTCACCAGTCTGCCTTATTCTATCTATGGCAGAGGAGTTCATCGTCTGCACTGTACTGGGATTTGCACTCTACTGCTTTAGCACTTCAGACTCTAGGAGGGATTCTCCTTCTGTAGCTTACTTGCACAACAGCTTTGGTGCTAACCTTTGCATGCGGATTCTGATGTGAACTGCAGTAAATTATTTTGCCACTTAAGATCCCTTGTGGCTATCCCCTCTTTTTATGCAGATAATTTGCATAGTAAACTTTGCTACACATAACAGGCCTTATACCAGTGATACTCAACAGCACTGGGCTGCTGTTTACTCGACTCAGTGCTAATATTAAAAAAAATGTAAATAAACAGCACACATTTATTTAAAGGTTAATTGTAGTTAAAGAAAGGAAGTAGCTAGGGTGTACTGCACCCCTTAACTTTAGGAACACCTTCATTTTTAAAGACAGTAATCCTGTAAAAATATGATAGTCCTTCAAAATTCAAAAAGCTTATTTCATTAACATCCAGAACCGTTTCACCTTAGTATATCAGATTATAACAGCGGATTCAGAAGTCTTTTTTTAAAGTGATAGTTTTCAAACATTAATTTAGTTCATGCTCCCCCTCTTAATAATGCCATTAGTGATAAAATCCAAACACAGGAGAAGTTGTTGTACTGCATATATACTGAAGACATTTATTTCGAGGTCCTCATATGTGATAATGAAGAAAAAGGAGGGAAATTCGAATAAAACGATTGCACAGGATCAAATAATTTGGTCAAGTTAGGAAGCCGGGATTCAGCCCAAGTTTTCTTGTTCCACATTATGCAATTCAGTTCAACCACTAGATGTACATGCTCTGCTTTGTTTACATAAGAGTCAGTGCTCAGGTGATCAAACAAGTGTTACAAAGTGCATGGTTTACATTGTTACGATGATGCAAAGGAGCAAATGATGTGGAAAGCCTTTGATGATAGGCCCTCCAGTCTGGACTGTTGTTGTCAAAAGATCCATTAGAACTTGTTTACTTATTTTAGAAGACGTTTCAACCCACATGAAGGAGATCCAGGGGTCATCATCAGGAGAAAAGCAAAGGCTACAAGCATCTGTTCCTGAGGCTCACTCAAGTCAACTAGCCGTCTGGTCTCAAAGCACGATGAATAAAGAGTGAATGAAAGGATAGTGATCGCACACTCACTACTGATGTTGCGGTACTCTGGGGCTGAATACATACTAGTAGCAGGGTGCAGTGAGACAGTGTCCAAAATGGTTTGGAGAGAGGCAAAGTGTCAAAGTGGGCCTTATCAGAGGGCGCAACTAATCCAATGGAAAATTCAGGAGGTTCGACATATCTAGGTTTAAAGAGTTAGTGCCCGATTCACAAAAGTTATTTGAGACAAAATTCTAACTTTACGACTTTCGGTATTCACAGAAGGCATTTAGGAGTACTAAGGTTAGGATTTAGTCTCAGTTAAACTTAATTTTTGGTCCTAAGTTAAATTTAAGGCAAACTTAAGTTTAACTGAGACAAAATCCTAAAGTTAGGATTTTGTCTCATATTACTTTTGTGAATCGGGCCCTTAGTAATTTAATATAACAGCACAGCTAGTCAGGATATTCAAGGGGTGGCTAAATTAGGTTGACCACCACCCTCTGGTCATTATGGAAACTGCTGGTTCCACAAAATGAGCCGAGAAGTCTCTAGGTCTGCGAAAGCCAACATCGTTGTGCATAAAGTACCTTTAACCACACTGCTATTTAATATCCCTAAGTGAGTCAATGATCAAAGACAGACACTAGGCCTTGATATTAGCAAGGCGTAGAAATGTACTATTTGTAAACAGCAAAACAATGTGAAATACGTTTGCTCCATGGTTTGCTCCTGTGCAAAACCCCTAGTGGCTTTGGACCAAATACCGTTTTCTTAATTCCCTATATAGCATAGGTAGCTGCAATGATGCAGATGCATTACCCCATTGTTTGCGCAACAGCAAAGCTTCCCTGACATGGCTCCAGGCCGCCTGGAGTTGGCGATTTGGAACCATTTTTCTTTTTTCCCGAAATTCCATTCATTTTCCATTTTTTAGGCCCAAAGACTGCCTCACAACATGGAGAATTGAGAATCGATGCATATCTCAGCAGTATGGTCATTTCAACAATTTTTACTAAATTATTTCTACATACTTATATTTTGTATAAGCGTCTATCTACATCTCAGAGCTGTGGTTTGCGGTTTTAGGTGAACTTCTACTTTTGGCCCTGACCCAAAACTGATTTGCATATAGTTAAGTTCCTGTGTGTAATGGCCCAGACGACTTGTAAACAATTTACGGGAATGCTAATTAGAGGAATTTCATGTGCTTTAAACATCTTAAAGAACTTCTATGCACCAATAAAGAATTATTAAGCATCACTTTTTTGCTTTTACGCGTCTCTTCCTACATTGAACTACAAGCCAGAGAAATCAAAGCTGCATCTCTCCAATGACGTCCATGACAACTTAAAGACACTTGAATCACAATTTTTACTCACAAACCCTGTGGTAAAGGCTTGCTCAGGTTTTCTGGAACCTTTGGCAGGAAAGAGGACCCTGGCCACTTGGAGAACAGGAGCCAAGCTCAAGCTCTAGGCTGCCACAGATGTAAGAGGAGGTGGTAGTGTTAGAAATATCTTTACCTATATCCTCCTCATGATCACCATGGTCAAGTCGCCGGTGTCAGTCAGTGCGACTCATCCGCGCCTTTGAGTATCTGATGTCTTCTAGAACTGCATCCTTATCAGATGGTCTTTAAAGAATACTGTGACCCACACTGCTGACCGGCGCACCAGAGAAGGGTACTACTTGTGCAGGAGAATCTCCACAGAACAGTTGTGTTCTTTGGGACTCCTCCCTCCATGCGCCAGGTCAAGTGATTGGTTTCAATAAACTCATTATGTCACCGTGTTGGCGGAATTCCCTCCACATAGCCTAATATTGATGGGCAAGAGTGACCTATACCCCTTTTAACACCTAACTAAGGTAAGGGGGGTATTACATAAGACTGGGACAGTAAGTCGTCCTGAAGAAAAGCAAGGTGACCCACTATTTAAGGGCTAATAGAGGTCGAAACATGTTGACTAAAGCAGTAAAGGAGGGGTTAGTGGGTCCCAATTCCCTACTTTAGCACTACCATCCATTTTCCTTTTAATCCTGACCTTGGAACCTACTAATAAAGCTTAACTTGGTATCCAGGAGCCAGCTTTAACTATTCCCTACTGCAAATTGTTTGTCTATCACTGTACTCAGTCTTGATTTGTTTGTTTTTTGTCTGTGGACACTGTTTTCACTTTCATCTTTGTGTTGCACTTTGTCTGTGTAGTTCCTTGTTCCCCCTCCCTATGCTCCGCCCGGAGTGTGGCTACGCACGGGCGTTGTAGCAGACCCGATGATGAAGCATGTCCCACACAGTGTGTGTGAGTGAGGGCAGTTTTTCATCACTCATGAGTGTGCCAATGCTTGTACACTTGTGTTGAGTTTGTGTACTTTTTTTGTCTTCTCCACCCCTCTTGTGAGCATACTATAGTGACGTAGGGGGTTCGGGGTGGTTGGATTACATATAGACCCTCTCCCCTTTTGTGTGTGAGAATATAATGACCTGTACAAAGGCCCATCACACCATAGACATTATGAGGTTCCACCACGTCACTGTTCCACCTTGGCTCAAGCTGTGCTACAGCGTGTATTTCTAGAGATGGGTGGAGCGGCACAGCTGAAGTTTTACCAGATATTCAGTGACTGTGGCAGTCAAGAGAATGTCATAGGTACGGATGCAGTTGGCAGAAATCAAAAATGTCTTGGCTGGTCTAATTTAGGAAGTCAATAAATTAGATTAAAGGCCTTACATCGAGTTTGGCGGTCCTCATGCAGCACCGTCACCGCTGCGCCAGCAGGAGGTCCACCAAGCCTGTGGTGCACCCGCCTGCCGGATTCTGAGCTGAATCCAGGGTGGGCGGGGCTGCGGAGGTCTCACAGTAGTGGCTGTGTTAGGCTCATAGGAAAGCCTTAACAGCAGACCACCACCACGACAGCGCATGCAGCATGTTAATGCTCGGTGTGGCATGCACCATGTCATGTATGCTACACCGTGCAGAAACGGGAGTGCAATTCAAGGGGGGGCACAATATATGCCCCCCCCCCCCATATGCACCCACAGGCCCAGAAGTGGCAGGGGACCCTGTTAGGGCTCCCTTAGTTGCATCTATGCCAACCTTTTCATGGCGGGCTCACCGCTATGAAATGGGTGATGGAAATGCAACTCGGAATATGCTCGGCATATCCTGGATCCCAGCGGAGGCGAGGTCTTGTGGCGGTCAAACCACCCCACTCGAAATGCAGCGGGGTGACCTGCAGTGCTGGCGGTGATTCGGACCGCCACCGTGAGTATGGTGGTCCTAGGACCACTGTGCTCGGAATAAGGCCCTATATGATGGCAATTCTGGGCTAAAGAGGCATTTCATGAGAAACTAAGGGTACAAGTGGCAGCTGATGCATGGAGGTCAACAACGGGGGGACAATGGAAGCATTTGGCCTTTCCGCTTGTAGACTTTTGTATGTCTTTTGCAGCTCAGCAAGTATGTAGGACATTTGCACCCAGCTATCTCAAGTCAGAGCGTTGCAGGTGACACGCTCGAAAAACATTTCAGACAGAAAAAAACTATGGGTCGGATTTTTTGACATCTTATTCACCGAAACACGATATCAAATTATTAAAACAGAATATTGTCCTTCATATGTCTTCCGCAAGTTAACCCTTCAAATTAACTTCTACAGCATTGTTCAATCAGAGGCTGCATTTTTAAATATGATAATTAAATCACGCTGTTCCCTTGTTTCACCTTTTTTTCTGTTTTCTCTGACAGATGGCCGTCTAAGCTCCTTTTGAATGTGTGCATATTTATATCACATTTGTACAATGACACATAAGGGCTGTTTTTCTGTAATATATCTTTTTTTCCGTGGTGTCGATTGTTTTTCTGTAATATATCTTTTTTCCGTGGTGTCGATTGTTTTTCTGTAATATATATTTTCTTCTTGGTGTTCATTGTTTTCCTGTAACATATCTTTTCTCCTTTATATTGACGGTTGACGTGGAGGAGGAAGCCAGGTATTCACGAAATGTCCCCACCTGTCACCAGAGAGCCCTTCACTCACCACTTGAGCAACACATTTCCTCTGCAGCTTTGATGAATAAGGCCCTGCGCTGCCCTTGTTCTGTTTACTTGCACAAGTTTGTCTTTTAACTTCATGTTTTAAAGATAACATCGCAGTGAGGCACATACAATATACAACTGCTAGTTTTCAAGACATTTTGTAAGCACTCCGGTTCAAAATGTAGAACTGTAGGCGCTCCAATTACACGTTGCAGTATTTTTGTGATGCTACAATCGTGAGAACTTTTAAGTGGGACTAGAGAGGTCATGCCCCCTTATAATAACAGAGAAATGACTACAAAGCAATAAATCTCCGGAAATGAGAGATCCAAGCAAAGCACTGGCTAACGCCCTGTTCCAAGAACTATTCCACATTCCCGAAAGGTCTCTGCGTTTCCTCCACTCGGGGCGCACCCAAAATTCGTCTGCAATGACTTCCTGGTCTGTATTTAAAGGGGCAGGGCCCGATTCACAGAACGAACTTAAGACAAAATCCTAAACTTACTACTTTTGGTATTCACAGAAGTTAGGATTTTGTCTTAAGTTTGTCTTAAGACAAACTTAAGACAGACGTAAGTTAGGATTTTGTCTTAAATCTGTTTTAAGTCTGTTTTAAGACAAACTTAAGACAAAATCCTAACTTATGTGAATACCAAAAGTAGTAAGTTTAGGATTTTGTCTTAAGTTAGTTCTGTGAATCGGCCCCACAGTGTCTATTTGTACCGGCCTATTCAACCTGTAAAAATTAATGCTTGGGATAGGCCGAAGGGGGGGGGGGGGGGGGGACTTATGATATATATATATATATATATATATATATATATCTTTATTTATAATTGCATTTCCAGAACAAGAAATAATTCTATATTGCATCACAACTAAGCCACAATCCAGTTTCTCCACAGGATCCCACCGTGGGATATATACAGAACAAACACAGTCAAAGCCAAGGGCCTGACTTGCATTTTGAGTACTGACTAAAACATTAAAAGAAAGACTGCTACAGTGGGAAAAAATAAACAAGCAATGGCAAAGCCAATGGGTCTGGCCTCGTCCACTGGTTAAATTGTTATGTTTTTTGTTCTATTTTATTGCACACAAAAAGAAAGATATGAAAAACCTGAAAAATTGATGCAGCCTAAACATGGTGGCCATAGGCTTGCAATAAAAAGAATTATGAATGTTGTCAGGGCAGGTGTACATAAAAGACGTACATAAACCAATTTTCAGTTTTATTGCTCGCCACAGGAAAATCTAATACTTATTGTTGAAAGGCATTGCTAACTTTGAATTACTGTAACCTGAAACATAGCCTAATTACACAGGAGTGGCTAAAAACAAAATAAGGACTATAATATGGAAAGGAAATAATATTGGCAAAGCAATTTATTGGGCCACTAGCTTCGGTACTGAATTGACCGTCTTTTAGGCAGATGTTCAGATGCAAAGATGACAAAAGGCTGTCACACACTGTGCAAGAGAACCAATGGGTGAAGTGATCCCACCCCTTTCCTCATGCTATATGCTGTGCTGGCCCAGAGGGGAAGCATGAGCGGAGCCTTTTGCAGCACATAGAAAGAGTTGAGTTTTACATGATATGGCCTGTTTTCCTTACACATCATGAGGTCCGTAATTAGATGAAGTATGCTAGGAGTGCTGGCAGATTATCACAAGTCTCTGAGGAGGTTACACTTTGGTGAACACGAGTCTTTTAACTCTTCACTGTCTTCCTCTCTGTGTCGTTACATGAGGAGTTGCAAACAGTGCTTAATTTGAGCTGGTGGTTTCTGGTGCTCAGCACCGGCACTTAATCATCAACACAGCACTTTTCATGAGCACCAGAAAAGTACACATTCATTTACTGGAAGATTAAGCGATTTGCCCAGACTCACAGGATGTTGAACCAACGCCGAGACTCGAACATGGTTCCCCCAGCTGTGAAGTCGACAGATCTGGCCATTACACCACATCCTCTCCCCACTTTCATGGTTAGTAGTTGGTTCTGTTGTAGGTGGCGCTAACAGGAGTAATCGACTGGTGCAAGATGCCTCTTGACGAGAGCCCCCGCAATTATTTTTTTTACAAATTAACCACTGGTTGCAAGCAAAAACCGTGCAAAGTTATGTTTGCTCTGGAAAGACCACAAACAAGACGAGCTTGATATATATTCCTAAATTCATGGTGTAAAATCTATGCTGGGCTCTCATTGGTTGAAAAGCTGCGTGGAAGAGTAAACAGCATACATATGTCATTTTACAGCTTAATATTTTAACCTGAACCTTTTGTTCTGGCACTTACACGAGGCACATTTAATCAAGAAATAATTCATGAAGTATGCATGATATTTTTGTGAACCTACACTTTGTAAATCCATTCTGTAAGTTTTTGATGCTAATGTCAGTAAACTTATTTACCACCTCTCTCCACATTCCAATTCTTTACTGCAATGTTAATTAAAACATGCAGTCAAAGCCACACTTTGGGCCTGTTTTAGCTCTTGGTGGATGGGTTACTCTGCCACATCGGTGATGGATCTCACATCCCGTCGAGATATAAATCCCATTGGAGTAACCCGTCCGCAGAGATCTTAATCTGGGCCTTTATATTCTGCCATCATCTAAAACAGTGGCTCTTAACCAGTGGTCCGCGGACCCCTGGGGAGCCGCTATTCTTGCTCAGGGGCTCAGCGACTGTTTAGAAAATTAAACTTTAAGGCTTATAAAGTATATATAATTTAAGGAACAGAATTTTAAATGTTAAAACATTCTGTAGAATGGTTGGATGGCTTAGTCGTACAGATGTTTGCCTCTGCAAGCCACACCTAACATTACATCCCAAGTCATTTGTCACACACACTGACGAAAACGGACAGCAGAGTGGACCAACAAACCCACCTAAAAAAGATTGTGAAAGCCAAAAAAGCAAAATTGCTTTGCCCTTGTTTGTGAAGACTTTTTGTGAAATTGTACAAAGGGGCAGCTTTTTTTTTGTGACAGCAGAATGTTGTCACTCACAGAGAGGTAAGACCGTTGCTGAAGTGGACTGACCTTGTCTATCATGGTGTATGTGAATGACATAACAGACTGATGGATAAATAAGGCTGGCTGAAAGCCTATATAAAGGAGTATATTATACATATACATTTAGTAAAATCAAAAGGTTTTGTTTAACGCCAGACCTAGCAAGCACAGTCAAAGTTAAAAGGTCTCACTTTTGGGACCCCAATGCTGTGCAGCATGGCTAAAAAAAATAAACAAAAACTAACGGTGTTATGATACAAGCTGTGCCATTTTATAGGTGCGTGCACTGAGCATGTGCAAGCCTAGAAAATGACAAGACTTTTTTATTTATTTATCAAGTTGGATTGGTAAAAATGAAAGTGCTGCAAATGCATTTTTTTTAAGCACGGGTGGTGGAGCAGCATGGAGGAGGAGTTTAGGGAGAAGCATCAGAAAGGACAGAGGTGGGGGAAGCATCGCAAAGGATGCTGGTGAGGGAAACAACATAGAGGGGATAGGTGGGGCACAGGTGGGGGAAACAACAAGGAGGGCATGGGTGGGAGAAACAACACAGAGGGTGCAGGTGGTGTAAGTAACATGAATGGCGAGGGAATAGAAACAACCCAGAGGGTGGGGGAAGAAGCAACTGGTGAAAGAGAGGAATGTAGCACTTTACAACACGTGTTCTTACCACGCATGGCATTACATCGTAAGTTGTTTCAACGACTTGCCCTAGGTGGCGCGCTGGACTTAGGAATAGTATTAATTACTATTCCTACTCCGGTTAGCGCAGGGAAGGTGTTGGATTTAAAATCCAACATATTCCCTGGTGTTGCACGCCACCTAGCGCAAGTCATTGAAACGTTTTGCGATGTAAAGGCACGCATGATAACAATGCGGTCGTTGTAACGACTTCATTGTTATGTACCTGCGTGGCTATGACAGCGTTGTAAACGCGGTTTCCCAAAAGAGAGCCATGAAGAGCAAGCGGGGAGGAGCACACGGACAAGAACACAACACACAAGAACATAGAGAGAACAGGGGAGAAACGTATGGGCAACACAGAGTGCACCAGGAAAGAGAAGAACATGAGGAAGACAGCTGGAAAACACATGTACTCTCATGGAGTGCTAAACCCAAAAGAAAAAAAGTTGTGTTTGAAAGGCAAGCAGTGGAACAACACAAGTGATGTGCTAATGCCTTGGGGCAGGAAAAAAGACAAGAAGAGGATGCAAAACCCACACGAGCTAACAAACAATAAGCAGGCAAATGATCGTGACACTAAAGCCAAGCAACTGTAAGCAACGTGGATTCTAAGCGCACTGTGAGCTGACAATAGGTTTTTTCACCAGCAGACAGCTTGTGATGTCTGGTAGGCGAGACCCAAAAATAAGTGCTATCTGTTTACAAATCATCTTCGAGACAAATAATTTAAAATGTGGCAGGATAGTGTACTTTTATGATGTCAAATAGTCCCTCGTGCACTGCACCCTCCGTTAGCGGTTTCCGTGGTCCTAATTTGACCTCTAGCTTCAAAACCCAATGTTGATAGCAAAATCTCTCCTATTGTGATAGTCAATAATTCTGCTTGCAATTCTCCAATGATCGGATTGGACTTCCAGGAACAGTTGCTTTCTCTTCTTTTCCTAAAGGCTGGAGCAAATTATAGGTTCTTGTGTTTGGGGTGAGAAGGGATGGGAAAAATGTAACATCACTTTGTCCCACATCTCCAAAAGGGTATAAGTGGTCTGACTGCAGGAAAAGCTTTGGAATCAACATTTCCCTTGTAGCCATTTCTGATCTCCTAGCAGCTTCCACTCCACCGTCTGTCATATGAACCCAATGCTTTGTGGACTCACTTTAAGTTCAGATTAAGGCTTCAATTCAAAGTGAGTCACTATATATAGAGCATTCATAGCAGGCTGCCATGTAGCATGGGTTTTTTTCTTACCTTCAAAGGGTTCTGATGACACAATGAACCACAAGGCCAAATGCCACGTGGTTTGTGAGTGTCACTAAAACCCAAGGATGGCACTGTGGCAACATATTACACGAGTCACCAGGTATGTATTTTGTATATTGCATGCTGTTTAGGTGCTGTTAGCCTGAAGACAATGGTTTTTAAACAAGAAATAGAATATTGAAAACAATTAGTGAAACATAGGACTATAATGTATGAATCTCTAGTAACATGAAGAGAAAAGTGTTTAATTGTGTAGTTTAGAGGACAGGGTTTCAGATACGCATTCTTGATAACACATTCTGCTTATAGAAACCAGAGCTTTGCTAAAAAGGCACAGCCAACCATGGCATTGACGGCAATTAGGATGTTCAACTTTAATTCTTAAACTGTTGATGTAATAAGAGGCATCTGTTTTGCACAGCGATTGCTGAATATGCTGCCAGCAAGGTAAAGCCTACAATGGACTCTGATTGCAATTAGAATGTTCAGCTTTCATGAATAGACTGTTGACTAAATAAGAAGCAATGATTTTGCATAGTGATTGTTGAAGATGCTGCCAGGAAGGCAGAGCTTCCAATGAACTCCGACAGCAATTAGAATGTTTATCTTTCATTAATAGACTGTTGACTAACTAAGAACCAATGATTTTGCAAAGTGATTGTTGAAGATGCTGCCAGCAAGGCGGAGCGTCCAATGGAAACTGACAGGAATTAGAATGCTCAGCTTTCATTAATTTGCTGTTGACTAAATAAGAAGCAATAATTTTACATAGCGATTGTTGAAGATGCTGCCAGGAATGCAGGGCTTCCAATGGACTCTGACAGCATCTAGAATGTTTAGCTTTCATTAATAGACTGTTGACTAAATAAGAGCAATGATTTTACATAGTGATTGTTGAAGATGCTGCCAGGAAGGCAGAGCTTCCAATGGACTCTGCCAGCAACTAGAATGTTTAGCTTTCATGAACAGACTTGATTAAACAATAGGCTGGGCTATGCTCGGATACTGTTGAGGCTTCTGCCAGCACAGCAGAGCTAATAATGAATCTTTATTGCATTTAAAATGTTATGGGTTTGCTTGGCTTTCACAAGTAGACTGCTAATTAAAAACTGAGCTATGGCTTAGCTCAGAGATGTTTGAAGCTTTTCCTTACTAATTAAGCACATTTTTATACCAAGGATCTGAAAATAAACGTGGCCTAATAACCCTTATTATTTAGAGCAATGGTGCTACTAAATGTATATTCATACCAGTATTTCTACAGTGCAACGGTCAAATTAATTTTTATTATCATGGTACAGAAAAACAGACACAAGAAAAACACCTTTTACTGACGCACAAATTGCAGATCACAATTACTTTACATAGAGAAACATCTCTCCCAATAGGTAGAGGTTTGTTGAATGTCATTTTACCTCACTGCACAAATAAAAACCTATTGAATCCATTTTTTCGGATAAGTACCTTTTAATAAAACAAAAATGTAAGAAAAATGCTGCGATATGAAGACTCACTCAAGGGTTCACCTCTTGTGAGTCATGGCTCTTTTTCACACTCAACAATGGTAATAAATATCATATTACACTTTTTTTTTTGTGTTTGAGCCAGAACAAGCACACTATGAAACTTCTACCACACGAACCCCCTTTACTCCCCACTCCACTCGACCAGGACAAATAATCAAGAAATCCTCCCCACACACGCAAAAACAACGCCACCTGGTCTAGCTTTAAAACCTTCGACAAAGATGACATCCTAAAACTTCCGACCTCTCTTAACTACTCCAACCACTTCAATGATCCTCTTCCCTCCAAACTCCTCAACGAGTTTATTTACTTCCTACTTGCTTTTTGGACATTGATAAGCAATGCCTCACTCACCCAAGGCTCCATACCCGAGTGCCTCAAAATTGGCCAGGTTACGCCCAAACTAAAAAAAACAACTCCAACCAGTCCGACCTTCACAACTATTGTCCTATCTCCAACATCCCAATGCTAGCCAAACTCTTAGAAAAATGCATGCACTTACAGTTTTGCAATCATATCGAACAATTCCAGCTCCTCGGCCAATGCCAATCTGACTTCTGACATAGCACTGAAACGACCCTGGTCCACATTGTTGACAATGCCCTATGCTCACTCCGCCAGAATGAAACTTGCCTACTAATCCTACTTGACCTGTCAGCGGCGTTCGACACAGTCAATCATGATACCCTTTTGGATCTAATAGAATACAAGATGGGTCTCTCCGGCACCGTGCTAAAAGGATTCTCCTCTTTGCTTCACAACAGATCTCGATTCAGAAAAGGGGGTGGTGTTGAACAGAGTGCCTGAATTAAGCAGACCACTCTTACCCAGTCCAAAGATCAGGGCTTGATCCATCACCGTTTTTTTAGCTCACTGCACCATCCCAGCTCAGAACTTGGCTATATGCAAATTAGTCTGTTCCTGTCCCAGTGCATGATGGGAACAGGGCAAACCAAACTACCAAGCCAATTCTTGTACTGGGAAGGAAACAAGCTTCCGGGGACCGGTTTCTGCCATTTCAGGCGTCGTCGGCCCGGCTTGCTTCAATCCTGATGGTGCAATGAGCAAGGGACTCACATCTGAGTATACCCTTCCACGCTTATGGTGGACAAAATGATTCAGAAAAGGGGGTGGTGATGAACAGAGTGCCTGAATTATGCAGACCACTCTTACCCAGTCCAAAGATCAGGGCTTGATCCATCACCGTTTTTTAGCTCACTGCACCATCCCAGCTCAGAACTTGGCTATATGCAAATTAGTCTGTTCCTGTCCCAGTGCATGATGGGAACAGGGCAAACCAAACTACCAAGCCATGAGTCCCTTGCTCAATGCTCCATCAGGATTCAAGCAAGCCGGGCCGACGACGCCTGAAATGGCAGAAACCGGTCCCCGGAAGCTTGTCTCCTTTCTGGTGAAGAATTGGCTTGGTAGTTTGGTCTGCCCTGTTCCCATGATGCACTGGGCCAGGGACAGACTAATTTGCATATAGCCAGGTTCTGAGCTGGGATGGGGCAGTGAGCTAAATAACGGTGATGGATCAAGCCCTGATCTTTGGACAGGGTAAGAGTGGTCTGCTTAATTCAGACACTCTGTTCATCACCACCCCTTTTCTGAATCGTTTTTGGCCACTATAGGTGTGGCAGGGTATACTCAGACATGAGTCCCTTGCTCACTGCTCCATCAGGATTCAAGCAAGCCGGGCCGACGACGCCTGAAATGGCAGAAACCGGTCCCCGGAAGCTTGTCTCATTTCTGGTGAAGAATTGGCTTGGTAGTTTGGTCTGCCCTGTTCCCATGATGCACTGGGCCAGGGACAGACTAATTTGCATATAGCCAGGTTCTGAGCTGGGATGGGGCAGTGAGCTAAATAACGGTGATGGATCAAGCCCTGATCTTTGGACTGGGTAAGAGTGGTCTGCTTAATTCAGACACTCTGTTCATCACCACCCCCTTTTCTGAATCGTTTTTGGCCACTATAGGTGTGGCAGGGTATACTCAGACATGAGTCCTTTGCTCACTGCTCCATCAGGATTCAAGCAAGCCGGGCCGACGACGCCTGAAATGGCAGAAACCGGTCCCCGGAAGCTTGTCTCCTTTCTGGTGAAGAATTGGCTTGGTAGTTTTGTCTGCCCTGTTCCCATGATGCACTGGGCCAGGGACAGACTAATTTGCATATAGCCAGGTTCTGAGCTGGGATGGGGCAGTGAGCTAAATAACGGTGATGGATCAAGCCCTGATCTTTGGACTGGGTAAGAGTGGTCTGCTTAATTCAGACACTTTGTTCATCACCACCCCCTTTTCTGAATCGTCACAACAGATCTCAGCACTTTCTATTGGCTGTCCTCTTTGTGATCAGACACCAACGTTGCTTGGTGTACCCCAAGGTTCTATTTTCCCCTACATTGTTTAATCAACACATGGAGCCCCTAACCGATATCTCCAAACTCACACACATCTCCTACATGTATGCAGATGAAAATCCTCAGCTCTACAAGAAAATCTCCTCTCCCGACTACATCAATATTCTCAATAACTTCCTGACCAAAACGCAACATTGGTTGACTTGTAACCACCTCAAATTAAATGTCCTCAAAACAGAATTCCTATTGATCTCACCATCGGCCATCACCCCAATTATCAAAGACTGGCTGTCGCATCTCACTGCCTTGAACTGTACCCCACACATCATTGACTCTGTAAAATCCCTAGGTATTACCTTGGACAATAAAAACAATTCAGTGCCGCCACCAGAGGAGCTAACCTTTAACTGCACACACTAAGGAAACTCAAACCATTTCTCCCCTTGGCATATCTCAAAACAGTGGTTCAATCTATTTTACTATCGTAATTAGATGATACTAGTGCTACACTGGTGGGCCTCGCGAAAACCACACTTGCACCGGTGAAGGCTACTTTTAATACGACAGCCAGACTGATCACCAGATCAAAAAAAAGTGATCATATCACCCAACCTCCAATCACTAAGTTGGATAACCTATGAGGCTAGGATCCATCTTAAAATTTATATAAAGCGCTGCATCACAATACCCTATCTTATCTGACACAAAAATTGACACTATCAGATGAAAACCTTCCCCCAATATTTCTCCAGAACTGCTCCCACATTCTGGAACTCTCTCCCTCCTGAGATCAGATGCATCACATCTACATCCATCTTCAGGAAAGACGTAAAATCTCAACTATTCAACAATTTCCTCTCACATCGTTGACAAACCTCCCCCACCTCATGATCATCTCTTTCCTACATGTATGCCGTGGCGCCTTGCCATGCCTTCACCCATTCCACTGAGACCCACATTGTTTCTCAGCTACTTACACATCGTGCTGAAATCTATCAGACTTTGCCCATGCCAGTTGTTACTATGTGCTCTTCTCACCATTTGCTTAGGTCAATTTTTACCAGCATAATTTAGTTATATGTTGTTTTTCTATACTGCCTACCGTTTTGTATCATACCTTTCTCGGTATTCTTGTAAAGCGCTCTGTCACCCGAAAGGGTCTTGTTTGCGCTATATAAAACTCTAAATAAATAAAAGCGTTTAATTATTAAATATACAAATAGAAAATAAAAATAAAAAGAGTGGTTAGGCGAATCTTATAGCTTTGGGTCAGCTACTACAGTCCAAATAGTAACATTTGTAGGACTATAATGGCAAGTCGGTGTCATTGGTACTGGCTTTTGGCATCAATGACAGACCTGAAATGGCAGAAACAATAGTGGCCTCTTGAGAAATATCTGGGGCCCTGGCACTTAATATTTGACAAAGTAAGCACTGCAAGCAAATGGCACTTTTTTCAGGAAGATGTCTGCCTGAGCTGGCAGCCAACCAAGACCTAGAAATGCTCTTTAAAATGTGAAATAGTCCGTGGCCGTCACAGAGGTTCAGCCTTTGTTGGCAGGCGTGCCATGTCCTCCGACTGGTGAAAGGGGCTGAAGCAAAAAAAAAAACTGTGCTTTCAATTAATTGACCCTTATTTTTTAGGTCTGGTTTTGGCCAAGACCTTTTGATTCTCCTATGTACTTATAAGGACTTTCAGTCAGCTCTCTTCATCCACTGGTCTGTGGTTGGCTATGTTCACTGTGAGTGATCGCATTCTACCCTTTCAAAAGAAGCATTTCCACACAAACAGTAGTTCTCTTTAGGGCCAGTGATTACTATTGCAATGTGTGCTTTTGTTTTAGACTAAAAATACATATATTTGCTTTGGGACACATTTTTACAAATTGGTGGACCAACATCTTCCCAAACAAGAACTTCTTGCAAAAAAACCAAAAACAATCATTGACAAAGCCAAAAGGCTGGCAGCCAATAGCTAACCTATTGACTTTGTCAATGTTTGTGAAATATCGAATTATGGCATACATAAGGGGGCTCATAAATGTATATTTATATATTTTTTGTTTATTCACTTTTATAGGATGCGGAAACAGTACACATAAAATGTCCTCAGTAGTCCGCGGTTCTCGATGGCGAGGCAACAAACACGTTATATCCTAGATGACGATCGCAGTCCATGACCATGACAACTAGACCTTGGTCTGCGGGTGGCATCTAAAGCCTCAGATTAAACATACTATTTTAAGTGCTCTGGGTCTCTGGCTTAAAAAACGAGTATGCAGACTACTGGTAAGAAACTTTTTTTTCCTCTCCTTTGAGGGTCCCCCTGCCTGGGTGTAAGGTTTTTTGCCTGGTCTGCTCCCGAAGGTCACCTTTTTTTTACAGGACACTGGCACCCTGCTGTACATCCTGAAATGCAGAACTCAAGAGTAATTTTACTCTTGTAGCCAGCCAATCAGCTTTGTCTTGGTCCACGGCCTTGGGTTGTCGCCCGCAGGCCTCAAGTGGTCAACAAGAGCCAAAAGCTCGCTCGACTAGAGAGGCCTTTTTAAAAAACAATTTCGCTTGTGGATGGCCAAGGATTAAGCCCTCAAGCCTCCAAGGGCTTAAATGGCAAAGATGTACAAAAATGTTAACCCTTTCACTCTTGGCACCTTATTAATGCTTGTATCTCAAAAACTACTGAACAGATGTACACCAAACCCACAAAGACATGCATTCTAACAAAAGTTCTAATTTTATGGCAAGTTAGGTGTAAATCAGTTCATCAGTTTTACCTGTAGGCGTGAGCAAAACTTACTCTGGGAGCTAAAATGGGAAAACACAACTTTTTGACCCTATTCCTTTAACTTATTTCCCCTGAGCAAAATTTTTCATACCAGACCCTACCCGACAGCATGGCGACTGCCACTGTGCAATATCTGAGCCGGATTGGGAACCGAAAGCACGTTCTCTCTCTGTCTCTTTCTCTCTCTCTCTCTCGCTCGCTCTCTCTCATCTCTCTGGAGATAGAGATAGAGAGAGAGATAGAGAGAGAGATAGAGAGAGATAGAGAGAGATAGAGAGAGATAGAGAGAGGTCTCTAAATGCTCCATTCAGCTGGGAAAATAGTCAGTGGAAACAAGCATTGGCAAAGCCAATGCGTTTCGCCTATGCTATAGCAATTGGCTTTGGCAATGTGTTTTAGCCATGTTGGCTAAAAGATAGTGACATAGAGGTGAGTGGGGTGGAGAGTAATAGAGTGCAGTGGTGTAGAGTAGAGTGTCGCGGAGCGGGGTAGAGTGTGGTGGAGTAGAGTGAAGTAGAGTAGAGTGTTGTGGAGTGGCATGGAGTGGAGTATAGTGGAGAGGAATAGAGTGGTTCCGAGTAGCATGGAGTGTTGTGGAGTGTGAGAGAGTACAGTGGATAGAGTGGAAAGGCATAGATTGTAATGACGCTCAGTGGACTACAGTGGAGCAGGGTAGAGTGGAGTGGAGTGGCGTAGATTGGCAGAGTTGAGTTGAGTGGAGTAGAGTGAAGTGGCGTAGAATAGAGTGCCATAGAATAGAGGTGAGTGGCACAGAGTGGAGTAAAGTGGCATTGAGTGGTGTAGTGGGAGTTTCGTACAGTGGAGGAAAGTGTTGTGGCGCAGAGTGTAGGAGATTATCGTAGAAAGGAGTGGCATAGAGTGGAGTAAAGTATCATAAAATAGAATGGCATAGAGTGTCGTGGCATGGCATACAGTGGAGTAGAGAGAAGTGTTGTGAAGTGGAATAGAGTTTCGTGGTTTGACGTGTTGTGGAGTGGCATGGATTGGCTTTGAGTGGCGTGGAGTGTCGTGGAGGGAGTGCAGTGGGGTAGAGTGGTGGGCATAGAGTGGTGTAGCGTGTTGTAAAGTGGAGTGGCGTACAGTGGAGTTGAGTGGAGTGACATAAAAGTGTTGTAGAGTGGAGTAGAGTGTCAGAGTAGAGTGCAGTGGAATGGCGTAGTGTCTTGGAGTGTCGTGGAGGGAACAGGGTATCGTAGCGTGGAGTGGCACAGAGTTGTGTGGTATGGCATAGAATTATTTTGATTGTATTAAAGTATTTGTTTCCACCACACTTCAGAATTACAAAAATAATGCTGGATTTTGTGCTTTCCTAATTCTGATATATTCTGAAGTATCTGCACAGTATATTTATAGGCATTACATTTACATTTTGTTGTGTGCTAGAAAAAATCTTTTGCTTTCATAGCAAGATTGCCACATAAATCCTCTCACTTTGAAGCCACAGAAAGAAAAGTAAACACCCTGCTCCCTGACATCCGTCTTTGAATGCACAGCAAATGTGACAAAATGAGAACAAGACTTAAAGGCCTGCTTACAGAAAGCAAACACTTTTGGAAGAATACAGTACCTAGGGTATGCTCCACAAGAAGGGCAAACAAGCTGGACAGCCGAAAACAAATAAAGCCAGCAAATAGGGAGCAAACAAATGTGGGTTACAAAAAACAAAGCCAATGGTAAGCAATGGGCAGAATACATTACCAGGGAAGCTATGAGAATGACCTGAAGATATAATTTACACTAAGACAGATGAACTGCCTGGTAGGCTTTAATCTAAAAAGGGGTAGTCTGAGGTCGGTCGGTTGGTCTGTCTGTCTGTCTGTCTGTGCACACACAAATACATATAGGCGCAAAAAAATATTTATACCCATACAATCTGCACTTTAAAGTAAAAAGGCATGATTACGACTTATGACCTGCAGATTATATACAAACGTCTGTAACAGGTCCTTAACCCACTGAGTTTTCTTTGCTCCAGATTTTGAACAACTCTCTAAGCAAGTTTAGAAGATGCCACTGCCTCTGTGCCCTTGAGACAACAGGAGAACGGAGACGGTAAGGCATGTTTTATTTCCAGCAGGGGGCTGGAAAAAGCATTTAACCTTTCCTTGCTCGAGACGACCTTGCAGTCAGATATACTTACTGTCGTGTCCTCCTGAGCCTGACTACAGCAATTCACTTTAACTAGGACTCCTACAGGGCGCTCTGAGAGACCCCCCGCTGGTGCAAAATGAGACAGGGAGATGAGAAGGCCTTTCTGCTCCCGGCGGGAAGCAGAAAAGCCCCCATGGGGACCATGGAAATGCATTTCAAAACACTGTGTCTAATATACAAATAATGCAAGGGAACAGCCCAGGTTAGCTGGGGGTGGGGGCTCTCTCCCCGTGTGTGACAATCAACTGTATTTGTGTCACATCCTGAGCTCTGCAGTGCAGACAGCTATTTATACCAAGGCCAAACGCCAGCAGTGGGCACAGGTTGAGAAGCAATGTCTGCAGAGTGTGCAGAACAGAACTCTCAAACATGCACACAACTGGGAGCAGCATGAAACTGCCTTATATACTTGTTGATGGTTGTCAAGCACTGATTGCACATTTCTGCAGCCTCTGGGCACTTGAAGGCATTTTCCGGTCTGGTCCAAAGATTTCTCAACAGCGTCCTGTTAAGACAAGCATTGGAAAATTCAGGGTGAACCTATCTGCTCTGTTGGCTGCGACAAAACTTTTTGTCAATCCTGTGTAGCCTAGTAACAAAATAGGGCAAAAAGGTGCGATGGCAGCTGCATCATTCTACAGGCGTGTATGTGATGTGGTATGCGCGTGCATGCAACATCTCCCTCACGCGCCTAATGAACGATGCAGTTGCTTTTGATTGTTTATTTACCAATCGCAATTAGAATTAGTAACAGGGGCGGCTCCTTCATTTTGGTGGAGTTGCGCCGCCCCGCCTGCTGCGTGTGCAGCAGGCACATACAGTAATAAAATGGTAATAAAAAACATTTTATTATGTGTGGCAGGCTCACGCTGTTACAGGGGGTGGGGCCGATTAGTGCAATTGCACTATTACTTCAGCCAGTGCGCATGTCAGATTGCCCGACTGCCAACAGCCGGCCAATCTGATCTGCGCATTTCGG
This sequence comes from Lissotriton helveticus, assembly GCF_964261635.1. NCBI lineage: Eukaryota > Metazoa > Chordata > Amphibia > Caudata > Salamandridae > Lissotriton > Lissotriton helveticus. The sequence goes on from NC_136070.1 coordinate 1,239,129,635, forward strand.
AGTCTGCAAGCCCAGAGCTTCGAAACAGCCAAGGGATTGCAGCTGCTTGCCCCAGCCTCAAAATGAGCACTGGGTTAGCCTGCTCCAACCAATCCTGGAGCTGCAGCGCAGCTCCACGATTTGTTGGTTTCGGGTTGTACAAGGGAGGAAGTCCTTCCCTTTCCGCCCCGGTCAGTGCGGGGGAGAGATGAGAGAGACGGCAACCGGACCCTCCAGCAAAGCAACATTTCTATGGTGAGATTTTTGAGCATCGCGTCTCACCATATTTCAATGTTGGCAGCCGCTACTGATTATTAACCCCTTCCGTGTGCGCGAAATTTACGCGCTGTGCGGGAGTTTTTATTAGTGGGCAGGATTTGGATAGCCGGGGGCCATCCTCCGCACACGCCCACCGTGACGCGTGACGGCTCCCGGCCGTCACGAGCATGGAAGAGGGTAAACACGTAATAATTAGTAAATAAGGCTTTTTTGCATTTTGGAACAGCCCAGCAGCACATTACAGCTTCCAGGCCTCCCCCAAAAATATATAAGCAAAATAAAAAAAAAATTGTGGCTTGAGGGGGTTTGGAGAATAATAGAGATGAGGGTGATGGGGTGGGCCCAGGGAGCCACAGAGGTATTTGAGGCTAGGCCTGAGGGAGGTCGAAAAAAATAAAAAATAAAAGCCTGAGAGGGGTGGGGAAAGCAAAGAACGAAACTGGGGGAAAGGATGAGGAAGCAACACAGAGCACACAGGGGAGGGCAGGTGGAAGGTGTTTGGTATGGTTGAAACCAGCACATCACAGAGAGCTAGAAAACGTGGACTCTCGTGGAGTGCTGAAAGAAAAAGAAAAAAGTAGTTCCCTGAATGTGTGCAATGGGAGATTACAAGCCATCTACCCAAAAAGATGGTAAAGAAGCTATGATCCAGGGGAGGGAGAAAAAACAAGAAGAGGAATGAAGGTCATTGAATAAGAACCAAGCAAATGAGAGTGACAGGAAGCTCAACCAATGGTAAGCACTGGCCTGAACGGAAGTCCACTGTCAGTTTTGGTATTGTACACAATCCAGAGAAATCCGGTTGGAGTAATAAGTGGGAGCTAGGTTGTTGCTACTTCTAAAAGTAAGACAGCCTACTTTGAATAGAACTCTGTTCCCAACAGGAACCCGCGGACGGCTCGTCTGGAGTAATAAAAAATTGTCTAATCTACTAAGCCCAGCTATTATCCAGAATGCAGCACACTGAACCCCATGTACCACCTGAAGACAGGTAATCAAGCATACAGAGTTTAATATCAATCAAATGTTAGTTAGCGCCCCCTACCACCAATGCTTTGAATGAACAGGGGAAGGCCATGCATTCTGGTCTTCACTTGGTGGCAACTGTGTTGAGTTCAGGGTTGAAGGAGGTCAGGTTGTGTATTTCCAAGATTGGCTGTCAGCACAGACCCCTGGAAACCAGCCAGGTCAAAGGGAGAGTTACTATACAGCGGTACATGTTGACTTCCTCCATGAATTAGTTGTACATTGTTTCGAAATGACTGTTGAGTGACGTTCACAGAAGCAAAAGCAGATTGTACCCCATCTTTGTCAAAGGGGTAAAAGGTGGTGCTAAATTTGTAAAAATAAAAAGTGCCAGGGCCTTCGTAAATAAGCCACAGCAGTTTGTTACATCCATTGCATGTGGTAGCTCTGGCCAAGACAGTACTTACACAACTACTAACCATCACACTGCCACAACTACAACAATTCAGACTATTCCAGGCCCCCAAAGCTAAAAGAATGGCTAGTGCTGCAGGTATTAGTTGTTTTTCATGTATATTACTTTAATAAACAACCGTTGTGGTGGTCATCTCGAAATTACACAAGCAGTGCCACCATGTGGCCTCTATCATAAGTGCAAGTGCTGACAATTAAGCACCTGAAACCACCGGCTCAAATTAAGCACTTGTAAGAGGTCCCTTCTGTAATGAGGAATGTGCATCCTTTCTTAGCACACATTCAAGAGTGCAGTCTTTAATTTGCATGTAGGTATAGCCCCACCTCAAATATGCACAGTCCCCATATTACTGAAGGATACCTCCAGGTAGGAAGACTTTAACGGACCTGGAATATGTAAATCTTCCAAGAGGCGACACACATTCAGGGCCTGATCAGGATGTCAGGCAGACATCGCCGCAGTCTCCGTACCTCCGGTCAGCGGTCCCGACACAAGCTTATGCTGCGGCCGTAAACCGGCCTTGGCACAAGCTCCCACGGCTGAAATGGGAGATTCTGTTAATCCCTGCACCGCGTGGCAGGCACCTCAAGGCAGGTCGGAGGCATCCGAACAACATCAGAATAGGGCCCATAGTGCTACACCTTCTGGATCCCCAAATCCTTTCAATCTCCCACTGGGAGAGGGTAGGGAATGTCACAGGTACACTCGGGGATGTCTAAAGGTAGGTACAGTAGCATTGCACCCCATGCCCATCAAGGGGCTTCTAATGGAGGCTGCGGGCACCAGCCAACAAACACGAAGTGGTGTGTATACAGCGTTACTGTGTTTAGAGTACGCTTTTTAAGTCTTGCCTACGGAGAGCTTTAGCTGTCAGCTAAGGGCTTATATCATCCCGCAAACATACCATACACCACACAACACACAAATAGATGCAGAAGGGGCTTTTGGACAGCCCCTTTCAGACATTGGCTACTGTGCTGCAGGCGGCTATAGTCATTGGCAGGGTTTTCCATCGCCCTTGGGATCAGCCTAGGGCATGCTGTATATGAGGACTACTTAAAAAGGTACTGCACAGACAGTTGCACTAATTTCCGACTTTCTCCTTATTTTTTTTAATTATTATTGGGAGGACCAGCGCCACCGCCCGCCCCCACATTGTCTTTATATATTTCAGTCCATCTCCACCCACCTTCCTGCCAGCTGGTGTTAGGGTTGCCCCACCAGACCAACCCATCCTGCATTATTTCGTATTTTTAAATTCTGAGGGTCAAGCAGCTGCCAAGTGCTACTGTTCTGCTCGTTTCACCTCTATGTGCTGCAAGCTCTTTATTTTAGAGTTTCAGTTTACCGATAGGACATGGTTGTCAGCAGTGCTTGAAATGGAAAAATAGAAGTGCAGGTACTCTGTAGCAGAGTACCTGCTTGTTTCTGAGAAGCGCTGGTACTCTCCAATTCAAAGTATAGCATTTCTCTTGAGAAGTGCCGGTACTCTCCAATTCAAAGTATAGCATTTCTCTTGAGAAGTGCCGGTACTCTCCAATTCAAAGTATAGCATTTCTCTTGAGAAGTGCCGGTACTGTCCAATTCAAAGTATAGCATTTCTCTTGAGAAGTGCCGGTACTCTCCAATTCAAAGTATAGCACTTCTCTTGAGAAGTGCCGGTACTCTCCAATTCAAAGTATAGCATTTCTCTTGAGATGTGCCAGTACTCTCTTGAGAAGTGCCGGTACTCTCCAATTCAAAGTATAGCACTTCTCTTGAGAAGTGCCGGTACTCTCCAATTCAAAGTATAGCATTTCTCTTGAGAAGTGCCGGTACTCTCCCTCTCAAAATAAAATAGTGCTGGTACTCCGTACCGGACAGTACCGGCCCATTTAAAGCACTGGTTGTCAGTCGTGTTGGAACAAGAGTTAAAAAAAACTAAAAATGGCCACCAGGCAAGCATCACGATGTATGCCTACATATTCATTATAACGCTTACACCACATGTCTCAGTTGTAACGCAGACGAATGTATGTGCACAGAAGCGCCATCTTAGAATGGTAACCAAAATGGCTGCTGTGTGCACATACTTGTGTCAGTGAGCACAACAACCTCGTCTTTATGTTTTTCTATTTACTTTACCATTCCAACATGGCAGACGGCACACAAAAGAAAAGACAAATGAGTGAGTAGGGCCAACGAAAACAAGCATTAGCAAAGACAATATGTTGGCACCCACCTTCTGGGGGCGAGCCATGTTGGCTTAGACAATGCTTGTTGTTAATCTAGTGCACATCCCAGTCAGTGCTGGACACTGAGCATGCGCGACTTTCAGGCAATTGGGCAGGAAGGAGTTTATTTTCTTCTGGATAATTCTGCTGCTTTCTCCAATTCAAGGCAAGAAAATCAACATTTCCCGAAAGATCAAACAGATGGTGTTAACTGTAATGAAAGGTGACAGCCATGGCGAATTAAGGTGGCCTTGAACATATTAAAATATCATGTTCATGCTTCCTGGGTTTACTACTAATCTCTCTTTTCCACCTGAACATCACTCATGTCTGGTAGTTTAGAATGAATCTGAACACCTCAGAGAGATGCCTGATTGTGCTGACTGCACTGCTCTGGGGCTGGGACTTTTCATCAGCTTCATAAAGAAATATCGATTTATATAACGTGATGTCATATAAAGATCACCAGCCCCCTTCCTTAGTTACTGCAGCATTCTGGGACTTTACCTTGGTCATGCCGCAAATTTTAATGTCCTTTATAAATCAGAGACCTAATTTTAAAATACACACTGCCAAAGCACATAACATTGGGAACAAGTGTCTGACAAGTATAAGTAGCTGAGAGGGGCCAGGAAAGAGGCGGTTTTCAATGTGTCCTTTCTTCGTGGCACATATGATAAACTAATCTCCTGCTAGTCATCCATTTCAGAACAAGCATTGGCAAAGCAAATAGGTCGTGCTTGCATTTTCAGATGCACTTACTTTCCTACGAATGGTGAGGGATGTCTGCCCATTTTCCCCCAACACATATCTCCAATTCTTCCTCTATCTTCTGTGATCAATACTAAGACAGCGGAAGATAATTTATTATGCTTCCTGATTAATGCTAGATCTTTAGCAAAAAATCAATTTTAATATGATGAATTTATTTAGCAGCTCAGATATTATTTTCGTAGCCGAAACCTGGTTGCCCGAATCCTCTGTTCCTGATTTAGCTATAGCAAATCTTACCAGTTATACTATTCTGAGGCTTGATCGGACTAAAAAAGTAGGGGGTGGACTTGGGGCAGTTTGCCAAAGTTGAAGCACACTTGGTCAGGAATACTAATTTATCGGTCTTCTTGGCCGCGGTTACATTTTGCACTTAGTGTTTGGACAGCACTTACTAATTCTTTCTTTGCTTGCCCTGGGGTAGCCGAAGAGGCGCCAGGGACTTATGAGGGTTGGGTCTCTCAAGCACTTGATTCGATCTCACAAGTTACTGAGGTTAAATCTGAACTAGAAGTTCTATTTTTGTCTTGGTTTTCCAAAACTCATACATTGCTGAAACAGAAATGTCACAAAAAGGAAAAAATCTAGAGAAGAGGTAAAATCCGACCAGAAGAGAGAGATATATTAGGTAATGTTTCGGGAGTACATACGCACCATCATAGAAGAAAAAAGTAAATACTTTACACTACAATTAAAAACACAAATAACCCTACTAAGGGCTTTTTTCTGTGATTAAGCTTCTTTCAAGACAGGTTACCTCCCCATGTAAAGAATTCGCTCAGGCTTTTTGTGATGAACTGGCTAGAGTCTTCCAAACTAAGATCAGAACCATGTACCATGAATTTCCCCAAGTAGGTCCTTCGAAGGATATTCATCATCTTATTGTAGAGGAAATACCTAAAAGCACTTCAGTGTTAGAAATATTCTCTACCATAATGGAAAAACAAATTACTCATTTTATTTTCACCACAAAGTCGGATTCTCCATCTGACCTTTGTCCTCCTTGTATTATACAATTGGTTCCTGATATTATTTCTAAACATCTTACACAGATATACAACACCATTGTTCATTCTGGCATCTTTCCTAGCATTTACAAGAAAGATATATTTCCCCCAATTAAAAATCCTCTGCTAGGTCCAAGGAACTAAAAAACTACAAACCTATTTCTTTACTGCCTTTCCCGGCAAAAGGCTTGGAGAGGACATTGAATGTAGAATTGATAACCATGATAGATTAGCAAGGCTACTAGATCCGTCTCAATCTGGATTTAGAAGTGGTCACAGCACAGAGACGGCTTTTGTAGAGGCAGCTTAAGTTATTAGACGCATAGTTGGCACGGGCGGTTCTGCTGTATTTATTGTATGAGATTTCTCGGTGGCTTTAACACCGTCAGCCACTCCATGTTAGGGACCCCTCTTGCCCAGTAAGGGATCAAGAATAAAGTGCTTCAGTAACTACACTCTTTCTTTTTGGGTAGGTCACAGATGGTGGCCTGTAATCAATTTTGCTCCAATCCTTTCTCATTGCCATGAGGGGTCCCACAAGGCTCCCCGCTGAGCCCTACCCTGTTTAACTTGTATATCTCTCCTTTGGCAACCTTGATTATATCATTTGGACGCTCGGTCTTCTCCTATGCGGATGATACTCAGATAGTTGTTACTATAACTGAAGGCATCACCGCTGCTACCAACTTCCATATTTGAATGCAGGAGGTTTGCAACTAGATGAGTTACAGCTGTCTGAAGTTAAACACCGAGAAGTCAGAGGTCCTTATTTTTGGAAACCAATCAAACTTCTGGTCTTTCTCGTGGCGGCCGAGGGAGTTTGGAAGGCACCCTACCCCAGTTAAATTGGCTAGAAATCTAGGTGCAGTTTTTGATGATTCTCTAACTTTTACTAAAGAAGTCAGCTCCGTTCCTTCGTCTTGCTCTCACATCTTGAAGATGCCTAGGACTTGCAATCACTTGAAGATCACTCTCCTTTCAGGAATGACTCAAAACGTTGCTTTTCAGTCTGTAGTTGGTGTGGTTTTTTTAGGCGGTTCCTGTTGGGCTGGTGGCGGCATCAAGGCACCTCCAGGCTCTATGAAATAGTTTTCTTCTTCTTTAAGCTCGACCTGCTGACTATTCCAGTGCATCTTTATGGGAGCCTATTGGTGTGCGTTTCTACTCAGAGAAAGACGAACACAAAGTAGGTAAAAGAACTGTGTATTTATGACAAACATAAATCAACCAAAACTGTTGCAAAATGGCACTAAGTGAAGGATGTCCTCAAACGATACAATACTCTACTGGCATTAGCTATTTTAAGGTGTGCCAATGGAGCAAACAGGGAAAGTGCGCCTTATACATAATACGGCCCCTGTTGTCCTCTGAACAGGAATACTAATAACCCAGGTCCAGTTTTGGACTAATTAAGCCTCATCAGTGATGTAGAGTTTGAGTTCTGTCGCACAGCGAGCTATAAAATTTATTTTAACTTAAAACTGGGGTGAATTTTCAATTATTCATGTCTTACCTAGATTGTTGTTTGATTACACATCATCTCATGTAGCTTCTTTGAGGAGTGCCTTCCTGCTCGGGCTTGGCATCAAAAGGTAATCAAGGGGACAGACATCTGTTTGTTCTTGTAGGTCTTTGTCTGGACACCGTGGGTGCTCGCTTACTGCTTACCGTACACGAGCAGTGTGACTTTCGCTTCTCCATGGCTGAGCGGGCAGGATCCATGATGTTATACATTTTTCTGTGTATTGACCCCTCATGAATTAAAATGGATAAAAGTCTTTGGGGAGAGGAAGGGGTGGCAATAAAGGGCCCAACCAGAAGTAGATGGGTAGGGAAGAGCCTTACCTTCTCATTGGTCTGTTTGCTGGCTATCCCTCCCACCTTCCATGAGCAAAGGTCTGCTACTGTGTAGTGTTTACCCCCTGGAGACAAGTGAAGTCACACAAAGCATCTTCTGTTTGTGGAAACATCCTCTATCTGTGACAATGGAAAATTCAATTGCCTTGGATTGTCCGGTTCCTCGTGTGACATTATGTTGACCTTACAGACCTCCCATGCTCTTATTTGCATCTCATTAGCATTCTAATGTTGGGTAGTTGTGCACAGGGCTGAAAAACAACCACATCTGCATACTTTCAATGGTGCTTCAAGGAAAATGATCAAAAATGCTGGGGGTGTGTTTGAGTGATGAGGAGGGAAACCGGAAGAACAGGAGGTGGAACATCTAAAGCATCTGATGCAACACAAGGGGAAGATCTAGCTGGATCCAAGACTGCTTGCAATGGAGACACCTGATCTCTATATCTCCTGCAGGCCAAATATAGAAACGAGTCTGGGGCGGGAAACAAATGTTCAAGCACGCCCCAACGCATAAGGGCAAACAGAAAGCCCTTGCGGATAATACTAGATAAATTGTTTTTAATGTAGGGACTAGCCAATTCCTTAAACTATTCAAGTTGGGGCTGAATCAGAACAAGGAAAGCCCTTTGGGTTACTACGGCCTCATTTAGAATTTTCCGCAGCGGGAGGAATACCATAAACTGGCAGTCCTCCCGCCCAAACAAAAATGCGGTTCCTCACTCTCTTTAGAGTCTGGGGAACTGCTGGCCTAGTCATGGCCAGCAGAGCTTCTGCTGGCTAAGCTGGAAGTAACCGCTGGCCCAGCGGTCCGCCCGCCACAGGACCACTGCGTCACGGTGATGGCCGCCCCATCCAACTTAGGACAGGAATAAGGACACTAATTACCTCGACCCATATCTTCCAAGCAGTTCAAGGTGGAAGTGGGCAACAAAAATGCTAACTTGTCGCCAAGGAATACATTGAACATCCATTGGGACCATTTAATTTTTGTTGAAAGAAAACAAACTCCCACTTTGGGATTGTTTTTTTCTGAGCAAAACAGTTTGCCATGTGGGTGCATTAAACATGGCGCCAGCTCTGCAAACATCTTTGCAGTGAAGAGCGACATTGTGACTCTGTTCACAATAGTGAGGTCCCCGCCAAGTAGGCAGGTATCTCGACAGACAGAGGACACATCTACCCTGTAAATAAGGCCTTGTCTGTAAGGCTGCCTCAATCAGAACAGATCAATTTACGGGAAAAGAGACTCCCTAACGTATTCTAACAAGCATTTGCAATGCAATAGGTCTCGCAGCATTAAAGTTTGAGTTACTGGCATTGTAAATGACAATGCTTTGCATTCATTTTTTTTCTTTAATTTGCAATTGGTATATAAACATTGTTTGTGAATGGTTAGCTGTTGCTTATGCTAATCAACGTTGGCAGTCATATAGAGTGCTAGTCTTGCTTGTTATAAGCATGTTGATTTAAAGCACTCTGATACCTGCGGGTAAATTTTGCCCCATATAAAAGTGAAAACTAATAAATAAATTTAAAAAAGCCTACCAGTACCACGTCCACCAGACCATAAATAACGTGCAAAAAGAAATGACCATTCACCATCTTCTTTTAGGAATGGGGCTGCCAGGCCATAGACAATAAAATCCATTAACACCCAGGCACAAACGCAATTTACTGTAATTGTTTTATTTGTGGTGCCCCAGAGTGATGCGGTGGCGCCCCCGAGTGATGCGGTGGCGCCCCCGAGTGATGCGGTGGCGCCCCCGAGTGATGCGGTGGCGCCCCCGAGTGATGCGGTGGCGCCCCCGAGTGATGCGGTGGCGCCCCCGAGTGATGCGGTGGCGCCCCCGAGTGATGCGGTGGCGCCCCCGAGTGATGCGGTGGCGCCCCCGAGTGATGCGGTGGCGCCCCCGAGTGATGCGGTGGCGCCCCCGAGTGATGCGGTGGCGCCCCCGAGTGATGCGGTGGTGCCCCCGAGTGATGCGGTGGTGTCCCCGAGTGATGAGTGGTGGTGTCCCCGAGTGATGGTGTCCCCGAGTGATGAGTGGTGGTGTCCCCGAGTGATGAGTGGTGGTGTCCCCGAGTGATGAGTGGTGGTGTCCCCGAGTGATGAGTGGTGGTGTCCCCGAGTGATATGTGGTGGTGGCCCCGAGTGATGTGGTGGTGGCCCCGAGTGATGTGGTGGTGGCCCCGAGTGATGTGGTGGTGGCCCCGAGTGATGTGGTGGTGGCCCCGAGTGATGTGGTGGTGGCCCCGAGTGATGTGGTGGTGGCCCCGAGTGATGTGGTGGTGGCCCCGAGTGATGTGGTGGTGGCCCCGAGTGATGTGGTGGTGGCCCCGAGTGATGTGGTGGTGGCCCCGAGTGATGTGGTGGTGCCCCCGAGTGATGCGGTGGTGCCCCCGAGTGATGCGGTGGTGCCCCCGAGTGATGCGGTGGTGCCCCCGAGTGATGCGGTGGTGCCCCCGAGTGATGCGGTGGTGCCCCCGAGTGATGCGGTGGTGCCCCCGAGTAGTGGTGTCCCCGATTGATGAGTGGTGGTGTCCCCGATTGATGAGTGGTGGTGTCCCCGAGTGATGAGTGGTGGTGTCCCCGAGTGATGAGTGGTGGTGTCCCCGAGTGATGTGGTGGTGTCCCCGAGTGATGTGGTGGTGTCCCCGAGTGATGTGGTGGTGTCCCCGAGTGATGTGGTGGTGTCCCCGAGTGATGTGGTGGTGTCCCCGAGTGATGTGGTGGTGTCCCCGAGTGATGTGGTGGTGCCTCGGAGTGCTGCCCCTGAGCGCTCTTGACGGCTACAGTGTACCTCTCACACAAGTACTCTTGGCTCAGGATTAGCATACATTAATTCCTGAATGAGGATAGGCAGACTATATTTGTGTATTCTGCTACAGATTTGTTGGTCTGGGGGATTAGGGGCACGGGGCTGGGATCAAATCCTCTTGTATGCTCGTATTAGGATACGGATTTCACTTTGGGAGCGTGGTGCCTTCTGGAGACCACTACCAGCGGGGTTTTTGGCACCAGTCAAAGCTTTAAAAAAAAAAATAATAATAATAAGTGTGCGATCTTGCCTGGACATATCAAGAAGCCTTCTGTACAAACGTTCCTGTCCACCGCCGCAGGCTGCGCACCTCTCCACCCATCTCTTGCCAGCCCGTCTTTCTTCCGTGCCCAGCATGCCCACCCCGAATTGACAACCGCCACCACAAGGCCAGCAGTACCCTCCACCCACTTCGTGTCCTTGCTCCCCCCCGTTATTCCTTTGCCACTCCACCCTGCGTGCTGCAGCCGGTTCCTTCAGGTGCCCCGAGCGCCACCCATCCGCCCCGTGGAAGACACGCCTCCACTGTCCTGCCAAGCCACACCCTGTGCTGCCGGCCCCATCCCTGCATCCAAACCCTCAGCTGAGCCCCAACCATCTGCAACCAGCCAACCCTACCCGTGCGCCCCAAGTCTTCCCGTGTGCCCGCCAAACCCATCCTTCGCCCCTGATCTCCTTTTCATCGCCCCCACCTCCCCTCCGCTACTATTGATGTTGCGTTGAGCACCGTGGCACCTCTGCCCCCCTTCTGACGGGCGGCACTGTCCCGCCAGACGCCGCCTCGTCCCGTACTTATTTTACCGAAACCTTTGTTACCCTTAATTGCGAGCCCCCCTCCCCTCCCGCATCAGGGCAAAGTCGGAAGTGGATCTGCTCCATTGTCAGCTACGCAATGTCCTTTTGCCCAAGTGAGCCAAGAGGCCTTCAGCCCTCAGCCAGCGCCGCCATACCAGCTACAAGACCCTGCATTCCTCGCATGCCTCCCACCCCCCCTTGCACCTATACCGCCCCAAACACAAACCACTACCAGCCCCTGTTCGACCCCACCGTCCCGTGCCAGCAAACCAAGGACCCCCCAGCAGTCCCCCCATCCTCAGAGGCCCCTTGTGTCGTTGATGCTCACCTAATATTGCGGGAATTGACTAACACACTCCTTCTCCCTTCTGCTACAGCCCTGCTCGGTCTTTGCTAGGCCCCCGATTCTTCTAACATTTTATCAGCATTACCCACTCTGCGCGCTTCCCGTTCTTCACCTGTTCCTTTGTCCCATCAGCAAGCAGGACCCATGTCTTGATTTATTGACAGCTGTCGTTCTGTCGACTTCACAATACATAGATAGCCCTCGTGCACTACAACATAGCTTGGGTAGGATGGGGTTGGGGGGTAGGATGAGGTGGGTGGGGCCCTTGGGTCCATAAGCCAGCTGATAGTTTTCAAATGAGCCCGGCTTCACACTCTGTGGCCCCTGAGTGCCGGCTTGGAGACAGTTCAGAAAAGGGGGTGGTGATGGACAGAGTATCTGAATTAAGCAGAACACTCCTACCCAGTCAACAGATCAGGGCTTGATCCATCACCGTTTTTTAGCTCACTGCACCAACCCAGTTCAGAACCTGGCCACATGCAAATTAGTCTGTCCCTGGCCCAGTGCATCATGGGAACAGGGCAGACCAAACTACCAAGCCAATTCTTTACTGGAAAGGAAACAAGCTTCCGGGGACCGGTTTCTGGCATTTCAGCCGTCGTCGGCCCGGCTTGCTTGAACCCTGATGGTGCAGTGAGCAAGGGACTCACATCTGAGCATACCCTGCCACGCTTATGGTGGCCAAAACGATTCAGAAAAGGGGGTGGTGATGGACAGAGTATCTGAATTAAGCAGAACACTCCTACCCAGTCAACAGATCAGGGCTTGATCCATCACCGTTTTTTAGCTCACTGCACCAACCCAGTTCAGAACCTGGCCACATGCAAATTAGTCTGTCCCTGGCCCAGTGCATTATGGGAACAGGGCAGAACAAACTACCAAGCCAATTCTTTACTGGAAAGGAAACAAGCTTCCGGGGACCGGTTTCTGGCATTTCAGCCGTCGTCGGCCCGGCTTGCTTGAATCCTGATGGTGCAGTGAGCAAGGGACTCACATCTGAGCATACCCTGCCACGCTTATGGTGGCCAAAACAATTCAGAAAAGGGGGTGGTGATGGACAGAGTATCTGAATTAAGCAGAACACTCCTACCCAGTCAACAGATCAGGGCTTGATCCATCACCGTATTTTTTAGCTCACTGCACCAACCCAGTTCAGAACCTGGCCACATGCAAATTAGTCTGTCCCTGGCCCAGTGCATCATGGGAACAGGGCAGACCAAACTACGAAGCCAATTCTTTACTGGAAAGGAAACAAGCTTCCGGGGGCTTGGAGACAGTGCCCCGCCTTCTATAGACTGGAGGGCCCCCGGTGTGGGCGGCCATTGAGACCCCCGGGGCCCGGCCTCCTCCCCGGGACCCCGGACCCTGCCCGCGCCTTACCTCGGCTGGTCTCCGCCGCATCTGCCTCTCTCTCTGGGCCGCTGGGGGTGGCTCACATCCCGACTCTGGCTGCCTGCCCTACGAGGCCTAGCGCTCCTCTTCAGACCGGGTCTCCGAGGAGGGGATCTCCGCCGCTCCTTCCTCCTCTCCACCGGCCTCCTCCTCCCCCGGGGGCGCCTCACCGCACACACACGAGTGAGTGAAAACAAAACCAAAACTTACAGCGCGTCGTAAACTGTCTACTGTAGAAGCTCACGCGCGCAATGCAATAGGTCTCGCATTTACTTAAGTTTGAGCTATTGGCATTGTAAATGACAATGCCTTTTATTTATGTTTTCGTTTTCAAAACATAAAGAAAAGGCATTGTCATTTACAATGTCAATAACTTAAACTCCCACAAATGCTAGACCTATTGCTATGCAAATGCTTGTTTGCTTTTAGTTTGCCTAGTGGAAGCACGTACAATGCTTTTACTTTCTGGGGCATATGGTTAATTGAATGATTTCTGCACCCACATATCAAAGCACACCTGATGCGCAGACCTCTTTTTATAGACCCAAAGAGGTGGCCTCTTCACACCACCCAAATTAATATTTCATAGTCCCATTACCGCCACCAAAGCGCCTGAGCCAGGACTGGTAAATGTGCTCTGAAGTTTTAACGTGATTTAACACAAAATGCGTGCACGTGTAAAGTGAGAAGTGCTGGGAGCAGCAAAGTGCAACCTGCCAGTGCGGCCGTGGGAACGGGCGGAAGCTGGGAGGCAGGGTGGGGGATAGCCCGTGACCAGAGGGAAGTCTGCAGCAGGTTGAAAGTTCTTGTGGCAGGCCGAGCCGCTCAGAGTTCCTCCTCTGCCCCCGGGGGAGGAGAGTAGAGAGTTCGGCGCCGCCAGGAAGGCGAGAGCTGGAGAGTAGCGGGCATGCTGCGCGGCTGCTGAGGGAGACGTTCGCGAGCAGTGCAGCCCCCGGGGAGCTGAGCTGACCCCTGCCGAGAGGAGCCTGCGCGCAAACAGCACCGGGAACATGAGCCACCATGACTAACAAAATGTCCAGCTTTCTGTACATCGGAGACATTGTCTCCCTCTACGCGGAGGGCTCGGTGAACGGCTTCATCAGCACCCTGGGGTAAGGCTGCCGCCCCCGTGGGAGGGCGGGCTGGGCACGCATAGATGGCCGTGTCTGCAGGCTGTGTGTGTGCGCGCGTGTGTAAGCGCTGGAAGCGGGGCTGCACGCGCCGCCGCTGACAGGCGACTAGGAAGTGCTCGAAACACTTCTCGAAGAAGCCAGCGAGTTGTTTCGCAGCTGTTCTTGATTAAGGACTCTGGCGGGTCACTCGTTTTGTTTGTTGTTGTGTTGGACGTGTCACTGCTCTGCAACCACAGAGGACAGTTATGTGGGCTGTGTCTGGTGCCTCCTGTCACAGGCTTGCAGTTTCCAGGCGCTATAAAGCAATGAATGGCCGCCCACGTCAACTGGTGCTCACTTGCAGTGGGTGACCTTTCATTCCCACATATCTGCAGCATGCCTATAACCCATTGACTGCTGTCCTACTTGCAGAAAGTGAACTGAACTCTAATATCTACACTCTTTCATGCACAATATTAGACTAGTCATCCGTGTCAAGGAAGAGCCACAATGGCGTTAGACAGCCGTTGGCATAATACATTTGACCTTTGTCGCTCAACTTTATCCATTGTTTGGTAGGTGGTGTTCCGGAATGTGGAAAGGAAAACGTAGCAAATAAAAACGCCCCCAGAACGTCTGCTGGTGCTTGAGTAATAAGTGTTACTGTTACCCAGCTCTGTGGTACTCCTTTTATTGACGTAGTAAAGATGAAAGGCTGAGCCAGCCAAGAGATGTCATGTTTTGAACTCGGTGCCTGCAGGTTACGTGCAGACTTTGTAGCGGGGCCCCAAAGGTGGGGCGTAGCCTTCATTTTGGGGTGTCGTTGGTGCCCGAGTTTTTGTTTAATGTAACAGGCAAGGCACGACTCTCTCCCAGTTCCTCTTTGCGTGGACGTTGGCATGTAGAGCGGCCCTCGGGCACTGCCCCTTGGTAAGTGCAGGTGAATGCCCTGCATGGTTGGCCCGGCCCTCCCCACGCCTGCCTGTGCAGGTCCGCCACAGTAATGAGATTTGCATGAAGGGAGGGAGGAGCCAGTCGTCCTGTGGTAAATAAATAATTTATTACCGGATCTATTTTTCAGGATACTCATACAATTAGATAGCTCAATAAATAAGAGTCAAGATACGAGGTAGCTAGAGTATACAGGCTTTAAATAAGCATAAAGGACAAGAACAGGACAGCCTGTACGGGAATAGGAATGATGCGCATCGGGGGCAGGAACAGGATACAGGCGGATGGACAGATGGACAACTTTTAATAATAGAGCATTAGTATATATAGTTAAACAAAATACATGCAGTTCAATACAGTAGGCGTTTCAGTAGGCGTTTCACGTAGCAGTTGCGAAAGATAAGGCATGACTGATGCAACAAAAAGGCGTGTTCAGGGCGTATACATAGACATGTGATGCAAACGTAACGGAATATGTCATAAAAGGGGCGGAAACATGGAGGGGGCTACCTAAGCAGCTGGGACCTCTAACCTAGTGGTGCGCGCAAACTGACAATGACGTGTTACTAGGGAGAACTGGGGGGCTATGACTTCTGCGCTAGAAGAGGAGACTAAAGTCTGGAGTGTCAGAGCGACATGTACCTAAGCATATCTAGTATCTAGTGTTTAGAGAACATGTTGATAGAATCCAAAAGTTAGCAGAGCAAAGGCTAACAGACATTAAGACTGGTGCATACATAATCCTATATGTAGTGCGTGTGCGGGGAATATTCTATGAATATTAATACAGTATTTCTCTTACATGGAGACATGAGGGCTAGACCATGACGGAAACTATTGATGCAATTCAGTAGCTTAGGAATGCAGAGAAGGAGGGCTGGACTGATAACTAGAATCATAACATACTCTTGGCAGACTGGAGGCAGAGCCAGGCCGAGCCGGGCACTGTAAGGCATGAAAGTAAGCTAAGGGTCAGGGATACAGGTGGGGGCTGTATCGTTCCTCGGAGAGGGTTCAGGAAACAGGAGCTGAATCTGAGCCCGGGCCCTTTTTGAGGCCTGGAAACGGGGACTTTCAATGAATTAACGTGCACACTGTGAAACGTGGCAACGTAGCTTTACATAGGCCTGATATTCGTTGTATTCACGAAAACTGGGAACTGGCATACTAGAGATGGACACAACTGTAATTGCGTCTTTAATCGTTCATGGGGGAGTATATGCATATCGATCATGCACATATGACATAACATGGGGAACACGTAGGGACACAGAACATGGCAAAATTTACTTTTCCACATTCCCTCCTTGTCACTACGTTTCCATCAGGAAACATCTATATTCATGATACCATCTATCATTTCATACAGTATCATTTGCTCGTCTCGAATTGTCTTGGAACGGGACTTAGAGCGGGACTTGGGACTAGGAATACAAGAGGTAGCACAAATGCCGCAAATCGCAGGGCCACATTGTATACAGAGGCAGCAACTGAATATGATCGCTACTGCAATACCTAGAAATGACAATACTTTCCATCCCCAGGCAGATAGGATACTCCAGAACCAACCGCACCATGTCCAGGTGCCTGGATTTTGGTGTAACTGATGGGCAATTTTATGAAGTCTGGTTATAGCTGAATAAACAGACGGCGCGTTATTAGGAATGAAAATGCAGCAACTAGATCCGATGACTCTACATGCTCCTCCTCTATCGGCCAGTATGACGTCAAGAACGAGACGATTCTGGAGCACGACAAATCTCATAGCAGATTGCTCTTCGGTTAAGTTACCTAAAGCAGAAGCAGTCTCATTCACTACTGCTTCAAGGGTTCTGGTTAATCTACGAATTGACTTACTATTCTGGACAGGGCCTATAAAGAAAAAGAAACCTCTATTGAAATCTGTATACTGTTCTAGAGCAGTTTCAGTTTGATCGACAATTGGGGACTCGATCTCCCTTCTATGTCCGATGTGTACTAGATGTGTGTTTCTGTGATAATCAGATGGGGCTAGAAAAACTGGTGGCAGTAGGAAGGCAATGTAACATGTACCATCCCAATCGAGGGGCAGACGAACATATGCGGTCTGACCACAAACAAAATAAGAATGACGTGAAGCTTTGAAAACAGATTTCCCACTGTCACTATACTTGACAGTAGTAGTACAATCACTATGTCCTACATGTACGGAACCATTATTTCTGACACATAATTCGCCTTTGACTGGTAGTACTGAAATAGCAGGTAAGTCTGGAGTAGGATCAGACTGAACATTCAGGACCATGAAATTCGAAGAATAATTACCCAAATTATAAACTTCATTTTCTAGATCTAACCCTGTTCTGTGGGGAAGACCTTGCTTGTCTGGAAAACATGTTCTATTCAGAAGGGACATATCATTCGAAGATAACGTTAATATGGACCATGCTCCACACGAACCATTATGTGAAAACGGATAAGGAAACAGTGGCAGAACTCCCTTCGGTGTCTGGAAAGGGGGGAGTCGACCACACACCCAACAATTGGTAGCATTGCTGGTCTGGTGAGAATAATGTAACATTCTAATGAACGTGTTATTTCGCATAGCGAGACGATAGGATAGCTCGTGAGGAGGCAGATCACTAAACGTGTGCTCTACTGTAGCATTAGAAAACTTATTTACATGAGAAATTGGAAAACATAAATGAAATGCATAACTTGTGCAAGTAACCATCAAACTTAGAAATAATAGAAAACTTAGAAAAACGATACATCGAATAGAGTTTTGACTAACTCTCTCACTATGGGGGTCTATCTCATACATGTCAGATACCTGTCTAACCGTTTCACCCGAGGGGGACTTAGACAATTAAACTGGCTGACTTATTTTACTAGACCGGAGTTTCAATCTATATTCCTGCTGCGGAGTTTTCTCCAACAGGGGAACTTTCAGTTCTGGAATTGAATGAACTTCTAATTTAGAGTCTGGTTTCAGGCAGTCTTTAGAATCGGAAATGTCTGTAGAAATGTCATTAAAAGTCTTGTTTCTGAGTCCGTAAAATTTCTTGACGTGAGACAGGTGGACCCAGCCCTTACGGCCCTCCAACTTCACGGCCGTACGGGTGGTCAGAAGGACGAGTTTCGGCTCCTTCCAGCGAGGCTCCAGCGGACTTGAACGATCGAAATTCCTGATTAAGACCAGGTCTCCGGGAAGGACCTCGTGCGGTTTGACTTCAGTATTGTCTGGAAATGCAGCAGCAACCTGTGAACGACAAGAGTGTAGGGCAGACATCAAGGAAGCTAGGTAATCTGTCAGCATATTACTGGAAACATCTGTAATACTGCGGGGTCTAGGTGTACCCCACATGTTCGGGGGGCGGCCGAATACGACCTCATAAGGGGACAGACCTGATCTGGAATGTGCGACCATGCGCATAAAAAACAAAGCAACTGGCAGGGCAACTAACCAGTCTACACCTTTCTCTTGACAGATCTTGGCAATACGGATTTTCAAGGTTTGATTATGTCTCTCTACGAGACCGGCTGCTTCTGGATGGCGTACACAATGGAACTTCCACTGGTACCCTAACAAGAGGGGGAAACATGCTTCATTAACTCAGATGAGAATGGCTGGCCGTTATCTGAATACACGACCCTAGGGAGTCCATAGCGGGGGAAGAATTCACGAACCAACTGCTTGGCAGTGGTCGCTGCTGTGTAATCTGGAACTGGATATGCTTCTGTCCACCTGGACAAAGCGCATACAACTACAAGGACATACTTGAAACCTCGACATCGCTCCATCTGAATATAATCCATCTGGAGGACTTCAAAAGGGTGGTCAGGGGGCTGGAATCCACCTTGTTCCACCGGGACACTTTTACCTGGATTGAATTGACAACATATCATACAAGTACGGACTTTCTGCTTGGCTGCAGCTCGTAAGTGCTTGTTGAACCAAAGGTTCTGGATACTGTCTAACATAGCTTTTTCTCCTAGGTGTGCTGGACTATGTGCGGTATTAATAATGACTTGAACCATAGAGTCGGGGAGAAACCATGTGGCTTTTCCCTTCGTCAACCATCCCTGATCTGTCTGGACCCCTCCTTGTTCGGACCATTTCTTGATTTCTTCAGGAGTAGCATGTAACTGTATGTCTATAACATCTTGTGTAGGGTCCTTAACTGTCATACAAGTAGTCGGATCTGGAGTGGGTGTCTGTGTCTTGCTAACTGGAGTGTCTGGTGTCTGAGCTGTAAGCTTGGCTGTTCGATCTGCTAGATCATTACCTTGGGAAATAATGTCAGTAACTTTCGTATGTGCTTTGCACTTCATGATAGCGATAGCTGTCGGTAAATGTATTGCATCTAACAGAGCTTGAATGAGGAGACCATGCTGAATCTTGGTTCCATGAGAAGTCATGAAACCTCTCTCTTGCCAGAGCACTCCGAAGTCGTGTACAACTCCGAATGCGTAACGTGAATCTGTATATATGTTAACTTTCAGGTTCTTGGCACGTATGCAGGCTTGAGTCAGAGCAACTAGCTCTGCTGCTTGAGCAGACAGGGTGTCGATACGGTGTGTTTCAATAACCTCGGTGTCAGTAGTCACTGCATACGCGGCTACCAGTTCTCCTGTACTGGTTCTCATACATGAACCATCCACATAAATTGTCAGGTCGGGATCAGGTAATGCAATGTCTGTCAGATCTTGTCTTGGCTTAGTCATAGTGTTAATGACTTCCACACAATCATGTGTGACTGGACTTGAGGTAACTGACGGTAACAGAGTAGCAGGATTTAAAACGTTGCAGCGTCTGATTTCTATGTGTGGCTGGAACAGGGTCAGTTCATAACCTGTTAAACGTGCAATTGTCAAGTGCTGAGTCTGTGTTCGGTTTAAAAGAACTTCCACGGAGTGTGGAACTTGTACTGTCAGAGAGTGTCCTAATACTATGGAATCACTTTGTCTGATTGCTAGAGCTGTGGCTGCAACTGACTTGAGGCACGCAGGCAACGCCTGGGCTACTGGATCTAATGTGCTCGAAAAATAAGCACACGGCTTGTATTGTCCGGCTTGATCTTGTGTAAGAACAGATAATGCAGTACCTACCATCACGTTCTGTGACAAAAAGTGTAAAAGGCTTACTGTAGTTCGGTGTAGCTAGAACAGGTGCTTGGCATAAAGCTTTCTTTAACTCATTAAAACTAAGTGTATGTTCAGATGTCCAAGGGAGAACAGTCGATACGGCTGCCTCCTGTGTCGTTAACAGTAAGAAGTAAGGCCGATAAAAGCACGTACCTCCTTCTGTGTCTTGGGCTGTGGAAGACTCGCTATTAACTGGATACGGTCTGGTGTCAACTGCCTACCCCACTTGGACAGTAAGTGGCCTAAGTAGATCACTTGCTGGACACAGAACTGGAGCTTCGAAGGGGACACCTTGTGCCCCATCTCGGCTAGGAAATACAGGACTGTAAGTGACGCTCGCTCGCAAGCACGCTCAGAACGGGCTGTGATCAGTAGATCATCGACATACTGGAGCAGGGCAGTGTCAGCTGGCATGTGAATGTTGTCTAGTTGTCTTTTAAGTGCTTGACTGTAAATGCTAGGACTTTCTGTAAAACCTTGAGGAGCTCGTGTGAATTTATAGCTCCTTCCATTTAAACAAAAACCGAAAAGGTACTGGCTATCTGGATGAATCGGAACACTGAAAAATGCATTCTTGAGGTCTATTACTGTAAAAAATATTGCTTCAGAATCAATAGCTGTCAACAGAGATGAAATATCTGGAACTACTGGATACTGGGGTATGATACATTTATTAAGTTCTCGAAGGTCAATCACTAATCGATATACTGGAGGTGCATTTGGATCAGTACGTTTCATGACTGGAATGATAGGAGAATTACATACATTGGAGTCAGTTTCTACAACTACTCCTTGAGCTATGAGCTCGTCAATAATTTTGGATAAGGCTGCTACAGCCTCAGGTGGCAATCTGTACTGTCTGATTCATGGCAGGACTATACCTTGCTTAAGGGTCACACGATGGGGTGTGATTCGCATAAAGCCTACATCAGTTGGACCTTGCGCCCATAAATGCTGTGGTACATTAGACAATCTCGGATCAAAATCTCGTAAAACATAGTGACCTTTGAAATCCCTCAAGAACAATCGTATTCCTTCTGGAGAGCAGCAAATAACTGCACCTAATTCTTTCAATGTTTTAATACCTAACAAATTTTCTGGACATGACTTCGTAAGCAATAAATCAGTAGTTCGGGACAATGGACCAACTTCTAGAGTAACTGGCTTTGATATCTCGTTTACAATAGGCTTTCCTGAAAATCCAAGGGAAACATTTCTAGAGCCTGAGAGCGGAGCCCCTGGAACCTCGTCATGACTGATAGTAGTCCTACTTGCCCCTGTATCGATCAAAAACTTTCTGTCTTTCCCTAATACTTGACTATGTACATAGGGACCCTCTTGATCTACAGGAATCTCGATGAGAGGCAAGCCTACCTCCCTCTCTAGGCTGTTTCATGAATACGGTTGATACTCTGGATACTCTGACTGGGCATACTGGTACATCTGTTGTGTAACATGCTGTGTTGCAGCAATAGGCTGCGGAGCTGGAACTGTCTGTTGTGCATTCTGTGGCTGAGAAGTCTGTGAAACTTGTTCTTGTCTAGGCGGGCGTGGTCTTTCTTTAGTCTTACCAGTGGCTATGTTGTGTTTCAGAACTGCACACTCGTTTATAAAATGACCTGGCTGTTTACAATAATTGCATGTCCCTTTAACGGGAGCCGCAGGATGACTGGCTTGATTCGGACCCCTCTTCTGACTGTCTTGTGGAACAGATTGTGCAACTAGTACTTTCATTTTCGTGTCTTTCATACGTCTTCTTTCGTGTTCTTGTTCTTCTCTGATTCTATTCTGGTGATACTGGAGCATCTGCAACATCTGGGACGGGGTACTAGCTTGCCATGTACTTTCGACTTTCAAAACTCTATTCTTAACTTGTGGGCTTGAATTCTCGACTAGTTTAGTAACAAAAAGATGAGGGTATGACTCGCTACCTGTCTTCAAACCACTGTTGATGATAAAGCATTTCTCAAATCTAGAATAAAAATCACTAGTATCTTCGTCCTGTTTCTGTTTACATGCTGAGATTGCATCCCAGTCTTCCTTTTTCGTGGCTAATAACCTAGGCAAAACCTGAATCAATAACTCTGGTAATTCTTTACATTTATCTCCAAGACCGGTACCTGGTACTCGTATCTTATCTTCAGCTTCTAAAACTGTCCAATCGATCTTTTTCTCTCCCACCTCCCATTCTTTTTCCTTGAGTTTCTCATATACCCCTGCGGGCAACAGGACCTTTAACATTTTAATAATATCTGGATACGTGTATTCTCCCATACGGAGCATGTCTTTTAATTCTTGATGGAACCCTGCTGGATCTTTGTCGTGACAGGGAATTCATTTCTTCATTTCTAAGAGTTCCATCTTGGTAACTGGGGTGTAAACAAATACTCGTTGCATCTCACCAGCCGGTGTCCTAACTGGATGCACTTCTCGTAACGGATGCTGTCTATCTATGTAAAATGGTTTACTTTCCGGAGGTGAGACGTGAACAAAATGCGGGTTCAGAAACGTTCTATATTTATGGCGCTGTTCTAGAATGACACTAATTAAATCGGTACCTAAACCTTTCCATTTATACTGGAGTAACTCGTTCAGGATATCATGTAACGGGCCTGGATCAGAATGTTGACCCTCATACAATGTAATGAGGTGTTGAATCATATACATACCCACCAGTCGCTGCTCGGCTGGGGGCAATTTCAGAAACATTTGTGCCACTATTTCGTCTGGAAAAGTGGTAGAATCAGTAATCCATCGGACTGCTGATCTGGCTAGTTCTTGTTCATGCATGGTACTTAATTCACTATAACCGATTCGTGATTTCAGAATGTGATCGGTAGCTTGAAATACCTGCTCCAGAGAACCTTGTTCTGGTGCTGGATGGTGAAAGACTTTCTTGTGTTCCGGACATAAATGTCGGTCTGGATATCTAGATTTTCCTACATACGCGATTCTGGCGGTATTCTCGTCTTCTACTTCTTCGATATCAGATTCATTTTCTTTCTCGCTTACTTGTGCTTCTCTACGTTGTTCGTGTAACCTTATTATTTCTTTGCGTATTTTCTTGTACATACTCTCTATACTACTGATTGTCCTGTGTTTACCCTCGGCTATATTATCACTCCACCTTGTCAGAATTTTCATTTCGTTTGGATCTTTAGTCGGGGAATCTTGTTCCCTTATTAAACAATTGATCAGAAACTTTAATAACATAAGCTGGGTTTCAGATTTCCTGAGAGACATGACTTCACCGATACTTTCTGGATCTTCTCCTGTACGGATGAAGCGGTACATTCTGTCTAGATCTTCTTTCATATTCGGCAGGGTGGCCAAATACTCGGTCACCCGTCTTACACGCAAGGAATATATAACCATATTATCCTCACCTGGAACTGGATCATAACAGCATTCGGTAAGGGCTCGTCTGATTTCTGCGACGGACTGATATTTGGGCGTACGCTGTAACGCACGTTCATGTAACTCGACTAACGCTAGACGTTTATTTGGCGGCGGGGTACCAGGAGGACCTCCTCCCGCGGCCCCGGAACTGGAGTCGTCGACTGATACTCTTCGTGCCGGCAGAGTGACTGATGTAGTTGGAACCTGGACTATAGGCTGTACTGTGGGCTGGACCGGGGGTACCGTAACAGGTACTGTAACCGGTGCCCCGGTGGCTGGAAGAACAGGAACTACATTATTTACAGGAGCTGGCGGAGCAGGATTCGCATATTCTGGGACTGTGTCGTCCAAATAGGACGAGAGAAAAATATCAGCTGCGGTCGGTTTGTGACGTAGCTTAATCGGGACTAATGGCGGCGGAAAATTACATGGTGCTTCCGGGGTTGCTTTTGGCAAGCCCTCGGCAAGAAGAGGATACATACCCCTAATGAGGGCATTTCTCTGTCTGTCTGACTGTTCGGCTTTAACTCGTTCACCTACTTCGATTAATTCCCTTTCCTGGGCTCTTTCTAAGGATTCTCTACTTAATTCTGACTTTCTGATTTCTTTTTCTGTTCTCCTGTGAGATTCTTTGCGCCATAACTCGATGGCGTCTTTCTGGGACTGTCTGGCTTTCTTTTTCCATAATGCTTCTTCTACTCGCATGATGCACTCGGCATCCCACGTACCTGATACGGGCCATCTATACTTTTCCTCTAACTGTTTGGTGTACTCCACCCATAAATCTAGATACAATATGGCACTTATGCCATGCTTTTGATACATAAAATGACCTGGACTGTCCCGAGGCGGGACAGGAACTGCTTCTTCTAACAGACCTTTTCTAGTTTTAAACTGACGTAACTTGGAGAACAGAGGCATGGCTGAACTGGAGTCTAGACACAATACAATACACAATGAACA
Organism: Lissotriton helveticus; assembly: GCF_964261635.1. Classification (NCBI taxonomy): domain Eukaryota; kingdom Metazoa; phylum Chordata; class Amphibia; order Caudata; family Salamandridae; genus Lissotriton; species Lissotriton helveticus. Next base: position 1,239,154,089 of record NC_136070.1, read on the forward strand.
CGATGATTACTGAAAAACACCACATTCATACCACAACATTGAAAACACATTGAAGAACATTTAAAATAACAGTTCGGACAAAGTACTACCTGGAATACTGAAAGCAGAACACATGAATTTCTCGAGAACAGAACTGACTAGAACAGAAACTAGAATGACTGGATGCACTGCTAAAACAGCACGAAACTTACCGGTCCCATAAAGAGACACGTCAGGACCCGCATCCACCTAAGTGGACACTTCGTGTTGGATCTGCGTACCCAAACCCACGGACAAATTAATTGACCCTGTCTAGATACTACCCCAGCAACGGTACTCACCGGGCAGCAAGAACGGAAGGCCTCGGACTGGACTGGACTGCTACGACGACGGACGAACTTCGGACTTCTGTTTCGGGTGGGCCTCTGGATACCTCGGACCTTGGACTCTCGGCTTGGGCTCTGGTCGGGACTCGCCGCGTTCCTCCACCGCCTCGTCTGGACGCTGGACCGCAACCTCCGTCTCCTCCGTGGGCCTGAGGGATACTTGAAGCAGAAATATCTGCACGTGCACGGTATGGTTCCGTCACGGCTGCAGAGGATCAGGGGGCCTGCGTGGCTTCTCCGGCGCGTGGGGAAAGGGCAAGTCCCTGTTCGGGCGCCATTATGTGGTAAATAAATAATTTATTACCGGATCTATTTTTCAGGATACTCATACAATTAGATAGCTCAATAAATAAGAGTCAAGATACGAGGTAGCTAGAGTATACAGGCTTTAATTAAGCATAAAGGACAAGAACAGGACAGCCTGTACGGGAATAGGAATGATGCGCATCGGGGGCAGGAACAGGATACAGGCGGATGGACAGATGGACAACTTTTAATAATAGAGCATTAGTATATATAGTTAAACAAAATACATGCAGTTCAATACAGTAGGCGTTTCAGTAGGCGTTTCACGTAGCAGTCGCGAAAGATAAGGCATGACTGATGCAACAAAAATTCGTGTTCAGGGCGTATACATAGACATGTGATGCAAACGTAACGGAATATGTCATAAAAGGGGCGGAAACATGGAGGGGGCTACCTAAGCAGCTGGGACCTCTAACCTAGTGGTGCGCGCAAACTGACAATGACGTGTTACTAGGGAGAACTGGGGGGCTATGACTTCTGCGCTAGAAGAGGAGACTAAAGTCTGGAGTGTCAGAGCGACATGTACCTAAGCATATCTAGTATCTAGTGTTTAGAGAACATGTTGATAGAATCCAAAAGTTAGCAGAGCAAAGGCTAACAGACATTAAGACTGGTGCATACATAATCCTATATGTAGTGCGTGTGCGGGGAATATTCTATGAATATTAATACAGTATTTCTCTTACATGGAGACATGAGGGCTAGACCATGACGGAAACTATTGATGCGATTCAGTAGCTTAGGAATGCAGAGAAGGAGGGCTGGACTGATAACTAGAATCATAACATACTCTTGGCAGACTGGAGGCAGAGCCAGGCCGAGCCGGGCACTGTGAGGCATGAAAGTAAGCTAAGGGTCAGGGATACAGGTGGGGGCTGTATCGTTCCTCGGAGAGGGTTCAGGAAACAGGAGCTGAATCTGAGCCCGGGCCCTTTTTGAGGCCTGGAAACGGGGACTTTCAATGAATTAACGTGCACACTGTGAAACGTGGCAACGTAGCTTTACATAGGCCTGATATTCGTTGTATTCACGAAAACTGGGAACTGGCATACTAGAGATGGACACAACTGTAATTGCGTCTTTAATCGTTCATGGGGGAGTATATGCATATCGATCATGCACATATGACATAACATGGGGAACACGTAGGGACACAGAACATGGCAAAATTTACTTTTCCACATTCCCCTCCCAAGCCCTGGGACTCAGGGCGAGGTAAAGCGCACTGCTTCTAAGTGCAGACAGGGCGTTTGTGGGCTGCGCCTTCCATTCCACGGCTCGGGAATGCCAGCCGGCCACACGCACGAGTAAAACGAAACCGAAACCTACGAGCCGCGCAACGTGAGCTGTCTCGGTAGAAGCTCACGCGCGCGACCCAATCCCAAGGCGCGCGTAGGAATCCGACTCTGCCATGCTTCTTAATGTGCGCGTGGCCATCTCTTGTCTCCACTCGTTGTCGGCTGAGCCGACAGCTATAGTTCTCTGGCGAGAACGCGCTTCGCGCACTTCTAGCCGAGACCTAAAAAGGGAATTGTGAACACCCCACAACATCAGGATCAACTGTGGATCACACTCACAGCTTCCCGATTTCTCATGGAAGCGCTACTCACAGGTAGGGAACAGGGAAATGGAAAACAGAGATAGACAAACAAAGGGATCTTACATGTATAGTCTACTAAGTGCTTCTACTCACTCCTCGCACAGTCCCTCCCTCTACAGGGATCGTCGGTGGTGTTGTCGCCAGATACTCATTCCCTGTCTCTGTTCACCGTAGACTAAAGCGAGGTGCCGCGAGCTATCCCCAGCTCTCAATACTGTCAGGCACTCACAACCCTTCTGCAGAGTGCACTGGCACAAACATTAAAAGCCATAATCAGTTCATGAAAAAATTGGGGTCAATGTTTCAAAGATTCAATAAATTTTTAGGAGATTCATCAAGAATAAGAACAATTACAAGAACCATTGCAAGGCTTGCATCGAAATTCACTTACTCAGTGCTGTGACTCAACAAGAACGGGAAGTAAATGTTGTTTCCGAACGCTGTTACGTCACTAGTGGAAGTGGTCATATCCCCTGAGTTTCTCAACCTCCCTGGGGTCTGTGGAGACTGGAGCGAGGCCGCGGAAAGACTCTTTGTGGTCCTACTCGCCTTCCGCCTCTCCTGGCACTCAACGGAGCAGTCATGCGGGGCACTGTCACCATGGGTCTATTTTGACCGGCATTGACAAGGAAAAACATGCATAGCTGACAAGGGCTCTCGCAGAGCTGCGAATAAGAGAGTGAAAAGAGCAGGCTTTGGCCAGGAGGGTGAGGGAAGGCACAGAGGTTGTTGGTCAGTTTATTTTAATTTGGGGCGCTGGGAGGGTATAAGAAAAGGCTGGGTGAGCCTAGGTAGGTTTTTCAGTTTGTGTCAGTATTTGGTGGAGGGCTGAAGAGAGGGTTGTGTGGGTGGGTGGAGCTGTCTATGGTCAACAGGTTGCTTTTACATTTGGGGGAGGAGGGCAGATGTAGAGAGTGGGGATGGCAGGCCGCCAGTTGTTATTTGTTTTTATATTTGGGAGAGGGAGGGAAGACAGTGTCATATATGGCTCCTCCATAATCCCTTTACCCACACATAGCTGTTACAAGTAGGGCAAGATGATGTAGGTGGATGATATGTAACTTTAAATTGAAGATGGAGTACAGTGAAAAATTAAGATTTTTCACTTTGAGGTTCTGAGTGACATTATAGACAACTTGAGCTCCACTCTTATTGTCAACTCCATGTCACACAGAACGTGTCGGTGAGAAACATCCCCATTATTCACTGTTACCCATCCAAAACTCTAAGGGCCTCATTAAAAGTTAAGGTGGTATCTATCACCCCTGATAAATTACAATACCACAAAGTACATTATTAGGAAATCGTGGGGAAATAAGTGGATTTTGGTATTTAATGCACTAAATTCTACATGATATGGTTAATACCATATGTTTTCCCCTGTTACATTTCGATAGGTTTAACCTGACGAAATGTAACACATTTTGAGATATTTGATGCAATTATCGTATGCGTTGAACATCTTCAAACTCGTAATTCCCACCCATGTGTAAACAGGAGTTTACGCATCAGTCGACTATTACGAGCAACTCATAATCAAGCCCTGTGTGTTCACGTCCAAAAAAACACCAAAACTATTCATTCATATCTCACTCAGGTTACCACATTCACCTATAACAGGAACATACCCGTTCACACTACTGATAGCAGCTTCACAACCGAGTCAGACTCTGGTTTACAAAGGAAAATAATCTCTGCACAACAGAAATTAATGCAATTTCATATAAAAGGCAGATTGTGCACCATGCATGTACCTATTACATGACATGGCATAACAAAAGCAATGATGCAATCATGATTTTTCCAACAACAATGAAGTCCTATTAAGTGCCACTCTTCTCAATTACTAGTAATTTTACAGCCTGCTTTAACTCCAGAGTGAGTCCAAAAGCACTAAACCAATCACACATGAGTCCTAACTTCAATCAATCAATCATGCCATTTGTATAGCGCACTACTCACCCGGGAGGGTCTCAAGGCGCTTGGGGGGAGGGGTATGCTACTGCTCGAACAGCCAGGTCTTGAGTTGTTTCCTGAAGGCGAGATGGTCCTGGGTCAGCCGAAGGTGGATGGGGAGGGAGTTCCAAGTCTTGGCAGCCAGGTAAGAGAAGGATCTTCCTCCGGCGGTGGCTCTTCGGATGCGTGGTACGGCTGCGAGGGCGAGGCTGGTGGACCGTAGCTGGCGGGTGGGCGTGTAGAAGGTCAGGCGGTCGTTGAGGTACTTGGGGCCCAGGTCGTGGAGAGACTTGTGTGCGTGGGTGAGGAGCCGGAACGTGATCCTCTTGTCGACGGGGAGCCAGTGCAGGTTCCTCGGGTGGCTGGAGATGTGTCTGCGTCGGGGGACATCCAGGATGAGTCGGGCGGAGGCGTTCTGGATGCGCTGGAGTCTTTTCTGTAGCTTGGCTGTGGTTCCGGCGTAGAGGGCGTTTCCGTAGTCCAGTCGGCTGGTGACGAGTGCCTGGGTGACAGTCTTCCTGGTCTCGGTCGGGATCCAGCGGAAGATCTTGCGAAGCATACGCAGGGTGTTGAAGCACGATGAGACGGCGTTGACTTGTCTGGTCATCGAGAGGGAGGGGTCCAGGATGAAGCCCAGGTTGCGTGCGTGGTCGGTTGGCTTGGGTGCGGTGCCCAGGGCTGGGGGCCACCAGGAGTCGTCCCAGGCGGAGGGCGAAGATCCCAGGATGAGGACTTCCGTCTTGTCAGAGTTCAGTTTCAGGCGGCTGTCCTTCATCCACTCGGCGACGTCGTTCATCCCTTCGTGTAGGCAGGTTCTGGCGGTGTCGGGGTCTCTGGTGAGGGAGAGGATCAGCTGGGTGTCGTCGGCGTAAGAGATGATGTTGAGGTTGTGCTGGCGTGCAATGGCTGTGAGAGGTTTCATGTAGATGTTGAAGAGGGTGGGGCTGAGTGAAGATCCTTGCGGGACGCCGCAGATGACTTCGGTGGCCTCGGAGCGAAACAGGGGGAGGCGGACTCTTTGTGTTCTTCCGGCGAGGAACGAGATGATCCACTCCAGTGCCTTCTCTTGGATACCGATGTTGCTGAGGCGCTGGACTAGGGTACGGTGGCAGACCGTGTCGAACGCAGCGGAGAGGTCCAGGAGGATGAGGGCCACTGTTTTCCCCTTGTCGAGCAGGGTCCGGATGTCGTCGGTGGCTGCGATGAGGGCGGTCTCGGTGCTGTGGTTGGCTCTGAAGCCGGACTGCGAGGGGTCGAGGGATCCGTTTGGCTCGAGGAAGGCGGTCAGCTGTCTGTTGACGATCTTCTCGATGACTTTAGCAGGAAAAGGGAGGTGCGAGATGGGGCGGAAGTTTTTGAGATCGGTGGGGTCCGCTGTAGGTTTCTTCAGGAGGGCGCTGATCTCGGCGTGCTTCCAGCTCTCCGGGAAGGTGGCGGTGTTGAAGGAGGCTTTGATGATGTTCCGGAGTTGGGGTGCGATGGTGGAGTCGGCCTTGTTGAAGACGTGGTGTGGGCAGGGGTCGGTCGGTGATCCGGAGTGGATGGTGTTCATCGTGCGGGCTGTGTCTTCGGTGGTCACCGTGGTCCAGGTGCGAAGGGTGGCGGGGGGGCGTTGGTTCGACAGTTGGGTGCGTGGGTGGGGCGCCGAAGCTGTTGTGGATGTCGGCGATCTTGCGGTGGAAGAATGAGGCGAGGGAGTCGCAGAGGTCTTGTGACGGAGTGATGTCGTTGGTGCCGGTGCTGGGGTTGGAGAACTCCTTGACGATAGTGAAGAGCTCTTTGCTGTCGTGGGCGTTGTTGTCCAGTCGTTCCTTTAGGGATTTCTTCTTGGTGGTGCGGATGAGCTGGTGGTGCTTGTGGGTAGCGTGTTTGAGGGCGGTCATGTTGTCGGTGGTCCGGTCGAGGAGCCAGGCTTTCTCGAGGGTGCGGCAGGTCTTCTTGGAGTCCTTGAGGTCGTCGGTGAACCAGGATGCCTTCTTGCTTCTGGGTCTGCTGGGAGGGTTCTTTAGTGGCGCGAGGGCGTCGGCGCAGGCGGTCAGCCACTGTGTGAAGTTGCGGGCTGCTTCGTTGGGGTCCGTTGTGTTGGCGGGTGGGCTTTGGCTGAGGGAGGTGGTGAGCTGGTCTGCGGTGATCTTGCTCCAATTCCTGTGAGATACCTGTTGCGGGTGGTGGTGGGTCGTGGATCTTTTGAAGCTGAAGTGGACGCAGCTGTGGTCGGTCCAGTGGAGTCCGGTGGCGTGGCTGAAGGTGATGTACTTGCTGGAAGAGAAGACGGGATCAAGCGTGTGGCCGGCGTAGTGGGTGGGGGGTGTTGACCAGTTGCTCGAGTCCGAGGTTGGCGAGGTTTTCCAGCAGGGCGGTGGTGTTGCGGTCCTTGTTGTTCTCCAGGTGGAAGTTGAGGTCCCAGAGGAGAACGTAGTCAGTGGAGGGGAGGGCGTGCGGGCTGATGAAGTCTGTGATGTCTTCGCTGAATTGTGTGCGTGGTCCCGGGGGTCTGTAGACGAGGGTGCCTCTGAGGGTCGTCTTAGGGTCGGTGTGAATCTGGAAGTGGAGATGTTCGGCTGCGGCGAAGGAGTCGTTGGCGTCGGTCGTGATGCGGATGGTGTTCCTGTGGACGATGGCGATGCCACCTCCAGTCTGGTTGATGCGGTCCCTCCTGATGATCTTGTACCCATCCGGGATGGCGATGGCGATGTCGGGTGCAGTGGAGGCGTTCATCCAGGTTTCCGTGAGGAAGGCGACGTCCGGTGATGTAGCGTCGAGGAGGTTCCAGAGTTCCACGGCGTGTCTGTGGACGGAGCGGGTGTTGAGCAGGATGCACTTGAGGTGGTGTCTGCTGGTGTTTGTCTTGGCGGGTGCGGGGCAGGTTCGGAGGCAGGTGAACTTGCAGGTGCAGCAGGTGAAGGGTCCGTGGGTGCGTCTCGGGGTGGCTCGGCAGCAGGCGTGGGTCCGGCCGGCATTGAGTGCGTTGAGAGTGGCGGCGTCGTAGGTCAGTCGGGTCGTCTTGTCTCGGCGGGGAGGGCCAGGGGTCCTGGCGCTGGGCGCGGGCCAGGCGCGGACGGGCGCAGACGGGCTTACCTTTGGCGCACCTTCGGCGCTCAATCGGTGCTCCCGCTGCGCGCGTCTGCTGCGCGGTCGCTTTGGGGGCGTCATAAGTAAGGAGCCGGGAGGGAGGAGCAGCTGGGTGGCGGGAGCGGGGCGGCGAATGGAATCACAGGGGGGCGGGGCCGCAGGGAGGCAGCGGCGGGAAATTCCAAGAAGCAGCGGGAAATTCCCAGGAGCAGCGGGAAATTCCCAGGAGCAGCGGGCAGCAAGCGAAGGAATCTGCAGGCAGGAGGCGGCAAAGGCAGGCAGGAGCGGCAGCAGTGAGTGGGGCGACCAAGCCCTGTGGAGGGCTGAGCGGTCAACTTCTCTAACAGATTCACCCTTCTCTTAGACCAGAGATGGGTTTTACTAAGGGTATGCTTGGCCGACGCGAGCACTCCCTCCCTGGTGCTGACACGACCGTTGGCCGACGCAGCCCCGCCCACCCTTCAGAACGCCCGCACCGCGGCGGAATGTTCTCCGCGGTAAACGAGTTAATCACCCCATAAGCCAGGACTGAAGGGATCGATTAGAAGCAACACACAGTCTGCCCCCAAAGGGAAACAGGAGGCACGGAACTGCCAAACCAATCCTCCTCAGCTGAAGGTTCAGGAAGATGATATTCAATGGATCCGCTGCTCAGAGCTCTATCAGCGCTTCCTTCAAATAGTGCAATGGACGCATGGTGCGCCAACCTCGACACATGACGATGACGCCACCAGAGCACAATATATCGAATGCATCGCTAGACCCTGTAAAGCCTTTTGGCTTCAGGGGCCAATGGAAGATTAGAAGAAAATGTGTGCTTCTCCGATCCGAACAACTCACTCATGCTAATTGTGATAGGCTGTGAACAGCAACTACACTATCTCACTTCTGCCTCGTAAGCCTGTTCGGAAGCTTGGCCAGTTTTATATTGCTTTACAAGTGTTCCCTTGGCCCACAACTGTCATCTGAAGGTCAGTTTTATTTTCCATCCCAGCTCACGAGGTTGATCGCTTGATAAAATTACTTTGGTGCATTTGATACTATAGCCTTATAGCCCGCCGTAGAGGGCTATACTTTCTATTAAAGGCCCTCTCCGGCGTTAAAGGCCCAAGCCGAAGGCGAGGGTCTTTAACAAGGGAGAGGGACTTTAATAGCCGGTATAGCCCAGCAACGAAGGGCTATAAGGCTATTAGAACGTTCTGCCACTAGAGGGCAGAATGTTCTAACAAAAAAGAACAAAGCCTTATGGGAGCGTAAGGGGATTGGAATCCCCTCGGGCTCCCTGAAGCCTTTGTTCACAGCCAGAGCTGTGAACAAAGAAACATTGGAATGTTGGAGCTCGGGGCTGATACCAGCCATTATAAGCCCGGAGCACTCCATTGTTTTCAATGGAGCTCCCAACATTCCAATGTTCTAATTAATAGTGTATCTGCTGACCAGATACAACCAAAAAGAGGAACATTTCAGGAGTGCTTCTTTCCCAAGAAACTTTTTGCCCACTTTATTGAACCCTTAGCTCAATGTATTCAGTCAACAGAAAATATCTAGTCACCATTAACTGAGATCTCTAAATTAAAACTCTATGCGGACAACATAGCCCTATTTTAAAAGGTGGACCTACAAAGGCCGATTCAATCAGCTTTAGATGCTTTAAAGATCTATCCCAGACTGGGGGGGGGAGGTTCTATGATAACTGAAGACAGACAGAAGTTTTATTATAAAACACTACTGAAGGGATCTTACACCCACTATTCAGAAGGAATTATAAGATGAAGCCAAAAAGACATCTAGCAAACCATTATTCTGAACACCTAGATCTTCAACTGATGAGCAAACTAAAGATGTGTTTCTCCAACGAAAGGGTCCGCCTCATACAGTAACCGGCAGGGTTCATTGGTTTATGCCAGTTTTGCCAGTATTTTCATCCTAGCTGCTGCCTGCACACAAACCAGTATATTTTAATAAGATGAACGCTCTTATTTTGCGCATAATGAAGAAGCATAGAGGTAGAATATGGAAAGCACACAGGCATAAGTCTGTGCTGGATTTTTTGGCTAACACTCAAAGTATGTTCCATCAGGGAAAAAACTTTCTAGGGGCCAAATGTTGAAACTTGATGGTCACAGCCAATCTTTTCAACTGGCAGCGGTACCCAAGAGATGGTGATGCTCATGGGTGGCACAGACTCACCAGCTGGGTCACAGGGATATGAGATGCAGGGCTAAGAACCAACCTCAGCATCAACAATGGTATCTCCAAATCCGGAAGAGCTAGAAAGATAATTTACATATTCACAGAAGCAGGGAGGCCAGCAGTGGCCGGCCAATGAAAACTCCCAGACTTGAGATAAAAAAGGCAAAACTCCACCTCCTTCTGAAAACAAGACGATGGGCCCGATTCACAGAACTAACTTAAGACAAAATCTAAACTTACTTCTTTTGGTATTCACAGAAGTTAGGATTTTGTCTTTAGTTTGTCTTAAGTCTGTCTTAAGGTTGTCTTAAGACAAAATGCCCAACTTCTGTGAATACCAAAAGTAGTACGTTTAGGATTTTGTCTTAAGTTAGTTCTGTGAATCGGCCCCGATATTCGGTATTTGTGTACACAGCGCAGCGTTGACCAATTACTTGGCCTCTGGGCGCTTTGCAAAGACTATGATCTGATGCTGTGATTCACCTGGCGTGCTTCTCCACTGTAGGATTCCTCCACGAATCACGTTTGTGGATTTGGAGGGGTGTGTGGTTTCAAGTGTGTGGGTAGTTCTTATGGAGGGGTGTGTGGTGTTTTTGTACTCTTACCCCTGTAGTCACTGAGTGCATCATTAATCGTCTGCATGGCGGTTCACAGGTTCAGGCTTTTGTCTTATAACCCACCATCTAGGCCATGTTTAATGATGTTTGCTTGAGGCAAGTTCTGGTCGAAGCATTGGCAGACCTTAATATTATGAACTCACCTTCAGGTAAGCTATGATTGAACTGAAATGTATTTTGTTTCCTGCACAACTGATGTGTTTCACCAATCTTTAGGGTTTAGGAAAAGTCAGATGAGAATTTCTTTCCTTCCTGACTCAATCATGTCATCTTCTTTCATTCTCAGAAATCATTGTGAGCTCTCGGTTTCACCTCAGGGAGAAGACATCCCTGAACTGGACTTTGAGGCCTTAGTGAGAGCCGTGTGCACATACAAGCAAACTATGCAGCTTTTACAATTTACAAATTGTTTTTTTTTAAATGGTCAAATCTGCACAGAATGGTAATTGTGCTTGTGACAACGAGGAAAAGTGGATGAGCAGGAAAGTCAGCAACTACAGAAAAACAAGTATTGCCAACGCCAACAGCACCAGCTTTTACAAGCTGATGTGATGCTCATAATTTTTTATTACAAGCATACGCCACAAATAGAAAAAAATAAAACGTGCCGTCGTCTAAATGTGGGCGCCATATTTTTGCAATAAACATTTTTAATAAAGAAAAAATACACCTCATGATGTGGATGCTTTGTAGAAAGCAGGTACACCTTTAGTTTTAATTTACATCGGAGGTAAATATGATTCTTATGGGTGCATAGAAAAGGTTCTATTGGATTTGAATGACTGAAGATTAAAAACATAATTTAAACACACAAGGATGGGTAAAAAGCCATTGCAGCGAGAATGCTTGAACCCACTGCGGTCAGAGCCCATTCCATAGTACCCAGGACACTAGAGCCCTTGTCTGTCTCAAAGTGAGAGTGTGAAAAGTTTCATCTAACAAGAGGGGTGCTTGTCTGACCCCATTTACTGCTCTGTATTGAGAATTTGAGAATTGGATAAAGGATGTTCAGCCTTTGGTTAATATCTGTCGATAAATAATTTTATTTGCATTTACCAAACAAAAAGAAAAGAGAAAATGTTGTATTTTTAAATGTCTATTAGATTCAAATAAGCATTCCTTGAAAAGAAAAAAAAAGTTTTGGAAATAACAATTCATTTCTTTAGAATGTCGTTGCATATAGGCAGAGATGCGCAACAATTATGAATGTCGGAGATGTCACGAAGGAGAACTGTACCTCGCTGGTCAAACATATTACATGGAGACTCTTCAATCTCATGATGGAGAACCGGGCCTTGCTAGGTCAACCATCACATGTATGGACTGTGTTTGGTTTAGGAGCTATGTTCAAACTCAACGTCCACACCTAGGGCATGCGAAGTATGTTCCGGAAGCGATCTCGCTAGGTGTCTACTAAACTAGTTAATGGTGGTATCACTCACCTCAACCACTGAAGAATGGACTGGAAATTAACTATGCTGGACAAATGGTCAGATGGACAGCACCATGAAAGGTCCAGAGGCGGTCCTCTACTAATTTAGGGCTGATTTCAGCAGATAATTGAAGCCCCTCTACTATCCCCAACCTAGCCATGGTCTCCTCTGCTGAGATAACCCCATGCATGATCCTTCAAGACAACAATGTTGCTAAGCCGGAGTTAAGCATCTGGCCTCCCGTGTTGTCACACAGCTCTCCCGCAGTCATCCATATAAACAATGGGACGAGAACAAGAGTTCTTGCGCCCTAGATCACATGGGCACAATCACATTTAGCAGAGGGAAACAAGCCTAGACTGAAAACTGACCCGGTGGTGACCGTATCCCTATCTCCCCAACATCTCTTCGACACTGAGCAGAAGAAAAAATGTAATTGGTTAATGAAGCTACAGTCCGGCTACATCAATACATAGAAGGTAACAGTGATCTAATTCAACCTACCGTTTCGGCTGGAAAATTTACAGCCTTTGAAACTTCAACAGGAGATTCTGAGACGACAACACAGGTGCCAACAATGGAGTGGCTTGCAGTGCTTCTCGTTAGCCAGCCATCGAATGGTCTACAAAACACTACGTGGTATTTGGCATGTACACTTACCATGGTCATGAGCAAATACAAATATATTAAGGCCGATCATCATTTGCGCCAGTTCATCGTAGCGGCCGCAGTGCTCCCCGGCTCCGTGCACGACATACACCAGGGCCCTAGATGGAATATCAGAAAGGAAAGAGATATTAACAAATAAACAGATTTAGTAAACATGTCATAATCAATGCCAAATGTACACAATTTAGGCACTTCCAACAAATGTATGTCATACCTTTGCACAGACAAAATGTAGGGCTATCAAATCAGAAAATCAAAGAATATGTCTAGAGCGGTGGCTTTTAGGTTTCATTAATGGAGACAGAGTTGCATGCAAATGTTTGCATTGACTAGCATGAAAAGCTGTTTAAGAGAGAACCCGGCTTCCTCCGTCTCTAAAGGGCGGGTATGTGGACCAGCACTAGGGTACCAGGGCCCGTTTGGTTGATGGTGGTAAAGTCTCGATTTCAGAATGAGTCTTTCTGAGGAGGGCCGTTATTAGCAACCAGAGGCTGTGTGCTTCTTTACCCAACAATGTACTATTTCATGCATAGGCAGTTACTAAAACAGTTAGCGCAGCAGAGCGCTCAGCACACAACCATGGAGCAATGGTTCAACAGCATCTCAAGCTTGTCTGCAGCTGCTCCCTCGTACCAAGGGGGCCCTGAAGAAGACCCCATCAGATCAGCTGCGGTCACACTGCTGTAGCTCTTGAAAAGGTAATAACTGTAGTGCTCACTGGAGGCCATGCTGGTTGGCACAGTGGATCACTGTAATTCAGGTCATTAGATCATTGGAGCGTCAAGGGCTCCAATGAAGACAATGGAGGGAGGGGGGGGGGGTCAGGGCCAATAATGGCTTGTTTGTTTCTCCTTGTTTCTTTTACAACCTTCTGCCCACGTTATGGGCACCAGGGCTCATTTTGTATCATGAGACACTGACAGAGCAAGAGAGAGAACGGTAGAAAATAAAGAAGGAAGAAGAGAAAGATAGGAAAACAGGGAGAAAGAAGAAATGAAACCGAGCCTGCAAGAATGAGATGAAGAGACAGGAAGTGTAGGGAGGCGGCAGAAAGAGGCAAGAGGTGGAATCAAGAACAAGGCAGCCTTGGTATTCATGAGATAAAGAGACAGGAAGTGTAGGGTGGAGGAAGAAAGAGGCAAGAGGTGGAATCAAGAACAAGGCAGCGTTCGTATTCATGAGATAAAGAGACAGGAAGTGTAGGGAGGCGGCAGAAAGAGGCAAGAGGTGGAATCAAGAACAAGGCAGCGTTCGTATTCATGAGATAAAGAGACAGGAAGTGTAGGGTGGTGGGAGAAAGAGGCAAGAGGTGGAATCAAGAACAAGGCAGCCTTGGTATTCATGAGATAAAGAGACAGGAAGTGAAGGGTGGTGGAAGAAAGAGATAAGAGGTGGAATCAAGAACAAGGCAGCCTTGGTATTCATGAGATAAAGAGACAGGAAGTGTAGGGTGGTGGAAGAAAGAGATAAGAGGTGGAATCAAGAACAAGGCAGCCTTGGTATTCATGAGATAAAGAGACAGGAAGTGTAGGGTGGTGGAAGAAAGAGGCAAGAGGTGGAATCAAGAACAAGGCAGCCTTGGTATTGATGAGATAAAGAGACAGGAAGTGAAGGGTGGTGGGAGAAAGAGGCAAGAGGTGGAATCAAGAACAAGGCAGCCTTGGTATTCATGAGATAAAGAGACAGGAAGTGAAGGGTGGTGGAAGAAAGAGATAAGAGGTGGAATCAAGAACAAGGCAGCCTTGGTATTCATGAGATAAAGAGACAGGAAGTGTAGGGTGGTGGAAGAAAGAGGCAAGAGGTGGAATCAAGAACAAGGCAGCCTTGGTATTCATGAGATAAAGAGACAGGAAGTGTAGGGTGGAGGAAGAAAGAGGCAAGAGGTGGAATCAAGAACAAGGCAGCGTTCGTATTCATGAGATAAAGAGACAGGAAGTGTAGGGAGGCGGCAGAAAGAGGCAAGAGGTGGAATCAAGAACAAGGCAGCGTTCGTATTCATGAGATAAAGAGACAGGAAGTGTAGGGTGGTGGGAGAAAGAGGCAAGAGGTGGAATCAAGAACAAGGCAGCCTTGGTATTCATGAGATAAAGAGACAGGAAGTGTAGGGTGGTGGAAGAAAGAGATAAGAGGTGGAATCAAGAACAAGGCAGCCTTGGTATTCATGAGATAAAGAGACAGGAAGTGTAGGGTGGTGGAAGAAAGAGGCAAGAGGTGGAATCAAGAACAAGGCAGCCTTGGTATTCATGAGATAAAGAGACAGGAAGTGTAGGGTGGTGGCAGAAAGAGGCACGAGGTGGAATGAAGAACATGGCAGCCTTGGTATACAACACCTGCATTCAGCAGTGCTGGTGGTGGACTCCTAAGAAACACTTTGCCTGAGGTAATATACACTTGATAAGTTAGCAGGGCGTCTCAGAGTAAAATGGAAAAGTGTCAAACTAAAAATACTGGTGAGGAGAACTGTTTACTGCAACATTAGTAGTATTAGACATCTTCTAGTAGTACACATAATTTATTAATCATCATTTGTAGCTCCCAAAGGATTCAGTTTGAACCCACTGATGAGAGTGAGACCCCATCTCTTGTTTAACTCCTAAAGCGCCAACAGGAAATAAAAAAGGAAGGTTCAAGGTACCAAGACATTCACTTCTAGGAGCTATGTGAAGCACCTTTATGGTAAGAGAAAGGGACTGCAGCAGACCATGCCTGGACTTTAGAGCTTCCCTCCAGGGGCCTGGTTTAGGAATCCCATGTGCAGGTTAGACACTACCATACCATCTACTCAGTCAGAATGTGTGTAAGAGTAGCCAACATTTGTGTAGGAGTCCCCAAGAGCGAGGGACCCACTTTGTCTAGGTTCACAAATTCTGCACACCCTTTCTTGGCACTAAATGGGCACCACCTCCAGTGTGGCAGTGTTTCAGCCCATGCCGCAGAGAGATCATGCGCTCGCTTCAACCACATGAAGACTGGCATGCGCAAAGGAATTCCCTCATTTGCATAGCGCCACTCCCACAGTACAATTATGGAATGACCTTTGAGGAATGTACATCAGTTACAAGACCGGGCCTAAATGCGCAGTTCTAGAAAGAACATTACAGCCAATCGGTAATGCTTCGTGCCACCTTCAAAGTGCAGACTACAGATGCGAAGATTACGAAATCCTTAGGTACTCTTTAGTAACTACTGCATCACAACAAAAACAAGAACCGACAAATCTATTAGGTCTTCTGACCTTGGCAAGCTGGTGTGAAAGCCATATACTTTTAAATGAAAAAAATAATTAATAGCGCTTAATTAATAAAAAAGTATAAGTGCATCCTAGCAGGTAGGTGTATTTAGAACACAGCGAGAAACTCTTACTAAATTTAATGCACATCAAAGAAAATAATATTGTATTTGATACAAAGTAATGCACTTTTGGCTTTGAATTTCAGAAACCTGAAGGCATGGTTTAAAAACATAAAGATGACAAAAACACAAAAAAGATAAAGAATGGAAAGGAAGAAAAACAATTGGCAAAGTAAAGTATTGGCCCATCATCCCTGGACTTGAAGTGCGCTTGTTTTTCAGGTGGTTGTGCAAATGTGAACAAGAAAACATTGATAAGGCAGCCAATGGCTGAAGTGGGCGGACCCTTTAGTCCATTGTTGATGAGATGAGTGAAATCAAAATGTGAATGACACTTGAACAGACTAATGGATACAGAGGATTAACCCAAAGCCCTTGTATGTGTGTTTCTATGCATATATTTCATATTTATGCTTTTTTTTTTAATTACATGAGGCTGGTAAAAAAGATAAAGCTGTATCCCGCCAGACCTAAAAACAATGTTCACCCAACTGCTTGACCCTAAAAATCTTCCACTGAATATTCAAACCTTGTCCTACCAAAAGCATTTCCCAGAACCCTTAGGTGAGACACTGGCAGCTACTCCAACAGAAAAACAGCTTTCACAAGAGCATCTGACAGCTCCCAGATGTTTCACCTTACAAACAATTACTGAACAAATATGGCTGGAACAAATATGGATATTTCAGATGTTTATGAGTTCCAGGAAGAGATGTTCAGATGCCCAAAGTATCTCTGCGGTTTCTCAGAACTAAATACATTGACCCTTCCTGCGAATGTCTGCGTGTGTGGCAGAGATGGGGACGGTCCTAGCTCCCAGGCACAGACAGTATCATAAGGGCACTTACTTTGAGATCTCAATCTCATTACAGGGACATGGGGGCGGTGGACGCTTCTGCCCTTGAGTAATAAAGGCTTTAGCAAGTGCCAAAATCAAATCTAGGCCTCGACAGTCAAGATCGCATGGAAAATAAAGTGCAGCTCTGATGGAGCCAAAGGTGTAAATGGTTTGCCTTGGCTTTGTTTAAATCAAATAATTTAATTTGCAAGTGTTATTCAACAAGTGCTACTTCACACCATTATAAACACAAGCACTAGAGCACACGCAAGAAGTTCTTCAAGGGGGAATCATAAATGCCACAAGAAATAAGAATATTCACAAGAGTTTGTGGTTCTTTTTTTTGCTTTATAGGTGAAAGTGGTTCTCCTTGCAGAGGAGATCCAGAGAACATGAACACAGCCGACACGTGTTTCGTCAGGAGAGGGTGGCAAACCGTGACTCATCAGGGCTGGGGGTGATACAAAAAGATGTGTACAGTACTGGTAGAATAAGTAAAAGTCAACAAAAAGGGCAGCTATAAACCCTAAGTGAGTAGAAAGAACACCTCTTGTGAGTGGAAACCAAAAGGGGGGTTTGTTGGTTTTGCCTTGTTCTAGCAGCACCGCTCCTAATTATCTATTTCTCTCTACACCCAACCGCTACTTGAAGAGAGCCATAAGTTTCTGAATACTCCAAAAACCTTTCGCAGGACTTGCACTACTTTACACCATTATTTTTGGATGACTGGAAAGAATCCATAAGGCTTCGGTGTCAGATCCTGTTTTTGGGGCTATGGGTGATACTGAGCCTCAGTTGTGGGGTGGTTTGCCTCCGATGTCCCGTGATGTTTACTACTATGGCAATGACGCAGCGGGTACACCTCTCTCGGTCACACTTCGTGGATGCAGCCGCACAAGTTGCTGGTACCGCGATTCCCGACACAAACCGCTCATCTGTAGAGTGTGCTCGGCCATTTCCTTGAGCACACGGATTGCTCTAGTCATCCTTTGTTTTTTGATGGACTCTCACATCGCCACGGTTAAGATGTTTCTGGCTCTCCCTGGACAGTCACGCCTCCTGTAGGGATGGCAGGCTCCTTCCCTCTCTCAGAAGGCAAGCTGGCTTCCAGGTGTTCAGGTCAGGGGACAGCTTTTTCCTTCCAGGGAAGACTCCGGCAGATGTACCATCACCTCTGAGAAGAGCTGGCTGTCTGGCAGACACCAGCCCTCACTACAAAGCATTTCTATAAGTACTCTGTGGAGGAGTATCTTCTCAGGTTAAAAAGCACTTGGAACTTGAACCACAAGGTAGTCAGCGGTTAACACTTTTATACAGTGAAAGCTAACAGAAGATGTGGATTCCAAGCCTTCACTTTCAGAACTTTTTTGGGGTGGTCCTCTTTTTAATTGTCCTCTCGAGGTTATTCTCCTGACACAGCTTTTGTGTACAATGATGATCTATACAGCAAGGTAGTATCCAGCCTGGAGCACCTATAGTAGAGGCACAAAGAGACGTGCGCTTTCTCGCTCTCTGCACCGGGCAAACTCAAACAGCAGCCACGTTGAACAGTGATCTGAAAGAGACAAAAGGCAGGCCTCACCTAAAGGAGCATTATCTCCCTGAACGACAGTCGCACACTTCACCCCCTACCGTTCAACAAACGGCAGCACTCAAGAAGGCCAATCCGCAGCTCCTCTCTACAACAGGGCCTAATAGATTTTCTAAACTAGCCTTGTCTCCTCTTGGCTCAATTCAATGTCGAGGTCTCCTCGCTTCTGCAATGTCAGCGATAAACTTCCACCGACTGGAAAAACAACTGCAGCACCATCTTCTGCATAAGAACAGGCCCAGGGCTTCCAAACTGGAACCCCCAATCCTCCATTACTCATACACACAATGCATGTACCACACAACCCACATATATATACATTTATACCATGCACTTGGGATGTTAGTGCTAGAATCTGGGTTAGCGCATAGCAATTGAACTTTTCACAAGAAAGCCAGAAGACGTCCATTTCAGTAACACAGGTAACAGGTCTGGTCAGACCTACCGAGCCACAAAACACAGGATGCTGCAACCAACGCCCTACATGCTAAATACCTGTTAAACTAATCAGGACACATGCGGAATGAAGACATGTGTTGCCCAAGCAGTGACCCCTCCGGCACGCTTGAAGTAGAGGAATTTACCCTCCCAGTCGGGATGAGGCCGCTGCCATCCCGAGAGAATCTACTGATAAACAGCTGGTGATCATACTGCACCCTAGTAGTGACTACAAAAAGTACCCGTAATAGAAGATGACATTCCCTTCGGTATGGGATTAGGATGCTGCTACTGAGTGAGTCGGTGAGCTTCATGATTAACCCTTGGAGTTACCCGACGATGCCCTGCGTCAAGTATTGACTACACTGACTGCCCTGATCTACAACGGGAAGCTTGACACCATCCTGGTACTGAGGTTGTCCTCCCGTCCTGAAGAAGACCCGCAGGCTGAGGCCCCCATTCATCCCAAAGCATTAAGCCGCGTCGAAACGTTGACGCCCTCATAACCCCTCTTGGACCACACATATCCCTAATTTGTGAAAACGTGCGACACACGGAATTGTATTTCGTTACATTAGTGATAAGGAACTATGTTTGAATACTAAATGTGGCCAAGAAAAAAGTGACTGGAATCGTTTTTAAAATAATCACCAACTTTTTGCTCTTTCCACTCACCCTTTCAATTCTTGAGCACCTCGCTTTTGCATGTTCTTAGGAATATCCTCCTTATGTACCATAAAGTGTCAAAAATTAAATGAACCTCTAAGTTAATGTTGAAATTTGGTGGAATAAAAATCTTTATTCTCCGAAAGTGAGTTTGGGTTGTTGCATTTTCAGTCTATTGATTGTATACAATACTGTGAGCAATTGACGTGAATGCTCGAAATAAGAAACTTATGACTATAGGCTTGCTTTGTTCTATCTTAAATATTAGGTCTAGGACCACTGTATGTCATGGCTTAAGTCTGATTTTAGGGGGGCCTTTGACAGTATAGACAGAGGCACAAGGTGGGCAAAATTGTCAAATTGGAACAACTACTTTAAACTTATTAAATCTATTCACACCCTTACTCCAAGGCACGTGTGTTCAGATAAAGTTTGGAAACAATTCCTTAGGGGTGCGTCCGTGCAGTGCGCACTTTTTATTCAGCCTACAGATATCAGGAGACAGTATGAGTGCCCCCCAATGTAGATGGAAGCTCCTTGTTGATACTGCAGTACGCTGAGGATACTGTTTTGCTCGACTTAACGAAAAGAGGAGTTCAACATACTCTTAATAGTTATGGCGCCTAATGCAAGGAAAACCATCTGACAATTGACCATGTAAAATCAATGTTGTAGTATTTAAATGACATCAAGTTAAGACTACTAGATGGTTCCTCCAAGGAGATAAGATTAAATATCCTCTGACATATATTTAGTGGTGGGCTATCGTGAAATGGGATCACACCGTGCTCATGTAGCTGATTTAATTTCTTGTTCTACTCCATTAAATGTTCCTATGAACCATCTATCTTTGCGTCCTTCAGGTCCATCTTTAAAACCTTTGTTAAAGACGGGAGGAGTTCAATTTCGCCCAACCTTTAAATAGGGGTTGGACGCTTTCCCTGGGAAACCTGGCTTAGGGTTGGACCGCACCCAACGTCAAGTGCTTTGAACTGTTTTTGGCCTATGAGCCAACTCCAGTGATCAGCATGTCAGGCTGGAGTATTGTCTCCTGAAGCAGGCCTTGGCGCTTTATGGCACCGGTCTACAGTGTTGGTTCTGACCCAGCAGCAGAGGAGGGTACGGTAAGAGAAAAACGTAAACTTTATAAACACTTACCTAATAACTTATGGATTAAAAGTTTAGTAAGGTGCTCACTGAGTTTGAATGCAGTGAAGTCTGTGTCTTGTAGCCCCCAAAGGGATTTTATACTTATATTAAAAGGTCCTTACCTCAAAAAATAAAGGTTATCATGTTTAATAATGATTTAAATACATGTAAAGGAATTCACCAAAGCAAGTTATTTATTAATTCTTATCAACAGGAGCAATATCATCCTATCAATTCAAATCCTTTCTGTTGAATTGGTGAAATAGAGTAAGGACTCGTGTTACAGGCTTGGTTTGTTTGATCTGGGAGCAAAAGGCAGCTTCAGATATTATTGAAAACAAGCTTTTGTGCCAATTCTGTACTTGCGCAAAGAAAAGGTAAACGTGAGAAAAAATATTCTGCATAGATATGCTAAGTATGCTGGTTCTAGCAAGGGAAAATTATCACACAAGGAGAAAAAAATACTCACGGGCATGCAAAATCAGGATGCACTTTGCAACGCGTGAGAAGGGTGAAAATTGTGAACTTTGGTGAAGAAAAAAAAACTTTGCACCCCCCTATTTGAGATCAATGGGCCCGATTCACAGAACTAACTTAAGACAAAATCCTAAACTTACTACTTTTGGTATTGACAGAAGTCAGGATTTTATCTTAAGGTAGACTTAAGACAGACTTAAGTTAGGATTTGGTCTTAAGTCTGTCTTAAGTCGGTCTTAAGTTTGTCTTAAGACAAACTTAAGACAAAATCCTAACTTCTGTGAATACCAAAAGTAATAAGTTTAGGATTTTGTCTTAAGTTAGTTCTGTGAATCGGCCCCAATGTTCTTTCCTCCTCTCGTCCATCAGAACATTTTGTCAGGTCCTTTGTATCTTATGAACTTGCAAAGAGGTGGAAATCCCTGTTTGAGATTGGTTTATACCCAATAACTTTAAGAATATGCTAAAAGCAGATGTTTGTGTTAGTAAACTTATAAGAAGAACATTGAACTTCAATGGAGGTTTGCATCATGGCTCATTGCCCTGCTGAAGGCAGGTAAAGGGAGAGCAGAGAAGAGAGAAACTACAGGCTGCCAGGAAGGCCACTAAGGTGTTGAAAGTAGCAGCCTGAGTCACCCCTTCAAGAACTCAAACCTGCAACATGCAGGACACAGACATTTGTGCAGGAGCCGCTGTCCCCAATAAGCGATCTCACCTTGCAGACTTAGGGGACGCTGTATAAACATAACCCCTCCATGATGAGAAAAAACTATTTGCAAAACTGCAGTATTGCAACTAATGAAAATGGTTCTGGCAACTAACGAAAGTGCATCACAGGCTCACAATTTTCCTGTACATCCTGATTTTAGTAGATGTACTGTTCTGACAATATTTATTTGAGTGCACGTTCTATTTAACTACCGATGCTCTGAAGTATTAAAAAACATGGGTGTTTTGCCTTGTTTAAGGTTTAGTGGATGATTTATTACAGTAACGCTTTAGACTGTGTCTTGAACTGTTCTAGGTCCATGACAAACTCAGTATATACATGAAATACATATATATCAGCTTAAAAGCTTCAAAAGAATGTATTTCTTTATTAGATACTTTCCTGTTGTTCATCAGGTTTCTTTGAACCTAAATTTAGTTCAATCCCTCAGCATACAATCTCTCCTGCAGATCACACGGTTATCTTCACAGATGTCCTTACGCCCTTTCTCCCGCTCAGCAAACTCTCTGATCGAACCATTGAAATGGGTGGATTGATTTAAGTGACCCTTATATGTCCTCCCCTCTTCTAGGGGTGTGTAGAATTAAAATTACATCATATGCATGCTTGTAGATTGCGAAAATAGGGGCATATATACAAGCCCCTATCGCCACCACAACATCACTTTTTCTGACGTTGTGGTGGCGATAGAGGCATAGCCGTATTTACAAGGCAGCGTTAAGCCACTTAATGTGGCTTAACGCTGCTTTGTAAATAAGCCCCCCTTTCACGCTGTGCTTAGCTTGAAAGGGGTGGGCAATGGATGTTGCGGTGGGAGTTCCACCACCACACCCATTGATTCTCTTTCTGCCCCCTATGTGGGTGGTGTAAATAGGAGGCAGCGCCACAATTAACCCCTTCCAGGCTCATGAAGAGCTGAGCTCGTCAAGAGTTGCGCCGCTCGCATGCTCATGACGAGCTCATCATGTAACGCGGTAAATCGAAAAAAGCCGCACAGCGCAAAAATGACTGCAGCACGCATGCGGTTAAGACCAGGGAACACCTACTCTTAAGTTGGTGAAACGAGGAGAAATTCTTTATTTCTCCTCGTTTTTGCTTTTTCCATGTGTGCCGCCTTGTGCAGCACACATGGAAAAAGCAAAACACCAGTGATTTATGTGTAGGAAGGTGTCCCTTCCTGTACATAAACAATCTGTTTAAATAATGTCATGTTGTGACTTTCATGGGTGCTGCATGAAGCTGCACGCATAAAAGTGACAAAATGGCATTTTAGGATTGTTTATGTGCAGGAAGGTGTCCCTTCCTGTACATAAACCATCCTCCCCAGCACGCAGACACCCTTGCACTATGGGGCAAGGATGCCTGTGTTGCCTGTGTTGGCGCTAGGCTGCTAAGTGTAGCGCCAGCACAGGAGGAAACGCAAGGCTGCACCATATTGTTGAAAATATGGAGCAGCCTTGTGTTTCAACAGTGCTGGTGTCAGGCGTTAAGCCATGACGGCTAATGCCTCTGTCCTCCACTTCCTTGTACATATGGCCCCTAGTTGGGATGCAAAGGAACGCTGACCAATGAGCGGGAGCCCAAGAGGATCACATAGGTCATCTATATTGAATCAGTTACCAGAGAAGTAATACTCTAGAAGGATATATCCTCCTTGCCGAGATGTGTCTACAAACTCTTTCTGAACTGGAGGAGGGTTGAAGAAGGTCTGCTGTTGGCAGGGATATGTAAATGTATGTAAATGTATTGCGACTTATATAGCGCACGTATCACCCGAAGGTATCAAGGCGCTTGCTTAGGGAACCCGTCCTGGTATTCCCCTGTGAGATACCCCGGCAGGGTATCCACAAGGTGAAAGCCAGGCATCCCGCCGCGAGGGGCCGTAGTGGAGATTAAGCAAGCTATTGCCCAGAGTCGCAGAGTGTGACCCTGTGAGTCGAGTAGGCACCGGAGCGAGAATTGTCGAGTCCGTGGAATTTTTTTTTTTTTTGAGCCCGAGACCCGCCGAGGCGGGGAATCGAACCCTAGTCCACGGCCGATCTCAGCTTCCAGGTCTGCCGCCTCTACCCACTGAGCCACGCTGATCTTACGTACATCAACAGACAAGACCTCTCTTTCTGCTCTTTTCGACTCTTAAGATCCCAAGGTTGTATGCTCTTCCAAGTGCCCAGAATTTACCGGGCACGCATGGGAGGTAGATCCTTTAAATACTTGGCCAGCAAACAATGGAATGCTCTTCCCTCTGAGCTCAGAATGGAACCTTCTGAATTATTTTTTTGCCAAAAACTAAAAACCCACCTGTTCCCGAAAGTATGAGCCCCTTATTAGTTCCATTTGACTATTCTCCCCCAGCTTCCCAACATCAGCCCAGTCCTTGTTCATAAAGCGCGGGGACACACTGTTTTCTAGTGTAACCAGGAGCTATATAAAAGGCTTTTTATTAATATTTTATTATTGCACTTTTTCCTCTTTAGTCTGGTGGTAATTTGGCTTCTCGTGTGGTGTTATCTGCCTACAGTAGTTAGTTTCATGCCCAGGTACACTGACGTGTCATTTCTGATTGTCTGTATGTGATATGGTTGGTTATAGACGCGAGGCAGGCATGGAGGGGGAACCAATGTAGCAGCTTCGGTGTTTGGGGTATGTGCCAGAATTTCTTCGAGCTCCTGATATGATAGCCGTGGCGTGTCAGATGTCTCCGTGAGGTGCCAGAGTAGCTTCAGGTAGGTCACGGAGCTCAAGCGCGAGAGGGCTAGGGATTGCGAAGTAGGTCTGAAATCAGTTTTGAGGTGGGAGAGGTGGTACCCTGCTGTTTTGATTTTCTTGGTGAGGTTTGATTTGAAGGCGAGGTCTGTTTAGAAGGTTAATCCAAGTGATTTTGCGTTGCCTGCCAGCTGCGGGTGAAGCCATCTTGGTTCATGTCAGAAAGCCTGGTTCGGTGTGTTGTTCTCTGGAGGTCTTCAAGATTAGGTGGAACTCTGTTTTTCTGTGCGTTGTGAATTAGGCTTGAAGGAGGAACTTAACATTCAATTATCTTGAGGCTGGTTTTCAGTTGCGGACTGTCGTGGCTGTG
This sequence comes from Lissotriton helveticus, assembly GCF_964261635.1. Lineage (NCBI taxonomy): Eukaryota > Metazoa > Chordata > Amphibia > Caudata > Salamandridae > Lissotriton > Lissotriton helveticus. The sequence continues at coordinate 1,239,178,613 of NC_136070.1, forward strand.
CTTATGGATATGAGAATTTCCAGGCAGATGTTGAGAAGGTTGAGAGGGAGGATGGATCCCTGTGGTACTTTGCAGAAGATGCGGAATCTTGGAGATCATGTCCGTATGAAGCGCTGAGACAGAAGGTGACCGGTTATGGGAGCGTGTCACAGAAGCCCATGTGTGTTTTCCAGAGTGTGGACTGATGCTTGGTGGTCAAAGGCGGTGTAACAGGTGAGGCCAATCATAAGGCAGTGGTTGTTTCTATTGTTGATGAGGCGGATATGGCCAACTGATGAGTCTGCATAGAGGAGAAGTTGGCATCTAAGTGAGTATCTGTGTGCTAGTGAGTGGAAGATGGATGAGGCGGGATGTGTAGCAAGAGTGTTTGTGTGGTCTGTGGGTGATTGCGGGTATGCTCCATACTGCTGAGTTTGTGAGACACATGATACTGAAGGCTTACTTGCAAGCCACAGGGTCTGTCCTCAGGCTCTTTCTGGACTCAACAGGCCTCGACAAGTGATGCTCTGGTCTGTGTCCACCTTTAGATGTGGACGTTTGCGTGGTCAGTCGCTTAGCAGGTTTGACTGATAAAGGGGAGAAAGCTTGGATTAGGCAGGCTGGTGGAGCGTGGCTGCTGATGTCACCAGGGGAGGTGCCAGGTGTTCCAGGGTCATCTTTAGTCTAGGGGTGTTGATTGACCATATTACTGGACCCAGGTTGTGGGAAAGAAGATATCGAGTCCAAATTGGGGAACCGGCAGAGAGATGATGCTCATGTCACCAGTGAAGCCTATGGGAGTTCTAGGACCATCATCTGCCTAGTACCAGGTGAATGGCAAATATAGAAGACCAAAGCCAAAGCAACAAGGTTTGCAGTATGAATTCAATAGGGAAGACTGGGCGCTGCTGCTCATGTCACCTGCGGAGGCCGAAAGGTATTCTGGAATGACTCCGTAGCTTTATTAACCTTCATTAGACACTACTCATAAAATTCCTAGGTGAATTACAAAACATTTTAAACTTACATAAAATTGTAAGTTTACTTTTGTGAATCAAATTCTATGTGTTTGAAGTCTACCTCCACAGACCTGGATCCATGGCTTTCTTTATAGGTGCCCAGGTATGGATGACGTATCCCTAATGGCGTATCCATAAAAGAGACAGGGATATCCTACATAAAAAGTTATACTGCAATACATTTAATCTGTCATTCCGGGGGGGTTTTGAGGAATATCAGATGGGTAGGTCCCACTCAAAAACCAACCATTCCCTACCCGAGTATTTTCTAGTCAAGTAGATCACATTTAGACGTTTCTATTAGCGACTTGTTAACCAGTCCCGTCACCGCTCATGCAACACCTCATTAGGTGGACGCTCTGCAGTTATCAGCCCTACCTGAAATATATCTTGCCTATCACAAATCTATAAGACAAGGGTGTATGTCAGAATATGGGTGTATGTCAGAATGTACACAGAAGTATTGTCCTAAATAAATATTTGTCCTCAATTATTGTTTACAAAAATATTCCACTGGGTGTAGATTTACTATTATCAACGCTAATGTGGCAATATTTTTGTAGATGCTATTTAAGGTACGCTCTTAATGTCAGACAATATTCTGACAAGGATATCCTGGTACCACACCTAACACAGACATTTCTAAAAGGTGTCTCAAACAGATCATTAAAGGTTCGCATTACACTGTTTTCAAACAGGTTGTCCACTCTGGGTATCCCAGCTCCAAGTCACAACTTTGTCTGTGTCCCCAATGACTAGATGACTTTGAGAAGCTGGTGTTGGCTTTGATATTCTTCTCAGGCATCTTTCCCAACGACAGGGGCAGAGCGAATCAACCCTGCTAGGTGTTCTCAGGTGCTGTATCATGTTGTGCAGAGCTCTGCCACCAGCCACAAGTTGAACAGTTTGGTCACTTTCTCAGACAGCCCCCTGAATATCCATGAAGTTAGGCTGCCTGGTCACAGAGCTCTGGGTCCAGCACACCCAGTCCACCTGAAGCTGGTGGAAGTGACGCTGGTGGTAAATTTTATAACGCTATTTTGTGCCGTCCAGCACTCCACATCAATGAAGCAAGCAGAGTCCTACTCCTTAAATTTAATTGGCCGTAGTACTCAATGCCAGGTTTGTAAAGTTCTAAAGCAGGCTTGGGAGCACCACCATCTTGGATAGTGCCACTCAACCCGCGAGTGGGAGTCGTCAACATGGCACACAGAAAACAGAACTTGACTGGTTCCTATCTCATCACTGTCTCACCTGGAGTTCATTATTAAAGAGCTCTTGCGGCAGCCCTGGGATCAGACGGGATATGTCCCGCTTGACCAGCAGTCCCATGACCCCTCCAGACACTGCGGTGTTTGTAACCGTCGGCTCTTGATCAGCCATGTCAATTGAGATCACATCCACTTGACCATTTATCAGGCAAAGTTTGTCAGCTTCACACAACTTTACAGCAAAAATTAAAACTTTGCCAACTTCATGAAGTTTTTCTAAGTCAATGAAATGTTTTAAAAAGCCCCTGAAGATGGCATAAGTAAAGTTCGCTAACGTACACAGCCCGGCCACACTAGGCATAACAAAAGCCACTCACAAAGACAAGGCCTTCCCAATTGCCTGCCACACCCCTACATCCTTTCATCCAAGGGGTACAACATCCATTCCTCCAAGTGAACCATTTTATTTCAGCATAATTGCTTTACTGCTAGCAACTCTGTTTCTTAAAAACAGAAGAAAATGTACGGCACAGCTGAAGGATGCCATTAAGACTCATATATAGCTATGATCCACAACCATCCCTTACTCTTAACACAAACCGAATCAGCTAAAAAAAACTAGAAAAGGCAGCCCTGAAAGGTCTGGAATAGGCCAAAAGCGTTCAGGTTTTTTCAATGCTTCTTTTCTTTTATCATGGTTGTTGCAAAACTGTATTGTTGTGGAAGCTGCTGGGCCGTCATCAATTTAAATAAAACATATTGGCCAAAAGCAAAAATATTTTTGTCTCAAAAAGCAGACCTTGCTACAGAAGTTTCTGGCACTTATGGGAACTACTTTGTGGGTGGAAGTGCCCCTTGTGAAAGGGAAGAATGCCATCACTGAAGCTGAAGTTAGCTAATGGCTGAAGTGGGCTGATCCATTGCCCCATGCTTTACTCTGTAGTGGGTGGAAGAAAAATGGGAATGACAGAATAACAGACCAATCGATGAAGAGAGTTGGCTGAAAGCCCCTATAAGTAAGTACATAATACAAATAATGCTAGTAGAATCAAAACATCTTGGCTGAACCAGTCCTAAAAAATACAAGCAGGCAATAAAAAACACAACTTTTAAATGTGCTAACCAAGGTAACTTGTTGATGGTTTTAAAATATTTTCACTTTGCGTTCTAGGCCCAATTATTCCTATAAATGTGACAGTGATATTATGTGAGGGACAAAATGTGAAAATGACTTCTTTCCATATTTATATGTGTGATTCAATTAGTGCTCTCAAATTTCGCGCAAGCAATTAGGGGCGGCTTCAGATGCCTAATAAAAGCATGTATGACCAGAGATGTCAGACACAGTATCACTTGGCTACGTTTTCCTGATGTGAAGTTAAGGGGTTTGAAATATAAGTGACATAAATGAGAATGCACAGCACCTCCAAGCAACCTAATTAATTACTTATCATTACTGACTGACAGATATACCTGCAGACATTCACATGGGTGCAGAGATTTGTATCCCTATAACGAGCTAATCAAGAGTTTAATGTAGGGCTCGAGTCAGGGTACCACGCGGGTGGACGGCGTCCCCCCCCACTTATTTTACCAGGAGCTCGATAACTGGAGCAAATGGAGCCACACATTCACTCTTTGGCCTCTCTGGGGCAAGATCAGAGCTCATTCAGAACACTGCTCATGGGCTGGCTTCTCTGATGCAATCGCATCTAAGGGGTGAGCGAGGGGAGGCAAGGAGTCTGATGGTGCAGGCCACCTTTTGTGATGTCACTTCCTGTCGTGACATCAGCGTCCCCCCACTTCTTTTTTTTAGGACGTGTGCCCTGGTTTAATGTTCCATCTGCATTCACCATGGAAGCAGCGATGATTCTAAAAGTTAGAACCTGTTTAAACTAGACCTCAGGCAAGAGACGGGTTACATTTTCAGTCCCCATGGCAGCTGTGATGATGTTTCTGTAAGAACTTGTTAAAACTAGACCCCATGCCAGAGGAGGATTACATCTGCAACCACCATGGCCGCGGTGATGCTTCTGAAAGTTACAGGGTTGAGTTTAGAGTGGACATCATGCTTGTGACTACCTGTGGCCCAGGGCTGAAGCCGGTCAAAGTTCTAGGAAACAGTTCAAACCAGACCTTATGCTTCAGAGGGGATTTATGTGTACGATCAGACTTTGAAAAGCAAAAACTAAGGACATTCCACCAACGTGGGAGTGCGTTTGCAATTCTGCATCAAGTGAGAGGCAAAAAATCCCTTAATTAACAACATTCACCAACATAGAAAACACAGGCAGCGAGGAACTAAAGGATAAATAAGTAACTTTTACACACAGTGAGATCTGTGCTAATTAAATTCTTTTCTGCTGAGGGCTGCTATATAATGCTGCAGTAGAGCACATGAAAACCTGCCACTCTCTTGTGTTCAGATGTCTGTGTGAGCCTGGGCTAGTTTAACCCATTCGGTGCTGATGACGGCTCCTGGACGTCATGAGTTACGGTGGGCGTGTGCTGATGACGGCCGGGAGCCGTCATGACCACGCCCGCGATCGGAATGTGCCGCACAGGCGCAGAATTCCGGCCGCAGCCAGGGGGTTAAGACAGGCATCACTCTGGAAAAGGTTTGTATTAACTGTCCCTCACACCTGAGGCTGAAGATCCAGCACGTGGCCTAGCATCCTCGGCTTTCGAATAACAGATTATCTTTTATCCACCCAGCACGGTTAGCTTTTTTCTAATCAGAAGAATAATTTGAAAAGTGACGGACACTAGCAATCAGAAAACACACGATTGCCAATAGACATTCAATTTGAAACAAACATTGGCAATGCCAATAAGTCTGCTTTATGAAGAAAAATGCACTTTGTGTCATTGATGGGCTTAGGCACTCCATAAGTCATCATCCATGCATCCATTCATCCATCCAATAACTCATTCTTGTCTTCAACCTCTGACGCAGTTGCAATAAAACATACACAGACTCAACAAAATATACAAGATAAATTAAAAATAGACACGTAGAAAAAGGAAAACATGCTGTCATCTAAACTTGGTGGGCACATGCTTGCAATAACAAAAGTAAACATGGCAACAAGAGTCCATCTTGCCGAGTTATTGTACATAGTCTACTGTTGTATTTAAGTTCCAGCATTTAGAACTAAAGTGTTGGCCATCTTGGAATGGTAAGGCAATAATTCACTATGGACAACACCATTCCATAATGGTCTCCTAGTTTAAAAGAAGTGGCCACGTGAGATGCAGCACTCTGCAGATGAAATGAGAGGCAAGCAAATGGCCCACCAGCACTGCCTGGACAGCTGTAGAGTCCTCTTACGAAATAATAAAATAATACAAAGAAGAGAAGTTAGGAAATGAAAGGGAAACTATAAAGGTAGAAAATTGAAAACTAAAGATAGATATGCACGTGTGTTCGGAAAACGCTGTCATTCACAGGGCAAGAAAGCCAATGACTGATGTGGACTTACGCAGTAAGTGGTCATGGATCGTAGCAGAGTACTAATGACCCTTAGGCAGAGAAATGGTAGAACAAAGCTGGCCCAAAGGCCCTCTATGTATGAATGTATAGGCATGTATGTGAATGTATGTAATATTAAATGATTTTTTTTTTTACAAGATTCTGTCAGGCAGCTAAGCAGGGATTCCAGCAAGAAATATTACACTGCAGATCTACTACCCCCAGGGGTTGTCAGAGGCAGTAACCAACACCAAAATCCTTTCCTACAAAGGAGATCTGAGACATTTCATGGAACAAAATATCTATCTGTAGGCGTCAGTGCAGAAAAAAATACAAATTCAACCGTAAATGCCTATTGATGTTAACATATGCTTTTCAAACTCAATTAGTCAAGTCTACTGTATTTATCATAACATTTCAATATAAACGGATCAGACCTGTGGCATCTGAAATATGTTTTCCTAGTGAACCAATCAGGCATCAGGCTGTTATAAGTGATGTATCACCCTGACCAACTGAGGCCTGCTGAAGCTGAAGCTTTCCCACAAGGCAACCATCAAGCACCAGTCATAAAATAACATAGAATACAAAATTACAGCTGTCAAAGCAAAGCACAATATTATTCCTCCAAGAGGGCCTGGCAAGGATTCTGACAGTGCATATCTTCTACACCCACGGTCTGTCCGAGGAGATAACCGCCACCAAAACCTTTGCCTAATACATTAATCCTACTACTAATGTATCTGTAAGAGTCCATGTAGAAGAAATGACGTTATGTGGCTTAAATACAGAAATAACACGCCACCCTTAAATGCCTATTGACTTTAGCATTTAGATTTCACAATAAATATGACAGAACTATTACCTTTATCAGACCTTATTATAACTGTGAATCAGGCCTATAGCCTTTATCATTAACGTGTCACCATAACCAACTCAAGCCTACTGTACTGAGAGTAAGCCTTCCACAAGGCAACCATCAGGCATAGAGCTACAAAAGTGAGAATGTAGTCAAAATTATAATTATCAAAGCAAAATACAACTATCTCTCCTAAAAGAGTCCGCCAAGGATTATTGTAATGCATATCTTCTATCTCTGCAGTTTGTTTGGGTGGATCACTAACACCAAAACCTCTGCCTACTAGAGTAATCTGTGAAATTTCATGTAACAAAATACTTGCTGTAGACTTTAGTACAGTGTAATCCATCATTAACCCGTTGACCGTGGCGTGAATTATGCCGCAGTGCTGGCGAAAGAATGAGTGGGCGGGGTTCAGACGGCCCCCGGCCGTCCTTCGCACACGCCCACTGTGACGTCGGACGGCCGGGGCCCGTTCGACGCTTGCAAAGGGTTAAAGGCCAATTATATTTAACACATTCTCACAAAGCAAACCTTCTATATCCTTGGTTTGTCACGTGGAGTAACCAACGCTGAATCCTTGCTTACTGTGGTGACCTATGAGATTCCATGTAACGAAATACCTATCTGTATGCTTTAATACAGTAATTACAATCCACACTTAAATGCCTATCAACTTTAAAATATGCTTTTCCCAATAAATATGTCAGTCCTAGTGCCTTTAATAAAACACTCCATGATAAATAGATCAGTCCTTTAGCCATGATCATTGGCTTTGCACCATGACCAGCTCAGTCCTGCTGTATTGGGTATAACCTTTGCCACAAGGGGACATTTTAGGGGAAGCACAGAAATGCGTCCCAATCAGATCCTGTACTCAGGAGAACCAACATGTGGGCGGAACCTAAGCCCCACTCGCTGTAGCACTCTGAAAACTCTTTTCTGTTGATCACATAAGATCAGAGATAGCTCCCATGTCTAAACATCCATGTAGATTAGCGTAGCCCTGGGCATCCCATAGTACTCTCAAAAAACAAACTACAATCAAAGTCTGATGTTAATGATGAAAGGGGACGGGTGCTGGGCCTGCAAGGCATTTCTCATGACTTCCCCCCCTCCCTTCTATGCTGCTGCCAGAGAAAAACAAACACTGTAAAGGATCTAGTTATCCAAGACAAAGAATTACGACGTCATGTGTGTGCTCCTGAATATTCAAGCTCAGGCAGCCATTCTGCTGCTGGCTCTGGCAGCTGGATAAATAGCTGTGAGGAGGTGAAGCACTATTTTTTTCCTGTGGAAGCACACTACTTCTTCCTAATCAAGACATGTACTCCTGGCTCCTAATAGGTTGGTGGAGCCGAAGCCCCTCTCTGTGGTCTTCCTGAAAGCTCTTTTTTAGGTTGATCACATTACGTCTGGCGACAGCTCGGCTGTAAAGACAGACCTAAAAGAGCCCAGCAGAGAGTGTACGAGACAGTGGAGGAAATGAAATAGGGCCCGATTCACAGAACTAACTTAAGACGAAATCCTAAACTTACTACTTTTGGTATTCACAGAAGTTAGGATTTTGTCTTAAGTTTGTCTTAAGACAGACTTAAGACAGTCTTAAGACAAAATCTTAACTTAAGTCTGTCTTAAGACAAACTTAAGACAAAATCCTAACTTCTGTGAATACCAAAAGTAGTAAGTTTAGGATTTTGTCTTAAGTTAGTTCTGTGAATCAGGCCCGGTGTGTTGAAGAAAAATATCCCAGTAATGACTACGCGGGCTATATAACCTGAGGTCAAAGTTAACGGGAGCTTCTGGGACCGTTTTTCACTGTTAAAAATCAGTTCCTATTTTTTAGGAAGAGGAAAAGCATTAAAGCGCTTCAATGCCTCGCCAGGGGTGGTAAGCGCTATATATATATACACATTTACAATTACCCGGATTGGGCACCAGCACAGAGGATGAGGTCTCTTTAGACACACTTTGTTTCTGCTTCTGACATTATACCTGGAGTGTGGGCCAGAAGGAGGTTCCTGTCCGTTGCTGGGTAACTGCCACCTTAATTCAGACCTGGATTCTAACAGCACTTTGCATCATGGAACTTGTAGATGTTGGCTTTTTTACATTCTTTAGCTATTGGAACGTGAATATTTAAACTCCTAGCTATTTGTATCCACACTGGTAAACCTCACGCATCCTCATGTGTCATCACCCTCATTGCCATCACAGCTTTGCATCCATATTTTTGTTTTCTGCTTCTACCACTGCACATAGCACGGTCATTTTTGGTCTTCTCTCCAACTAAAGATGGCGGAGGCTCAAGACTAATGTTTGCAGAGGCCTACAAAAGGCTATTGTAAGAACCAGCTGTGTTTCTTCAATCGACGACCAGTGTTCTCTTTACAGCCACAGGCCTTTTGCAGCCTGCATATGGCTGTCTCCGCTGCCTGTGACTGTAGCACATGTCTCCTCGCCTCCCATCCTGCCTGATACCAGCAAATAACCTCTCACTGGTGCAGAGATGCTTTAAATATTTTCCATTGGACTGGAGCAAGCTGCCAGGAGCAGCTGTACTGCAGGGATGGGGGCCTGGAAAGGATGCAGCTGGTTGGCCACACACGCCTCCATACATATAAAAAAGGTCCTTGTTAATTTCTGTCGACCACATTCTAATTATCTTATCTGCCTAATGAAACCTTAATTTATTTCGCCCTGGCAGTCAGAGGACTTCTTCCCAAACCGGAACAAGCTGTTGCACAGCTGTTGCCACCACTGGTTCAGATGCCGTGACTGCATGTATTAAGTGAGAGCAACGAACTCTGGGTAGGCAGTGGGCAGTAATCATGAAGGTACATTGTATTGTACATAGACAGATCTTCTTACCCGTGACCTGGTTGCAAAGCGCTCTGATTTTTGGATCAGGTACCTGGGTGCCATTTTTGTGTGTGCTTTGTGGGGGGGAACAGCGCCGCACCCCCTACCCTCCATCAGCCTCAAAACGTAAATAATGCAAAAAGAACAGTTGATGGACAGAATGCAGAACAATGTCATACATTCATCCCAGTACAGAGATCTGGGCCTAAATCCATAGTGTGTTGCTCCCCATGCCATTCCAGTTTGAACCCAGCCATATGCATATCAGTCTTGACCTTGTGCCCAATGGTGAACAGTCCAGCCTGTACTGCCAGGCCAAGTCCTACCTGGGCTGGAAACAAGCATCCTAGGACCGGTTTCGTCTTTCAAAACTTAAATAAAACAATAATAAAAGTGTTTATTATCATTTTATTTTTCTTTCAATAGCCGAGGCTTGGGGGCGGGGCCGTGACAGAGGGTGGGTGGTGGGCAGGGCACTGTTGTCAGTGCGCATGGCGGTTTGGCTGACTGTCTCAGGACGGCCAAACCATCATGCACATTAAAGCGCTCTCCAACCCCAGCTGCTTTGGAGAGATCAAACATAGGCTCCCAGTCTCACTTGAAGCACAAATGCTCGGCGCTCAGGCCAATCTTCACGCTGCTTTCAGCATCATGAACAGAATTGCTTTAATTCTTACTGAATAAAAAAATTAGCAAAAATTAAACAATTATTCAAACATTTGTGTCATAGCAGTTAAAGGAGAAAAAACGGTAAAAGAAAGAAACACCAATCATAATTAATCAAAGGAATATATTGAAGGAAAGAATCACTTTTTTTCTATTTACATTTTATAGTGTATAAATGACACTAAGAGGCTGTCACAAGTAATAAACAAAACGGCACAAATCCTAAGGGGACAAAGTGCAAAAAAGTGCGGGTTGTGAACAAGATATATCCCGTGATGCATTGCTGGTTAAAAATGATCATTCAGATGTCATCCATCCCTAGATACAGAGCAGAGAGAAAGGAACATAAGGACAGCCCGAATACAGGTAATGGGAACCTCCCATTTGGAAAGCTCTCCCGGTGCTGCTCAAACATTTGGTCTCAATGTTCGAGCAGCGCCGGGAGAGCTTTCCAACCGTGCCGCCCCTTGATGTGCTTCTTCACTATCATAGGCAAACCAGTGTTGGCCTTTACTCATCAACACCAGGAGCTCGCATGATTAAATCTTTCTATGAATCAAACTCACTGTGGATCATACCTTTAAGACAGTCGAGGTTCCCATTACATGTATTTGGGCTGTCCTTGTGTTCCTTTCCTCCTGAGGAAGACCCTCCATGGCTACTAACAATTTGCACACTTTTGGGTCGAAACGTCGACACGCTTGTCATAATCCTGACCCTACTCTCTCTGCTCCACGTCAAAAGAAAATTAAAATCCCAAGCGGATCAGAGATTTATGTATCTAGAGATGGATGACATCTGAAATATCATTTTAACCAGCAATGCATCACTGAATATAGTTGTATTTAGCTGTTTCTAACATTTTAGCCGTGGGTTTTAGAGTATAGAAAGTGTGCACTAATTAAAAAAAAACAATAGGTAATTTTATATGTATTTTACCGCCATTCGGTTTGGTCACGACGAGGGACGCCATCCAGAACCCCCCTTTTTCATCACGGCGGATGTTGCCGACAAAGTTTAACCTTTAAGGACTACGAATACATCCGGTCCCCGCGCTATCAAGTTCCAGCATCCTGACTACATCACGGCGCTATATGCCGACAGGGGGTTTTGAGTCCATTTTACTACCGAATAAAGAAATATCTGAACTCGTTGCAGCTGGTCTGAACATTTTCTATCGGTTCCAATAGTCGTCACATGCTCTATCAAACCGCCAAGTTGACTCGTCACACACAGCTAACTATATCGAGTTATAGCCATCTGATAATAAGCGTCTTCTCTTTTTTTACCTACTTCAACTTGTCTGTGACCTCTGCAAGAAGCGCATAAATAAGAATTAGGACCATGATAACAAGTGTATTACACTATGCGTCTTCCTTAATCAACAAAGTAATGAGATCATTACTCTCTAGCTGAATAATCTATCCTGAATATAAGCGCTAGAAAAGTGTGCCACCTATTCCTTATTGTTGTGTCTAATGTCCTATTGCAAATGACGGACTCCTGAAGAAGGCAAATGCCGAAACGCGCGTAGAGTTCCCATCAACCGCTTTGCTTACTCCAATAGCCCTATTTAACATCATTGTCATTTGTGCTGTTTACTTATTCCCGTTTTCTACTTATGGTTTAGTATGTCTTCACACATTTTTTGTATTTGTATATGTTTGTCATTGATCTTTTAATGCAATATGTGTAAATATATATATAAGAAATGTTTAACAAATATGAAGAAAATAACTTAAATAAAACAAAAAAATCTGATTTATATACAAACAGCAAGTCTAGTTTCGATCAGTTCTAGTCACATGTCATAACATTTATTTGTATGGTCTCCTTGGGTTGTTGGCTTATTAATTTAGCTCACTACTGTTTGCTTTAAAAAAAAAGTTTAAATTATTCCCTACAATTAGTGAGTTCATTAGAAGTAGGGGTCCCCTTCCTTCTAAATTGTATTTTACCGAGAGTGACAGGCAGACGACAAAGTGAACTTTAACTAACAGGCAAACACTCGAGAGCATGAAAGGTATAACTGGCACACTTTAAATATGTTGATAACGGAGGGCAGTGCTTTTATAACACCACAATTACTATCACACTTGCCACTGAGTTTATAAGTAAAGCTTCTGGTTGTAAAGAATTGTTTTTTACATTATCCATCTTTATTTTTCTTAATTAATTGGTATTCACTTATCCATATTTATTGTAAGATTGAAGTTGCTATCATTTCCATTTCCACGTAGATGTAATTGATAAATGTACACTCACATTTTGATGTCTGTACTAATTTAGTGCAATAAGTATCTATATATAATTAAGCAGTAGAGTCACAGAAAAACAATAGTATATTAATCCTAGCACATCCATTAATCTGCAGCTATTGAAGCTTCTTTAGGAAATCTCATCTGTTTTTAACTCTTCATTTCTATTGGCTTGAAAGTTATGATTGACATTACGATGGGACACTCAAATGGAGACCTAATTTCTGCACATTGCTGTACAACAATGGAACTAAACATGTGGAAATCTGGGACCCTTATTTATAAGCAGGCCCGGAGTAACAGGGAATAGTTTGCTTGTAGTATATAACATCCTTAATGCATTTATTTCTGTAAGCCACATTTTCCATGATAACCTCCTCTTTTGTTGAGGTACGTTTTTAACGAAAGGGATCGTCTTTTCATTCCCGCAGTCCTTACGATAAGAGAGTACATTATTACCGCTGGCAACTGGTAGTTGATAGAGATTGGACTTTTTTATGCTCAATAGGCTGTTGAATGAGAAAATAAATAAAGCACAAATACATTGGCAAATACACAAAAATGAAACTAAGTATCTTATTTATAGGACCAGAAGGCCAATGGCAGCATTTCAAGAAGAAACATGTTATCATGGTTTCCTGGATCATGTGGCCAGAAAATGCTAATCTGAGATCAGAAACTATTCCTGGTGCCTTGTATTTGGCGGTATTTATCTAGTGTTTTTTGTGTCTTGGCCAGCAGAGGATGGAGGATGCTGGCTCCAGGGGGCCAAATGGCTTGTGTCTTTGGCAGTCATGGAATAGCACAGCTTAGTGGACTATCTTTCTCATCAGAGTCCTGGGCACATCCTCTTTATTACAGGCCAATAGGCACTTGGAACATCATTTACCTCACTTTTAGAACAACCAATCATTCAGAAGGTTTCAAATGTAGGACAGTGATGAGGTGTGTAGGTTTTCACAGGGATCACCTTCCAGACCTTACCAATTTACCCAAGTGGAGAACAGCCTCATTAATTCAAATGAAAGTTGAAATGTGTTGGCTTCTGGTCGGGGCAGGGTGGGGTTCGATGTTTGAAGAGTCTACACAGGCTCTGAAAGCTGGGATTTCGTATGACGTAAGAAGGTGCAAGGCCATAGAGGCTCTTAAAAGCAGTACTGTCTTTAATTTAATATGTTCGTCCAATGATAAAAAGTAACGAAATTTATGATCTACCTAAAGCTTGCGATTAATAGGGTACCACTGTTTTGGGAAACGAGAAGTTATATACTTTGGTATGATTTGATAGATTGATTCGGTTTTAGATCCTATAAAGTAATGATTATTCAAGGGTTCCTTCGCTCAGAAGACAAACCAAATTATATCAGAAAAAAGAGAAGTAGTTGCATGAACTTCGACAAACAGAAACGTTTTTAGTGGTTACATAATGTAAAGATGTGAAGAAAATGCAGAAGGTTTAATAGGCAGATTATTATAGGATCCAGGATCCAGTAATCTAAGTGACCTACCACCACATCTTTCTCTTTATCCGCCTGAACCTCAAGGGCAGGTCTTGAGGATGCGCACTCTATAAAGTGCTAAAATAGTCCAGTCAGGGCAGCCAAAACCGATCAGAGTGGTGGAAAGAGAAAATCCATAATCTTCTTGAGTAATTCCCTAGAGGTGTCCTCATCCAGGTAAATAGGACAAATCTATGTAGAGCAGTAGCTGGAGATATTCGGGTATTGACCCCATAAGCAGGGGATGTAGGTTTTTTGATAGGCAGCTGCTGTCTTCCATATATGCCACTGCGGTATTTTGTTTGTGTATTTATTGTTCACACTGATAAGAGAAGAAAATAATAATAAGGCAAACAATCATGAAGAATGGATACATTACAACCTTTCCAGGTCACAAGGTTTTGTTGCCTGCCTCAGAAGATACAGGAATCAGTGATTTCTTCAACTTTGTGTTGAGGGGACCCACCCACTAGTATAGATGGTAGTTTACAACGAGTATCAGAAGAGCTAGGTTTTACTCAGGACACAAAGAATAAGGTCACATCTGCCACTGTGAAGGAAGCGCTAACTGTAGTGCGAATGTTTCTATCTTTCCTATAATCGGAAAGGGACCTACAGAACTTGGTGTGAGGTTTGGGAGAGACCCATGAATAGACAGGTGCTTGGGTGATACTCATACTTTAGCACCTTTTTAGGTCAAGCCTAGGCAGCGTGCATGCGCTGTCTGCAAGACCTGTTGTATCTGCTCTGTGAGCTTTTGGCACGCCCATGAATTGCCATTTGTTCGTTGTTGTGCCATTCCGAAATGAAGGGTTTTCATTGGTGCATGGGTTCTGATTCTCCTGCCTTTGGGTGCTTGGTTCACTCATTGTTGCTTCTGGTTGTCCATCCCAACACATCCACGGTTCCTCCTAGTCGGCCATCGCATGGTTACCAGATGGCTCCACATCTTTGCATGTCCCTAAACCGTCCCCCTCATTCCTCCCACAACACTTGCTTGCCCACCCTACCACCACCCAATTATTGGCCACAGTTCTGCGGTCGACAAAATACATCGATATTTCTTCTATCGCAAGATCATGATGTGTAGTCTTGTGGCCCTAGACCTGCCGTTATATTGTATAGCATATTAACAATGTTCTGTTCAGCATAACTCCCGGATAATAAACTCTGCAGGGGCGGTTTCTGGACATGGGCGCAGGGGATCCACCACCTTTATTTTTCCCCCAGGGCAGGTGAAAATCCATTCATATTTATAGTAATAGTTTTGCAGGATTGCTGATACAGGCAGTGCTTCTTTCAGAAACAATTGAACACTCACTCAATCTCGCTGGCTGGGGGCTGCTGCAGTTACACCAATCGCACTTGTCTTTTGCAGGCTGGCGATTGCTTAAAATCTGACTGCAAAGACTATAGTATTTTCCGGGCTGAGGAGCTCAGAGTGCTCAGACCTGTGAGGCCATCAGCTCGGCAAAGACATAGCCTCAAGGTCTGATCTCCAACCCCTGAAGACGTGATGGGAAACTTAGCCCCACTGCAGCTTTTACCCACCCCTTCCCAACTCATCACAGGGGTGGGCCCAGGGGGTAGTAAACTCCGGCATACAGCCGAACGGAGAACTCCCTCGAGGAGCCGCCACTGCACACAACTAGGGGAAAGCACTTTGACAAAAAGCTATTTTTGCAACGACCTTACTAATAAGGCTTGATTAAGTGCTTTGCTCTGAATCACAGGATGTTGTTGAGGCAACAGTTGAGACTCAGAGGCTTTGTTCCTCCTTCTGAAGTAGGCTGTTCTGGCCAAAGACCGCTGCACCACATCCTTCTTCCCCTGCCACCTACTTCTTCACTCAAATTAGGCAGAAAAAGCAGAAGCTTTCGCTGAGACATTTCCAACAGCGTAGCAACCACCAGGTTAACTGCGGGTCACAATAAGCAAAGCTAGGGCTGGGTGGAGGTGAAACCAGCGAGCAAGCAACATCAAAGAGAAACTGCATAACTTTAGCCATGACTAGTTTTGCATTGCCATTGTTTATTTTATGGTTGTAACTAGTGATTGAGTTTACGTTTTGTTTTAAAGACTGCTGCTGTGGCACTGCACTGCACTCCACGCCAATCCACTCTACTATTTACCACTCCACTATTTACCACTTCATTCTACTCTAAACCAATCTACTTTATGCAACTACACTCTATACTACACCACTCTAAGCCACTATTTTACAATCTGTGCCACTTCACTCCACTGCACTCTATTCCACTGCAATATATGCAGCGCCACTATCCACAACTGTTCTCTACACCTCTGCGCTCTACATCGCATAATTACTATACACATATTTCCTCTGCACACCATGCCACATATTTACACTATACAAATCCACTCCACACCACACAATTCCATGCCACACAATTACACAACTAACAATTGCAATCCAATCCACGTAATTCCACTCAAGCCACATACATCCACACCATAACACACGGGTAAAAGAGATTGCCATTTACAACACCAATAGATCCAACTCAAAAAATGCAAGAACTATTGCATTTCTAATGCTTGTTGATAGTCAGAAGCTTTACTGTGATGTTTGTCTGCAAAATATTGTACCTAGCCTTTGCACATACTAGGTGCTGAGGAGCTGCTTTCTGAACACCCGTTGGCCATTTTCGGCCATCTGGTCACAGATGGTATTGGAGAATCTGACAGTTTCTGAGGTAACATCTGGGGTTGGTCGCCATAGGAGCAGAAAAATAGAAATCTGCCAAAGGAATAAGTGTAATGAGTTGTCGTAAGCAAACCCCAGTAGTGCAATTCAGCTGCACCAAGCATTTGAATGGTCCACCAAACAACATCCTAGGTACTGTTCCAACGACTGATTCAGTAGTTCCATCTGTCTGTGTGTTCGTGGGTGGTACCTGGTTAACTTAAAATGCCATAGTACACATTTCTTTCATAAGTACAGTCTAAGGAAAGGAAGTGTAGTGAGCACCTCTGTCTGTGATTAGGACCTCAGGCATCCCTTGCAAATGAATGATATGTCTGATAAGTATTCCTGCAAATTGAACTGATGTGGGAAATTTCTTTAAGGGAATAAAGTGCCCCATCTTTGTTACGTGGTCTTTCACAACAAAGATAGTAGAGGGTCTCGGGGATGAAGGCAAATCAATAATGAAATCCATGGAGAGCATGTCCAAAGGCTGATGTGACAAAAAGTAGTTGCAATCACCGAACCTTTTTCTTTGGCACACTCTTGCAGATCTCTATAGACTCTTTAAGGTGTGAGCTCATTTTAGTACACCAAAGATATCGATTTACTAACTCCAGCATCTTCCACTGACTAAGATGCCCAGCATCTGGAGAGTCATGGAACCATTTTAAAATCTCAACATTTAAGGTCTTCTTCATAATACAAAAAAACATCTTCAAGGTTCTGTGTTGAGTTTCCTCTTCCAACCATGGTTTTTAGCTACATCCTGTTTCAATTATCTAATCTGGTCGAAGATATTTCGTAAGCTGGATGCAGAGAGAGCCATAACGTAAGGGGTCTCCTCTTTGATGCCATCCTCCGGCTACTCTTGTCGAGGTACATCTTCAGTTTCTGTGTCGATTGCCAGGTCTTTATGTGATGATATAGTCAAAAAAAGAAAAGAATAGTGTCCACCTAGCATGACGAGCATGTTTCATTCTGTTCAGATACAAAAGATTGTTATGGTCGGTACACTTGGTGAATTTATTCTGTACCACTAAATTTGATGGCTAAAAGTTCTCTATCATAAATAGAGTAATTCTTTTCAGTGTCAATCAGCGTTCTCGAATAATGGGTTACGGGGTGTACCTCATCTGTCTCAGTTTCTCTCTGGGACAGAACGGCTTCATTAGCAAATGAAGTGGCATTCAGGCTCTATCAAGAAGAGAAGTAAGTCTTTAGGGAGTGGTAACACAGAAGCTAATGAGAAAATCTCTTCCAAAAAACTAAAAGCTGCTTCCTGCCCAGAACCTCATTCAAATGTCACCGCTTTGTATGCCAATTTAACAATGGGTCTTTTGATGGTTGAAAGGTCTTTAACCGGTTGCGTGCTAAATGACGAGCTCAGCTCGTCATGAGGCACGGTTAAGCTGCACTCATGACGAGCTGAGCTCGTCATGGCCGTTGGAACGTTTGCACGCGGGGATAATTTCCCCGTTGTGCTGAACGTTCCAAAACGGGTGTGGTTGTGACGAGCTCAGCTTGTCATGAGTGCAGCTCCACTGTACCTCATGACGAGTTGTGCTCGTCACAAGCACAGCCCCCTCCCCTCACACAGCGGGGGGGAAACCCCCCGCAGCGAAGGGGTTAATAATTTGCAAATAAAATTGCCAAAGTTGATGAATCTCCGACTCTCAATTTCCTTTATATTTTCCAGCACAAGACACTGCAGGACTGCCTGGACCTTAGTTGGACCCAAACCATTGCTTTTGGCAGAAATTTCAAAGCCCAAAACGAAGCTGTTAGATACTTCAAGCAAACATTTTTTCAGCCTTGATATAGAGTGAATGTTTTCTCAATCTCGTGAATTCTTCTTTAACGTGGCTTCATTATTCCTCCAGTGTCAAAGAATATATCGAAATGTTGTTGAGGCAAACCACCATGCATACATCTAGAACATCTCGAAATATGTTGTTCACAATGTGCTGGAGGCAGAGGGGCATTACATAGACCAAATTATAGAATATACTCAAAATAGCCATTGCAGGTATTGAAAGCCTTTTTCTATTCATCCACTTTCTGTATCTGTACCAGATAATATGCTCCTCTGAGAAGTAGCATGGAAAAGATCTTAGTAGTTTTAACTTGATCGAGAAGTATACAGATATGAGACGTAAGAGATAATGGTTCCTTATGGGGATGACGTTCAATTCTCTGTAAACAATACATTGTATAAATTTGTCATTAGTTTTTTTCACGAAGAAAATAGGGGCCACTGACAGTGATGTAGAGTATTGAATTAAGCCTTTCTCTAAGTTTTTTTGTGGATATTGTAGTACTTAAGTGCTTCTCCTAGAAATAATGTAATTCTGAAATCGTTTTCCTAATGTGCTGGAAGGGTGTCTACCCATTTCTTGCTAAATATGTCAGAGAACTCAGCATATTGCAGAGGATTATTATAATTTTCAGCATTTTCTATCTTTCCTTCCATCTTTGCTGGATTGGTTGCACAGCTTTGCAAGTAAAAGGCTATGATCCTTCTGACGGAAAATTAGGAAAACAGTTTTGATCGCAGTGGTTTGAATTGAGATACATCCCGAGGTTGGTCCAATTGATCGGTAGATCGTGAATCCTCAAACACATCCGAGGCCTATCGGCATCAGCTTCCATCGGTTCAAAGAATATCTTCTTTATATGCCAAGCTTGGGTGGTCATTAATAGCAGAAGGGTCTCTTGAGAAACTGCTCCGGTAATCAATTCAGTACCATCGATTCTGTGAATTTCCTCTTTTACCACATTCTCAGAAACTGGAACCTGGTGCAGAACTTGAAAGGGACTAAATCATCCTCAGGCATAGGAATCAAAGTGTGTATACTAATTGGCCAATGTGAAGCTGTGATCTAGACAGGTAAAAAAAAATACTGTGCATTTTCAATAATTAATATTTCTGTAATTTGCAAACTTTCCGGTGTCCATTATTCTTGGACGTGTAACTTAATTTCCTGATAATTGGGAGAATTTTTTAACACAATGTCCTACTTTTCCTCAATACAGATCGGACTTTATTGTGCTTTCTCTTCTATGGAGAGATCCTTCCTCGTCCCACCAATGGGCATGTGTCATTTTATGTCCTTTGAGCCTTCGGTTGGTTCGGCACTTTGAGGGATGCAGATTTGAGGAGTAATACCTTATTATTCTGTCCTCAGCTGCTGATGCCAAGATTAGATTTGAAGGGTTAAATCAATGAATGCTGTGGCGGTTGTGGCCTGTAGACCACCAAGGACAAAGCAACTTTTAAGCCCTCCCTGAAAGCTTTATAAAATTCATGCGCCGTTGATTAATATGTCCACGTGGCTTCAGAGATCAATTAGACTAATGTGCGTTATTAAATCTGGATTCCCCCGTTTCAATGTTAACAGCCCTGAATTGTATGTTGTTTACCAAAAAAAAAAGCTCAGAACAGATAAAAAAATTGAGACCAACTAGTCAGCAAAAAAGTTTGCTTTAACCCCTCCCCTGCGGATGACGGAACCGCTCCGTCTGTCATCAGCCGCGGTCGCGCTGTGCTGATGACGGAGCGGTTCCGTCATGGCCCGCCCGGCACGCCTGCGCGGATTCCGCGCCTGTGCTGAGCGTTCCATTGAGCGGGGCGGGCCATGACGGAACCGCTCAGTCATAAGCACAGCGCAACCGACGCTGGTGACGGAGCGGTTCTGTCACCAGCATTCGCCTGCCGCTCTTCCGCCCCGCCCCCTTAGCACTGCGGTGGAATAGCCGCCGCAGTGAAGGGGTTAATATGATGGGTACAACCCAGCTCAGTGAATATTGTCAAGGCACAATAATAATACAGACAATATCTTGGAAGCTTCTGAGAAAATACTTTAGATCTTGCTAAGAAGTGTAGTTAATATTGGACCAAAAAATGGTGGAATCTATGAGGATCGCCTGTGAACTCTTCAGATGCTGCTAACAGTAACTACCTAGAATCAGTAGTGAGGGGTTGATGATGTACAATAGAACTATCAGGGTTAAGAAAAATGACCAATGTCTATAAATTTCAAATACCAGGAGTAAGACTTCCAAAGAATGACACACCTGTAAGAAATGTGAAGAACATGCGAGTTTACATAACGGCTGTACACAGAAGCGGCCACAGCCAGCAGAATTTTCAATAACGCATTTATTATTTATGTTTTATTTAATGAATTTATAATCAGTGCAAAGTAAGCAAAACCTACAGAGAGCATGTACTGCATCCTGCATTACTAAAATTGAGCTGTATAATATTCAAATGAATGTTGAGCTTGCATTATTCATGCCAGCGCGCCTGCCAGGAAAGTCATACCAGGAAGTACATACACTTCACAAACCCTGCTTCACTTTTTGAATAAGGTGCAACAATGTGAATCCCCACATCTGACTTTGTGTTGTCACCTTTCAAGTTGCAAACCATCGAGCATCGATAAAATATCCTAATAGAGTAAATTTCCAGCACAAAATTACAAAAAAGAACATTGCTGAAAAAACTAAAAATGTAAGTGATGGTCTGGAGAACGAGAGATGTTTTTAGTCCACCATGTAAATATTCCTACAAGTTTCATCTTATAGCTGCATGAACAAAGTGCATCCGATGCATGTCGAGATCCAGGATAAATGTCTGAGAAAATAAAGTTTGCATTAATCCTAGATAGTAAGGCAGATGTTAACAAAACGTACAACTATGTATTACATAAAATGTATATATACAGCAAATGAAAAACGATTTATCCTCTGCAGCCTAGGATAAAAGAAAATTAGCTGCAAGGAGTGAACAGGCATGGACAGGAATGTATGATCTAAAGACTAAGATATTCCAGGCGAAAGCCAAAACACAGAAAGAGACGATAGAACCAATCGAAATAGCCTACCTCGTCCACTGAATTGTAACTCCCCAAACAAGGGGAAAACATTTTTTTGCATATATAAGACCTCAGCACCCTTCAAGTAGAAAATCATTGGATAACACCATCAAAAGTCCTTTGTGGGGAAATGTCTACTTTCTTTTAAAGAAATGTCGAGCGAATCAGTTTTGACATTGGTCCTTGGTCCATTCCTCGTCCTCTCTTAAATATTGCTGCTCCTACAGCTTAATTCTGACTGAAAAATCCCTCCCTTGTCAGTGACAGAGCTGTGCAAATGAGTGGCATCTGTCTGCCCTTCTGACTCCCAGCTGGATATCAGCCCCATGAAAACCTTGGAACAGCTGTGCTCCCCATATATAGGGGATCTCAGAGCTCTAATCAAGGGCTTCCTCTCCTTGTGGACAATCCAAGACTCATGCAAAAAGGCCCTACTAAAACCTTTCTGAAAAAGCCCTTGTTGAACCCTAAAAATTCCAGCAATTTTAGACCAATCTTTTTACGTTGTGATGGGCCACATTCATGGCTCTGTAGAAAA
This sequence comes from Lissotriton helveticus, assembly GCF_964261635.1. Classification (NCBI taxonomy): domain Eukaryota; kingdom Metazoa; phylum Chordata; class Amphibia; order Caudata; family Salamandridae; genus Lissotriton; species Lissotriton helveticus. The sequence continues at coordinate 1,239,200,563 of NC_136070.1, forward strand.
CTATCCTCCTATTGGTCTTCCTCACGCAGGATTCAAGCTAAGAAGGAGTACTGAATCGGTCGCCCTCCGGATACGCGATGACCTCTTGAGGGAGGTCGATGGTGTTGCGGTGTCGGCTCAATCTGTCAGCCTTGGCACATGTTCCTTTAGCAGTATGCACTAATAGTGCCTGTAAGTCTGTTATGACACTCATCGAGGCTGAAAGAAGCTTTACGACAGTACCTTTCTTCCAAGATCTCTCTGCCACCTTCGACTTTCGCCCATGGCTACCATTCAAATAACTCAACAGGCTCCTGGTCCATCAGGAACCACTTGAGGATTCACTTCAGGTCCTGCCCTAGTGACCAAAAAATAGGGAGTTATAATGAGTCAATTTGTTTTTTTGTTCTTCTTCGAGTATACCAACATTACTGAATTCCCCCCAAAATTGCTTCTAACCCCATCCGAGTCACTATGTTCATGTGTCCTCCCAGGGCCCTATCGGAGACCGCCGCTTCTCGTTCCATTGTTATGTAGAAGGTATCGAGATACACCGAGACAAGTCTCTACAAACCTGAACATTCTCAAGTGGTGAGAGGGAGCATCCTCAAACAAAGTGGAACAAAGATGCAGGGTCTCCAACTAGGCTCAAGACAAATTGAGCAGTCTCACTAGCTCTGCCCCCCAAATCTTCAAACCTCTGGTCAGGGCCTGCTGGTACCGCCACTTAAACAGGTCCATCCAGGTGGCACGGTGACCAAAAGAAGCATTCTTCCAGCTTAGACGAGGCGGATGCCCAGAGCTCCATGGTGCAGTAGAGTTAAACTTTGGCCACCTCATAATTTGACAAGGATAATTCCCTCGAGCTGTTCTCCCACCAGCAGACCAGACAAGGTAAAAGACAGAGTTGCAAGGCTCACCCCACACCTGCAGAAAGGGACCCTGTCCGACCCACCTCTGCCCCTTCCACTCACAACTTCCTTCCCCAGAGGAGTGAGGCATCTGGCTGAGTGAGCCCCCAGACTATGGACAGTCTGCCCTCTAAGACCAGGTGCCTTTGAACCCTCATCTTATCCAGGAAAGGCGTCCGAATTTCATCATCATTATCCTGAGAATGAATAACAAAACAACTGACCCACAGATATAACACTACAAGTGATAGTGAGGCTGACTGAAATATATAGACTTGGAGTATGTGCGGCGCGTGTACAATAAATTAAAAGAGAAGAAATAAACACTTGATTGCCTGCTGTTACCTAATGATTAGATGCTTTTTGGATGAATTCTACCGTGCCTGCCCAGACATAAAAATAAACACAATCTCCTCTTGTGAATGTAATTCTGGGGTGTGTTCGACGAGTCTCCACTATACAGAGCACAGACCACACCCCAGACCTAATTGAGGCCTGAGCAGCGTGACAAGGCAGAACAGCAAGAGACCTGATTTTAGTCAGAATGATGACTCAGCGAGTTACAGACTGGCAGTGAAAGGTCACCAGCTGGAATTCAAGTGGGCAAAACTCAGAGCTTCATTCTTGCAAAGTTGATACATTGAATATATTTAAACAGAATGGTACTAACACAGAGATACTTGGGGCATATGTATCAAGAAGGCATTTTGCGATTCCCAAATAGCGATTTTTAGGGAATCGCTAGTCGGGAATCGCAAAATCCTATGTATGTAGGATTTGCAATAAATTTTGCGAATCCTACATATTCCTTAATTGCGAATATCAAATTGCGATTCGCAATTAAGGAATACCCCCCCATTCATTCCTATGGTCCTAGAGGCCCATAGGAATGAATGGGGAGACAGTCTCAATTTGCGATTAGCGAATTGCAAATTGAGAATGCAATTTCAAGGGTGCAAGGGTGTCAAAAGGACACCCTGTTGCACCCCTGAAATAAGCATGGGTGCACATGTGGCAAACATACATGCCCTAAGGGCATGTATGTGGGTCACATGGCACATTGAAAAATGCAAAAAAATGCATTTTTCAAAGAAATCACAAATTACCATCAACTTGAAGTTGGTGGTAATTTGCGATTCCTTAAGGCCAAATTGCACTTTTTTGGTGCTTCTTACATTGCATTTAAGGAATCGCAAATTCTGCGAATTTCGGCGAATGCAATTTAGCTTAATACATATTTTTTTTTTTTTTTTTATTTTAAAAGTTTTATATAGCGCTGGCTAGACCCGGAGGTATCAGAGCGCTTTAATGAGCATCAGATCATAGTTACAGGTTACATCGTTACAAAGGTTACATAGTTCTTAGAGCATGGCAACATAGTTACTTGTAATGTTGAGATGAACAATAAGCACAAATACATAAGGGGAAAACAAGGCAAGGTGAGAGATTCAGAGGGGGGTTGGAGTAGGGGAAATAGACAGATAATGAAGGTGGGAAAGAGGAAGGGAGGGGAGGGTGAGAGTCACAACATGGGGAGAAGAGGGGAAGGGTGACAGGGACACAAACCGGTAGACGAGTCAAGGCAACGTCCAAAGTCCAGTAAGCTGTGATCCTAGGGGGAAGTGAAATCCCTTTCCTATCTCTATTGCGAGAGGCTTCCTTTACGCAGTGGACTCTCTCAGAGGGGTCTCTGAGACTCCAAGGCCTACATACTGGATCCTTCCCCAAAAAGGGTAGAGGGAGTGCTGTGGCAAGGGGTGCCATACCACACCTCAAGTGTGAGTGGCTCCCTTGGCGCAGTGGACTCACTCAGCGGGTTCGCTGAGATTCCAGAGTATAAATATTGGATCTTTCCCCAACAAGGGGAGAAGGAGTGCTTAGTAAAAGGGCACAAAGGACAGGGGGTAGGCAGAGTAGCAGGCAAGGGGAGAGATTCAGGGGAGAGAGGATAGGAGCTAGGGAAGAGACAATAAGGAGAGACGAAAAGAAGTCTGTCAAAAGACCGACTGGGTAGGTGACGACCAAGGAGGGAGTCCAAGGCCCATCTCCCCTATAGCTAAACCAAGTAGCTCCATCGGGCATCAGACAAAATAGTTCAGTCTCAAAACATTGAGAGAGGAGGGAGGGAGAGACATAAATAGAGGAAGGGTGCGATAGGAGAGACGACAGGAAGTGCAACAATGTGGTTCAATATACTAGAAGAGAATCAACAAGTAAACATTAAATAAGACAATCAGCAATACAATTAGGGGAGGAGAGAAAGTAGTGGGGGGTAAGGGACGAGAGGGAATGAGGATAAGGGAAGAGACAACCATAAAGACGAAAGGAAGTCTGTCTAAGGTTCACAGAAAACAGGGTGGGGACCAAAGGCAAGGCCATGTGAGGGCTGAGGACAGAGGACAGAAGCTGGAAAGAGTAGGAGCGGAGAGGGGGGGGAAGGTTGCACGAGGTGCATAAGGTTTGAATAGAGGCACGTATCTCCTACCTGGGGGCTGTATTGTTGGGACCATGTTTAGATAGAGAAAGGTCGTGGGTGGGGGAAGGGAAGTTGGGAGGAGGCGTATTGGGCAAAGAAAGAGGTAAATCAGATAGTCACGTGAGAAGTCAAGGGAGGGCAGTGAGTTGAAGCTGTGGAGGGAGAGACGTGGAAAGGGAGGAGTAGAAGGACGCAGGGTTGGGAAAGGGTAAGGGGAGGATTCGGCAGAGGAGAAGAAAAAAGAGAGGGAATGTGGTCACAAGATGATATGAGAGAAAGAGGCCAGAGACATGAGAATATGAGTCATGTAGGTAGGTACGAAGGAAGCTGTAGTCAGACGGAGTTAGGAGGTAGTGGGAGAGACAGTAGTAGAGACATATGGCCCTTAGTACGGCCCAGAGGCCGCCAGCGGCCCCCCTAACCGGTACATGCGCCCCTCCCCCCCCATGAACAGCAGCACTCGGATGCTTTTTACTTTACAGAGCACTAACATTCAGAAAGATGCTAAACGGGCAAGCACTTATTTACACGTTAACTAAAGCAAAGGAAGAGATGTGAATAATGTGTCCAACACCATTTAGCTTAAGGAACATTTTCATTCTTGCAAACATTGTGCAACAAACGTGTAAAAATGTGATTAACTCTGCCCATAATTTAAAAGTGTGTATCGTTAACATGCAGCCTTGTTTCACCTCAATACATCAGATTATATCACTGCATTGAGAGGTATTCATTAGAATTCATATTTCTCACACATTCGCATCAGTGAAACTAGTAATTTGCCCTGTGGAATGGCTTGTTCTTATACTTGAAACATTATAGTTTATTGAACATCAAGAGAAGGTTGTGCACAGAGCCCATCCTGAACGCATGTAAATCGTGGTACTCTCATATAAGATATTGAAGGAAAAAGAGGCAAAGAGAAACAAGACAAACGCCTAGTAGCACACATTTAGGTCAAGTAGGGAAGCCGGGATTGGTCCCTGGTTTTCTGGTTTCACATTGTGCAATTCAGCCACTGGATCCGTATCTCTTTCCCCTCCTGTCTTTACATTAAATGTTAATGCTTCGTCTTTTATTTTTGGCACAATAAGTTAGATGTGATTTGTGGATGTAAATGTTTTTAATTTTGCATTTTTTAGAAAAAACTTAAAATAAATTACAACCATTACTTCAATATCTTGTTTGTTAATATTCTGACTCTTTTTGTAATGCACGAGTGCGCTTTATTGTATGCTGTTTTGGTCAACTGTTTTCGTGCTATAGGACACCTCTGATACCACCAACTCTTAATGTACTCTGTTTCCCAACTTTGTTGTAACCTTCACGTACTGGCCCTTATTACCCTCGTTTTCCCATTTCTGTACAGCGCTCGGATACCTGTTTGGGTCTTGTTCGCGCTTTATAAAACTTTTCAAATAAATAAATAAAATAAATAAGTGCAGGTTTTGTGCCAATATTTTGCAAACACTGGTCTCAGCAGTGACCTTTGTGACTATATATTGTATGTATGTGGTTTGATTGGAGGGTAAGAGGTCTTTATAAACAAGGTGTGAGTATAAAATAATCCCAGAGGACGTTATTTTAAAAACACCAGGTTAGACCCTGTGTAGCAGACAGAAGCCACCCAGCGGCTCGGTTCGTTTTGGGCCCGAGGGTCGAAGAGAACATCCACCGAGCCGGGCTTCTGTGGCCCCACCACCTTTTTCACAATATGGCAGTTTAGGGGACATAAGCCATAGGAAGGACAGGATTTTAATCTCAAAATAACTCCACAGCTCCCTTTCCCCACCATGGACATGCTTTGTTTCCCCTACGACCAACTGACACCACCCCAACCGTGCCCCTGCTGGCATTAATGCATTCCCCGGTCATGCACAGACCATACTCTTTTGCTCCTAGGAAGATGGGAGGTGTGCTAACATCTGTTATATGCAGCACTTTGGACCAGCATAAACAGCCTTAAGTGCTACAAAAATGAAGTTGCTATGATTTACAGCCACAACTACAGGGCCGGACTGGGAACCACAACCAGCCCTGGCAAAGTGCTCGGCTGGCCCCCCCTCCCCACTCGGGGGGAGGGTTTGAGGTGCCACCAAGCTCTTTGCCGGGCCGGTGTTCAGACAATTTTGCAGCTATGCTGTAAAAACGGCCCTGTAACAAAAATGGTCCCCAGGAGCCCAAAACCGGCCCCCACCCGTGCGGCGCATCGGGGGATTGCCCGGTGCCCGCTATGGCCAGTCCGGCCCTGCAAAACAACATATGAAATATTGATTCTACGAATATTTCAGATGCATTAGCGCCACAGGGCTTTGACCACAATGCTTGGGCATGGTTCATAATGAAGGACTAAGGGGCTCATTACGATGTCGGGCGGACCGCCACTGACTGGCCGCCAGTGGCAGTCCATCCAACATCCTGGGAATCGGTCTGACCGCCGGATTACAAAACTGCCAGTCAGAGCAGAGGTAGGGGGTTAGGACCACCGCCTCCAACAGGGTCAAAGATCCCGTTCGGATGACAGTCGGACTCCTAACCCTACAATGGGGGCGGAGCCTGTGCAGGCACCGCCGTAGGGATTAGGATGACCCTTTCCGACTGCCTTTTCATGACGGTGCAACCGCCATGAAAAGGCATCCAGAATGGGACATTGGGGGGACCAAGCAGGCCCCCTGTTGTCCCACTGCCATGAAAAGGAAGCCGGAAACAGACTTTGGGGGGCCCAAACAGGTCCCCTGTCGTGTCACCGACATGAAAAGGCAGCCGGAAAGGGTCTTTGGGGGGGCCCCAAGCAGGGCTTCGTCCCTGTGGGCCAATGCTGAGTAGCCCTGTGGGACATGCAGTGCACCGCCTCACAACCATTCACCGTGTGCCAGGCCACGGTGCATGAATGCGCACAAAGTGCCTTTTCCTGCCGCGGCCCTTTTCCTGTGCCACAGCAGAAGCCGCAGTAGAAAAAGACTCTTTCCAACCGCCTTCACGCCGGTCTTTTCGTTATATGGCGGGCGACTCATTGGGCCAGCGGTCTCATTCCTGCTGCGATAGCGGTCGGTCGTCCGAAATCCCGCCATCGTAATTAGGCCCTAAGTGAGTAAGATGCTAATTTAGTGCCTAGATGCCCACATGAACACGGTTGAATACTCACTCCTGGGGCTAGAAAAAAGTGACAAATCAAGAGGTCACAAGGGAGATGGGCATAGAAGGCGGGAAGGACTATTTTATAGCGCCTCCCATCATCAAATCCTTGAAGCATCCCAGCGCTGTAAAACAGCAGGCGCTACTGTGTTTGAAGAGAATGAATTTTATGGACCTCATATGCCTAGCTGATCTGCTCATGATGCAAATCTATCGCCCGCGGATCTCCGCAGCAGGCGCACAACCCATCCGAGGGTTTTAACGGCAGGCCTAGTGCAGGAGCGGAGTGGAGCGCTGGTTTCATACCGCAGTTCTCCGTTGTCTCCCACGCGAGGCTGCCACTGAATTGCGGGGAAACAATGATCCGGCGGATGCTTGCGTTATGTCTCACTGCCAATTATCTTTTGAGAAATACATTTTTTTCCGTATTATCGCCGAATTAATGCAATCCTTCCAAATATAATTTGTCTCCGAAAACAGAGATTAACTTTCCTTTGTCTGAGACGCTGCACTCCGCTGCACGAGCAGCTGCGTGCCCCGGCGCACTCTTAATGCACTAATTATTGCTCTGAGCCGAGGCTGCAGCAAGTAATTAGATTAATAACACGCCACCTTCTTGTGGCACAGAATCACAACATTTTAATTTGTCACCGAATTCTCTCATCGGGACATTCCAAGGAGTGATGAATGGATCGGGGCGCTGGCCAGCATCAAAGGACGTCCGATCGAGAACAGATGTGGGAGAATGTAAAATGAAATGAAATTAAATGAATTCGTACTTGTATAGCGCACTTATACCGAGAGGGGTCCTGGCGCTGTACACATACCGCTGTGGAACCCTTCCTGGCTTTTCTCTGTGAAATGCCCACTCCTGGGCACCGCCAAGGTGAAGCCAGGCATCCCAGCGCTGCTGGGGCCGTTGTGGAGATTAAGCAAGCTATTGCCCAGAGTCACAGAGTGGGACCCATGATTAGAATAGGCACCCAGGCGAGAATTGAATTGAACCCTGGTCTCGGGTCAGACCTCTGCATCAGGGTCTGCCGCTCTCACCACTGAGCCACACTTCTAAAATGTTGACGTTTCTGGGCGGGGTGAGTTTATTCTTTAATGTTCCGCAGCCAGCTGTCTAAGAATGCAGAACGGTGCCCGCCCCATCAGTGGACAAGTACAAAGTGCCCGTCATAAAGATAAAAATAGGCCTAAAATAAAGCAGCTAGTATAGTCAAACGCCAGACTGCAAAATATTTTGGATGATTACTGCATACTATCACTCCCTGAGTTTCTTTTCTCCTACACTGTTCAGGCCTGGGCTGGGAAGTTACCCAAAACAGCCCCATGGCGCACCGAGCGCGCATGCGCAGCAGCCGTGCAGACCTTCTCTGGCAGGCCATTTTAAGGGGAAGTGCATCAAAACCCCGATAAACAACAGATAATAAACTCACCCACTGGTGAGTACCCTGGGCCACATTCAAGTCTGTCGTCATTCCAGACCTGCCACGTCAAAAGGTGCCACCATGTGCCACATGATACCGGCACAGAGGGCCGACATCCATGTTATCATGGAAGACCAGGTGTGTGGGGTTCAAGCTTGTCTGTGGGGGCTCGAAGCAGCTGAGGACTATTTAGGGGGGTGAAAACCTTAGCAAGTGTTTTTATTTTTTATTTTTAAAAGGGATGGTTGGTGAGGGGATTGTAGTGTTGTGCCAGTGACTGACGCAACTGTTGCACATGTCAATGGACACGCGGAGTGTAACCGCGCGGGGTGTTGCAGAGTTGTTTCCCACTATGATCGCATTCCTAGTCACCTATGCAAAACAGAACCTGGGTTGTGGGCTAGTTATGTGAACATCCTCTCTAATGCAATAGCAAGATTATGGGGGGAGGAAATCCCAGATATCGGGAGGGGGGAGGGGCGTAAATAATCCCGATATTTAAAAAAGGAGATGCCAATTTTCCATCAAATTATAGGCCTATTAGCCTAGTAGATAAGCTTAAAAACGTATTTGCCAAACCAGGCGCAGCAGTACGGCATGAAGCTGCGAGAAAAAAGTCTTGGTGAGGGGGATGGGAATATTATTAAAATAATACAAAAAGCGGGGCAGAACTACCATCTTAATAATGGCGATTCTACCTGCCATGGACAAAGGCAGTCGGAGCCACCTCGTGACCTGCGACTCCAACGATCCAATAGCGTTGCCATAGTTAAGGCGGAGTATCGAGTTGGTGTCAAGATGAAAGTGGACCCCGAGATATTTGACTGAATCATCACACCACTCCAACGGAAATTCGCACTGCCAGGGTGTGTTGCTAGCCGTAAGGGGGAAGATAACAGACTTATGCCAATTAATGTGGAGGCCGGAGAACTAACCAAACCGAATGATTTCCCGAATTAAGGGGGACAGATTGACTTGGGGCATACGAATATATAGCACCGTGTCGTCTGCGTACATTGATAACAACAGAGGGCCTGTACGGAAGTGCAGACCACGCTGCAAGTGGTTTTCCTGGAATTGCCGAGCTAAGGGATCCATCGCCGGATGTATTTCACTCCCGCCCGCGCGCAAAGGATTGACAAATCCAGGCGCCACCATTGTCAGAAATGTTTAGCGCCCTTTGCTGACTTTGCGCACCTTATTTGGACCTGTCCTAAGATCCACCAGTATTGGTTGAGCATCCAAAAACAACTTTGCCCCTGCACTATAAACAGTCAATGAGTAAATAGTAATAGTGTAACTGTGTTTAAGAAAAAAGCAATTGAAGGGATTAGGACAAATCTAAACATTAGGTGAATCTCCGAGAATGTTGGTACAAGATTGAAGATACATAGGTGGAGAAACAGTCTTTTCTTGGTGTAGTCACTTCTGTTTATTGTTCCATTTCAATAGCCAACACGTGTTTCATCGCAGGGAACAGACTGCGAATCTTCAGGGCTTGATTGTAAACACCTATAGGACTAGACTAATTCCATCCGGATGTCTACTCCTCAGTACGTGTGTGATAATAAATTTAGGGGAGAAGTCCGGTCAGTGTGCAGGCTCTGTTAAGTGTCCTCGTATGGAAACGAAGGTTATGTTTTTTTTTGCATAACGAACCTTCGTTTCCATACGAGGACACTTAACAGAGCCTGCACACTGACCGGACTTCTCCCCTAAATTTATTATCACACACGTACTGAGGAGTAGACATCCGGATGGAATTAGTCCCCAGTCGGCCAGGACGCCGGCCTCGGAGTACCGACGGACAGAGCGGTGCTTCATCTTCCCCTGAGCCGCTGCCAGGTGGGGTGAGGCTAGTCTACCTTACAGATCAAGTGATCGACACAGACTGTAAGGGCACTCTGATTATTCAGGTGACTGCGAGCACTTGTTTTGCATTTCCTTGTGTCACTCTTTTCACTTCACTTCTTATTAGTTCACGTTGTGCAGTAGCTCTAATTGTTTAGTTCTGGTCCTGATGAATGCAAGGACGTAATAGTCCCTATATTGCAGAAACATGTCGACCACCCTTACCTCAGGCAGTCTACATAATTAGACTGCTTAAAGTCGCACATATTTTTAATCTTGGTATTTAAGGCACACATAGAATAAATATTATCTTGTGCTTTTTCTAAACCAATTTTAATACACATTTTGTCTTGGTTTTCTTTCTCACTCACTTTTTCTTGCACTGCACACCCCAGTCCCATTTTCTTAGTCCACTCATTAACATCGAGTGGTAGACCACACTGTTAGTGTCTACACTTTGAGGGACCCCTTTTCCACCGGGTTGACCTCTGATTGTGGCACTGATTTTCTCAGACGGGTGGTCCGGATAAAATCCCAAATGATGAAGGGCGGATCCGTATGGTGACTGATGGGTAATTTCCTCATCCTTTGAGAGCCTCCTGTGCCGTAACAATTTAGAGGTGCGGGTGCCTTGGGTAACTTCTTTATACTTCTGGGAGCTTTTTTTGAGACCCTCTGGTACCTTTTGTTGTTTATAGGTTCTTTGGGGATTGTATCCAGAGCTTGGTCTTTAAATCTCCCCTAGGTCCTCTCCCACCGTAGTGTTTTTGTTATGTGGCGAACTTCCCTAAGAAGGTTCGCAAGCTGGCTGCGCTGGGTTTCCTCTTGGCCAAGCGAGAGATTGCGCTGTTGTGGGGCAGCAAACGCGCCTCCACGTTACACGCTTGGTTGAAGAGCCTTGCATTCTGCAACGTGAATTACGAGGAATTTAGTACCCTGCTTCCTTGCTCATCCAGACCTATTGACATTTGAGGCCCATACAGGGACTACATCTCCAGGCGTCAGGCGATGCATGATTCGCAGGTACAGGCCGGCATTATCCCCCGAGGGTTTGGATTAGATCTCCGCTGCCATGGCTTTCTGATTGCAGGGCACTTGCTTGAATGTTATGTGCATTGCATTTTCTGTCATTATTTTTGGATGTGTATTTTTCTTTTGGTCGCGGCACATTATTCTCTGTTAACATTTTATGTATCTTTTGTTTGCTTTGATATGCCTTATTAATCCTTCGCAAATGAGGATCCATCCGTCTGCATTGTATCTTTAATGTCATGCCTTTATTGCAAAACTGAAAAATAAAGATTTAAAAACATATTTGCCAGGAAGATTTGAAATAAATTGCAAGAGTAGATGGAAGATCGGAGGAGTTTAACTCCATTTCAGGCAGGAATTCGTGTTAAAGTTAGCACTTTAGATCAGGTTTTTAACCCCTTGCATGCTGCCGCGATTCTGCACCTGTGCGGCACATTCCGATCGCGGGTGCTGTCATGACGGCCCCCAGCCGTCATCAGCACATGAGCACTGTAGTGCATGACGGCTGGGGGCCGTCATCAGCATGCAAGGGGTTAAATTGGCCTTCCTTTATTGAAAATATGTTCTGCTGGGTAACCAGAAACTTTATGTGGCATTTGTCGATCTGCATGCCGCATTCAATCTGATACACTGGGAGAGCCTTTGGAGAGTACTAGCAGACATGGGAGTTCCAGGTGGGTTCCTAGTTAGGTTAGGTGAAAAAACAACACAGGTCATGTGGGGTGATGGAGGTGAGTTGACAAAGCGCATCCCAGTCGCAAGAGAGGTTTGACAGGGGTGCGTTATGGGCCCCACCCTGTTCACCTCATATAAAAATGATTTGGCAAGAAACTGACAAAGTGTGTTAATGATTCTTCCACTCTAAACAGGGATAAAACACCTATACTCCTGTTTGCAAACGATTCATTATTAATCTCAAAGTCCCTGATGGGGTTACAAAATCCGCTAAACAAATTTCTGGAGTTCTGCAATCACAAGGATATGGCATTGAATGCCGCAAAAAACAAATGAATGGTTCTTGGTAAGAGCGCTAACAAGAGCTGTTCAGTAATGGCTGGAAAGGGTCTTAAATTTTGATCATTTGGGGGTAACCTGTCAGACAAATTTAGGTAGGTTCACCAAGTAAATAAAGGAGCTCTTATGATATCACATAGATCTAAGGCCATACTACGCTGTCAGAAGAATACGCACTTGTGCTCCATTTCCCCGGCCTTGGAAGCCTATCGAGCGAAGGCCCAAAGCACGCCACATTGTACGGCGCAGAAGTTTGAGGTTACACTGATATTACGAGGCTCGCAGTGATGGAGAACGCATTTGTTAGATCACTGCACTCAGTCCCTGTAAGTACCCCCTTAGTCTCACATTATTTTGGACACTGGGATAAAAAGAGTATCTGATCTGGCGCATTCAAAGCCACTACTATTCTGGATCCGTGTCTGGACCACCCCGGAATCAGCTGAATATGGGGATTCCTTGAGTGATGTAAAGAATATCGACCGTGTCTTGGAGATACCCTGGATAAGGTTTGTCCGCGACTGGTGCAAAAAATTGGATTTGAGCAAAGCGTGGGACTTACCTGAATTACTGTGCAAGGCGGAAAAGCAGGCCTTAAAATCATCTTATTGGTCACTAGTGTGGCAAAAAAAAAACAACAACCAGGGGGACTATGGGTCATCTTACCAAGCAGTTCTTGGCATTTAAACCTACTCCTGTTTTTGAAATTTAAATGGACAATATAACACCACCGTTGGCCAAGAGCTTGATTATTAGATTTAGAACAGGCTGTTTGCCCCTTCGATCGTTTAGTGAAAACTGGAATAATATTCTCTTGCCTGATTCATGTCCAGCTTGTGGCATGAATTCTGAGACTCTTGACCATATTATGTTTGTCTGTTCTAAATACCACGGTGGGCGCAGAAAATGGTTGCGCCGATCTGTTTTTCCTTGGAGGTACCACAGTTCAGAGGCGCGAAACGAATCTTGACGACTGATACATCTGGCTCGGTTGTTTTTTCTGTGAGCCGGTTCTTGTTCAATAACTGGATAAAGCCGGAGAAGTTTCTGAAATTATTGTAAATTTAGTATTTTAGGGCACGGGTTGTCCTGTGGAAACTATTTTAAGTATTTACGCATTAGGTATATAATTGTGTTTTATGTGGTTAATATTTATTGGCCCACCCATTTTAAGCACTTTTCAGAACATTGTATTTTGTAAAACAAAATGAATTTATACATCTCTGAAACCCGGGATTCATTTTAATTACTAATCTAGTCATTGCAGAGATAGGACTATTCATTTGAGGGACTATCTTAATATTCCGACAGAAACAATTGTAATGATATTGCAGTGCACGTGGTCTGCTGGGATTAAGTTTTATGATTTAATTTAATGTTTTATTACAGTATTTTTATGCATTAAGGATATTGAATGAAGCAAAATCTGTTGTACGGATTAGATGGATGTTCTGTACCTTTGATGGTTATGAAACCGAATAAAGGATCTTTGATTTGACTGTGAATAAAGAACAGATGTGGGTTCAAGTTATGTAAAATATTTATGTTTTTAGGCGGGGTGAGTTTATTCTTCTCCATTCCGCAGCCAGCTGTCGAAGAATGCAGAACGGTGTCCGCCCCATCAGTGGACAAGTACAATGTGCCTGTCATAAAGTTAAAACAAGCATTAGAAATGCAATCGGGCTCGGATTTATTTGAGTTTGAGCTAATGGCATTGTAAGTGCCAATGTCTTTTTGCCATGTGTTATGGAGTGTCTGCATGTGGTGTGTAGTGGAAGTATGTTTGTTGAATTGTAATTTTACCAATGGTGGCATGCTGTGCTTTATATGAATATGTTTAAAAGTAAAGTGTACCATACTGCGATTGCTTGGTGGAAAAGTGCACTGCCGGCTGGAGGTGTGTGTGCCTGGTGGAAGGGTGCACTGACGGCTGGTGGGTGTGTGCTTGGTAAAAGCGTGCACAGATGGATGATGGTTGTTGGTGTTTGTGCATGGTGAAAGCATTAATTGACGGCTGGGGGTGTGTTGTTGTGTGTGTTGTTTTCTGTGTGCTGGTGAGTGTGTGGTGGTGAGTCTGTGGGGGTGAGCCTGGGGAGTGAGTGTGGTGGTGAGTGTGTTGTGTTGAGTGGTGACAAGTGTGTGGTGTTGAGAGACTGAGGTGTGTGGTTTGTGTGTGCGTTATGTGTGTGTGGTGTATGTGTGTGTGGTGTTTTCTGCACACTCACACACTGCCCCGTAACATTCACACACTGCTCACCCGCACACTCCCAATGTCACCCTGCATAGTCACACACTGTTTAACCTGCACACTCATTCTGCACACTCACACACTGCTCACCCGCACACTCCCAATGTCACCCTGCATAGTCACACACTGTTTACCCTGCACACTCATTCTGCACACTCACACAATGTGCACCCTGACACACTGTCTCCACTGTCACTCTGCACTCACTCTGCACTCACTCTGCACTCTGCACTCACTCTGCACTCACTCTGCACTCACTCTGCACTCACTCTGCACTCACTCTGCAGTCACTCTGCAGTCACTCTGCACTCTGCAGTCACTCTGCACTCTGCAGTCACTCTGCACTCTGCAGTCACTCTGCACTCTGCAGTCACTCTGCACTCTGCAGTCACTCTGCAGTCACTCTGCACTCTGCAGTCACTCTGCACTCTGCAGTCACTCTGCACTCTGCAGTCACTCTGCACTCTGCAGTCACTCTGCACTCTGCAGTCACTCTGCACTCTGCAGTCACTCTGCACTCTGCAGTCACTCTGCACTCTGCAGTCACTCTGCACTCTGCAGTCACTCTGCACTCTGCAGTCACTCTGCAGTCACTCTGCACTCTGCAGTCACTCTGCACTCTGCAGTCACTCTGCACTCTGCAGTCACTCTGCACTCTGCAGTCACTCTGCACTCTGCAGTCACTCTGCACTCTGCAGTCACTCTGCACTCTGCAGTCACTCTGCACTCTGCTGTCACTCTGCACTCTGCTGTCACTCTGCTGTCACTGTCACTCTGCTGTCACTCTGCTGTCACTGTCACTCTGCTGTCACTCTGCTGTCACTGTCACTCTGCTGTCACTCTGCTGTCACTGTCACTCTGCTGTCACTCTGCTGTCACTGTCACTCTACTGTCACTCTGCTGTCACTGTCACTCTGCACCCCCACTCTGCACCCCCACTCTGCACCCCCACTCTGCACCCCCACTCTGCACCCCCACTCTGCACCCCCACTCTGCACCCCCACTCTGCACCGCCACGCCGCACCGCCACGCCGCACCGCCACGCCGCACCGCCACGCCGCACCGCCACGCCGCACCGCCACGCCGCACCGCACCGCCACGCCGCACCGCCACGCCGCACCGCCACTCTGCACCGCCGCACCGCCACTCCGGCCTGGGGGGGGGGGTCCTCCTGGTATTCCGGGCCATAGCACCGTGTGAGGAGCCGGCAGGAGACGGAAACAGTGTCAGAGAGCCATAGCACCGTGTGACCATGTGAGGAGCCGGCAGGAGACAGACTCAGTGTCACGAGAGCCACAGCGCCGTGTGAGGAGCAGGCAGGAAACGGTCACAGAATTACGAAAGCCACAGCACCGTGTGAGGAGCCGGCAGGAGACAGACTCAGTGTCAGGAGAGCCACAGCGCCGTGTGAGGAGCAGGCAGGAAACAGACACAGAATCACGAGAGTCACTGCACCGTGTGAGGAGCCAGTGAGAGACAGACACAGAGTCACAGCACCGTGTGAGGAACCGGCATGAGACAGACCACAGAGTCAGGAGAGCCACAGCACCGTGTGAGGAGCAGGCAGGAGACAGACACAGTGTCACGAGAGCTACAGCACCGTGTGAGGAGCCAGTAGGAGGCAGACACAGAGTCACAGCACCGTGTGAGGAGCCAGTAGGAGACAGACAGTGTCACGAGAGCTACAGCACCGTTTGAGGAGCAGGCAGGAGACAGACACCGTGTCACGATAGCCACAGCACCGTGTGAGGAGCCGGCAGGAAACAGACACAGTGTCAGGAGAGCCACAGCACTGTGTGAGGAGCAGGCAGGAGCCAGACACAGAGTCACGAGAGCCACAGCACCGTGTGAGGAGGAGCCGACAGGAGACAGACACAGTGTCACAAGAGCCGGCACTCACACACCAGCTGCAGTTTCAGGCGTCCGATCATACTCCATACAGTCCACCACTATTATATTTATATATGTACAAAATTCTCTTTTCTAGATATTTCAACTTCACTATCGTCCACAAACAATGAACTACACAGTCACAACTAAATACATTGAATTAAGATGGTATTATATGCTGTGCACAGAAGCCGAAGGAAAAATCACAACGTCGGACAAATATTCTTTTAAACAAATCGAATCCCCACGCCGCTGTTGAGTGGCTCAGGACAGGGTTTCTCCAGAACGCGTTTGGTGCACTTCACGGGACGGATCTCTTACGAACTGTGTTCACCCGACCGTTTCCGCCATTCATGTCGCAGCCAAGTTCGTATTTCTTTTAATCTTTGCGAATGAAGAACAGCGAAGTGTCCATCTCCACGTATGGACTGTGACACCTCCAGACATATGTGTGTCTAGTGTATGAAACCCTTCTGTCGCCATCCAAGGAGTTAGTGAAAGTCTTGTTCTCGGCTCCAAACTCTTCCTCTGAAGTAATTGCCGGCGCTCCTCTCACGGCTACTTTCTGTTCTTAGAGAAAGGGTCCTAGTGTCCGCTAATGATGGCCGCAGCTCTTACAACTACTTTTCGTGTGTCCGTGGGCTGGAATGAGGTTTCTCGCGCACACAGCTCACGTGCCGCAGGACTGAGCAATAAAAAATGATGTCATATTTGACACTGTGTGATTCCGTCTTGGAGCCCGCTCGAGTGCCAGAGTCTCAGGAACACTTTTTCACATTCCCGAGTGCGCTTCGAGCGGGGGAAGCCGAAGAAATGGTGAAAAAAACAAAAGGCGCTTTATTCGAAATACACATAAACATCTTTATGAGGCGTGAACCTTGCAGTGCATTGTTGCGTACCTGTAAAAAATTTATTGTATTAAAAATATATATGTACGTTTAACTTTATTGCAACACATTCTTTTTAGCGCTCTGTACCGTGCTCTGTTGCTCCAAAGCGGTGTCAATAAATTGGTAATACATTTTCCGATCCCAAAAGGATGAAAGCGCAAGGATGTAGGCTTACGGCTACAGCGGTCGCCCTCGAAGCTGGAGAACGGGGTTCGTGTCTCGGCAACGACGCTCAACATCCGTGATTCTGGACAAATCACTTAATCTCACCGTGCCTAACAAAACAAGGAAGCTGCGCGCTGAGCGCTGCAGAATTGTGAACGCGCCCGGCCATCTGGATTCACTAACGGAGGCACCCTGACAGCTCCTAATTATAATTTATGTACTTCTTTGCGCGAGCACGAACGAAATATGCCCAAAATGGCGGAACAAAACTACATTTACCCTATCACTTCAAGCCTATTAAAACGAAAACACAAGGAAGACGAATCACTGGCCAGATGACAGAAAACCCTAAGGAATGTGTGGAATTCCTCTCGCCAAGGCCCTAGGAGATACTTCTTTTTTTTCTTCATTAACATTAGGATCTCGAAACTCCTCCCCCACTTACAGTGGGGAGGAGTCCGAGCCCTAAAAAAGCAGACAGACTAGTCAAAAGCCAGTGGCTCCAGTTCCCTGCAAAATATTTTGGATGATACCTGCATACTATCACTCTCCAAGTTTCTTTTTTGTACGCTATTCAGGCCTAGGCTAGGAAGTGACTCAAAGGAGACCGTGGCGCACCGAGCGCGCATGCGCACGCAGGCATAGTGACCTTCTCTGGCAGACTTTTTAGGGAGAGTGGGTTAAAACACAGACAATTTATTTAATTTTATTTTATTTAATGCGATTTTATATAGCGCGAACTTTACCCGAAGGGGTCAGATCGCTTTACATAAGAACCAGTTGCAAAACATAAGGATTTAGGATTACATGCGTTACATAAAAGATGAAAACAGAAAAAATTGCAAATGTACAAGTTGTAAAGTCACTCAAGGAAGAGATACGAATGGATATACTCTAAGAGTCACAGAGGAATGGTAGAGAGCACAACGGTCTACTGCAGGGGTACTCATAGTACGGCCAGCTGGCCAGGGGCGGCCCGGCAAGCCTTCCCTGGCGGCCCGCGGACCCCCGAGACATTATACCTGCGTTTTATGTTTTTTTTTTTACGTGTCTGCAGCAGCGCGAGAACTCTGCTGCTCTGTGGGTTCTGCCGGCCGGGCGATCCTAGCAATGGCCAGAGTGAAGCTGCAGGGGCCTAAGAAGAGGTGAAATACTGTAGTGTAGCTCCTATTTTCCCAATAGGCTCTGCGCATTGGAATAGTACCTACAGCAGTAAAGGCCTAGGCCAGACGTTAACTAGGTCTACTACGGTCGATACTAGACTTAATTTTTGGGTTTGCCAGCTAAGCTCAGAGTTCGCTAGAAACTTTCTCGAATGTTCAAGGAAGGACTAACTCCCCTGATTAGACAAGAAGGGATTTAGTTTCTGACAACCATAGAACATGACAACTTTGCTCTCCCCTAATCAAGAGTCAATCTCGAGAGTCGTGTGAGCACAAGGCAATTATTTTACTCAGTCAGTACGTGCATTCTTAGTCTCATCAGAATGTAGAGAAAAGGAAGAGACGGGCGTGTTCAATAAAAGATGTTATTTATTGATCAGTCTCTTTTCTCGTACAGGAGAAATGGATCGATATTATTGCAATACTTATAGTTAAGTAAAGTGCATACATTAAAAGCAATAGTATAAAATAATACTGTAAAAACATTGATATGGTTTCTGAGCCATATGATGTTTTAAAATGATTAAAATATATTTACATACACATATACATTTGACTAAACGTACTCAACTGGTGTTTCTAAATACGCCTACCCCGTGTACCTGACCTAAGTCTAATGCGTGGGCGGGAATAGAAAGTTACAGTTTAAGTTAAGTTTGTTTTTGCCAAGTGAATAACTAAAGAATTCTCTAGGAGGGGTTATTCAGTTCTGTACCTGGAATTTAGGATGAATGAGGAATGGTATCTCTTTCTCTGCTCTCGATATTCCAGGCTGCCTGCGAGGGCTACCCGGAAGCGCCGGTGCTGGGTCTCTCGGCTTGAGATAGCAGCGCGTCTCTCAGCGCGTCAGGAAGGCGGGGCTGCTGCCTGCGGGGTCTGCTTCTGCTCTCGGCTTCGGCAAGTATGGCTGCTCCGTCTTGTCACCACGCGTGTGTTTTGCATAGGGCAAGGTCGGCAATATTTATACCTTAAAGGTGCCGGGATTGACGTAAGGATGGACATAGGTACGTCAATAAAGATGTCATACGACTTGCTCGTTAGCACATTCTTTACTAAAGTTCTCTGTGAAATCAAAACAATGGCCGCACGGATTATCCAGGTTGTCATAGGTTTGATTTGTTATGAGAACGTCGTATGCCTTATCAGGGGCTGGAGGAATGTCGCTTGTCTAATTAGATCTCAAGCGTTATGACCTAATCAGATAACACGTTCCTGTGCCGTAGTGTGACTGCGTCAGATAACGGTATCTGCATCATGGGGGATTTCTTGCCTCATGGGCTGACTGTTAGTTAACTAGCTAGGTAGTTTAACCAGAATAGGGTCAGGAATAGGGGGATCGATTCAGAACCTATAGAAATACACGACACCCACTCCACGCTAACTATGGTCATATCTACTAATCTATGCATAGTATAACATAGTACAACATACTATAGAGTATAGTGTATACCTTACCACCCCAAAATACATAAATGCATTTTGAAATTTTCAAATATACTGAAAAATTGCAGTCATATATATTGTATGCACTTAAGCTATGAATTAAATGCAAAAGTAAACACGCATCGTTATGCATTATTGCTTGTTGGTATATGAGAAATACACATGAAATGGCTCTTAATATGGCTATACAGAAAAAAAGTCGAAACCATTTCATCACATAAAATATATTGTGAACATACCAGCGGGCAGCTAAAGTCTATATAAAGTCTATAAAGTATCTAAAAAAATAGAAATCTTAGTTCTCTAGGAATAGTTTCTTACTTTAAGCAGAAGATCAGTGTCCCGGGGCAAAAATATATAGAAAAATATTTTAAGGGCTTGCTGAAAAAAGTTGCTGTCCGTGAACTGGATTGTAATTGTTCATGTGACTTTATTTTTTAAAAGTTGAAGGCCGAATTCAGGGAACGCCGTGTGCGAGTTTACTCAAAAGTCTCTATTTCTGTTCCGGAGAGAACATCATATCATTCAGGCTTTCGAAAAAACTGTCAACAGCTTCATGGGAAAGTTCCACTAAGTCGGAAATAGGGGTAACCATGCATTCATGCGCATGATTGTCTGCATTGACATTCTGATTTGCATTGCTGACAGAAGGTCGTACCTGTTCGATGCTGCTTTCATCTTGAACTTCACTACCCTTCAATCGCAGTGGTGAAGATTCCAGGAATGCAGTCATCAGAATTGGCAGCCTTTGAGGGCAGCACAAAGCGTGAACCTTGGTAGGAACCAGCAGTGTATCTGCATCCACCGGCGCATCCGATTGTAGCGTCAGACAGGTGTCTAACACGCATTCTTCTCCGCATAGCAGACACCTTAGTACAGGTAAAACACACCTTTGCCACATTGGTCGAAATGATAGAAACCAAGTCATGTTTAGGTCTCTAAGCCGGGAGAGTCCCAGGATTTTTGATATCCGGTCCCGGTATCCAATGGCTAGGATCGTATCTTCCATTGTCGTGAGAGTTTGTTCTGTGACATGGGTTGCCATAACGAAAAATAAGGACTAGGAATAGGATTCCTGCAATTAGTCCCAGGATCAAGGGAAGTCCGCCAAAAATCGAATGGACGAAATCTGGAAAAATACCCAGTATGGCTTTGAATGGTGTTAATGCCATCGAAAATACTGTCTTAAATACCTTTGAGACCCCAGTGGTATCAGAAATATTTAAGATTTCGCTCAGGCTTTCCGCGAAATGTACGGGGGAATTAGTTGATAATAATGTATGTATCTCTGCAGTCGTCCTTGCGATTTGTAGATCATACGTTTCTTTAGATGACGTGAGCCTTGTAGGCGTCTGAAGAAGCACTGTTTTCATTCTGCTTAAAGTGTCTATTCGAATAGAAGTAATTTTCAAACCGGGCCATGCCCTTGCCTCCCTGTCTGGAAAGGAGCTGGGGAACAAAGAACGTCCACAGCACTTGACCTTCGCCGTCGTAGTGACGAGATAAGGAGTCCCGGGCATAAGACTACAACATCTGCGGTCTACAATAAGAATGTAACTCCCATTATAGAGTCTTTGAAAGAATGGTTCTATTTCAGTTGCAGGTGCGCCTTGCTGGTGACATGAAAGGTTGTATGAATTCCCTTCACAGGCTCCGTGCAAACTAATACCGTTACACAGAAGTGTGCCGCTTAGTGACATAGCACAATTGTTGCCACTAAGAAACACTTTCTGTCCTTTGTTACTGACACATGCATGTGAATAGGGCAGGTTCCAAGTTGTTTTAAGGTACCCCTTTCCCAATTTCTCGTACATGCCAGCCTGTATATATTTTTGGCAGTATTGAAACCTGAAGGTTGAGATTGGAATATTTATGATTCCATGGATTATCCATTCACTGACAGGTCGTTCTGACATTGTCAACGGTAATCTTTCTAGTTTTTCAATGCTCAAGATTGTATAATCAGCACCCTTCTGCGCCATACCGATTTGTCTATCAGTAAGGTTAAAGATTTGGAATAGTGACGTTGTGTTGATTAAACGCCAAGGCACATAGCCAGAACGCAGATTTTGTAACGTCCAGCCAAGCTGTACAATAGAACGCAATTGTGACTGACCATGTTGTAATAACAGTAAGTCTTGCGATAATATATCGATTGCTGAAGACACAATGCTGTCCAATGAAAAAATTCTGGAGGACAGAGTCATTAACCCATTGTCCACTACAGAAAGTGATTTTTCCAAATTAATACGATCAATTTCACGTATTCTCTCTGCTGTTTCAATTTGAGTAACCTTCCAGGCCTCATTGTATGCTGCATATACAGAGGCTGCTATGAAACGCTTTTGACGCTGTTTGCGTGGTCCCATTATGAAATCACGCAAGTCAGCACCATCAGTAAGTAAAGTTAGGTGTTGCTTAATTTCAGGCAGTGTGGAAGACTGTAGCCATTGAAGGCATAATTTGCCCACACTGTAGGTTATTATCCCTGGGTGATGTCTTTGGGGATATCTAGGGTCTGGCCTGGTCATTTTGAAACCCTGTGTTTTATTCAGGAATCTATCTTGACAGTTATTTGTATCTGTGGGCCAGATCAACCATTGTTTCCAATCAGGATGTGTTCTGTTTTGGTTAAGTATATGGTTTATGTCTATTTCTTCATCTGTATCAGAGTTATTGCTAAACATTGTTGGCTTTGGAATAGACGGGTTATTTAAATCTTTGATTTTGGCTAAGCCAAGACAGGTGGTTTGTTGAACAGTGTCATTTAAAAATATCATTTGTTCTGGGATCATGCAGGCTCTAAACAAAGCTTCTATACCCTGTACTTGCCATTCTTTTGTACCCCAAACACTTTTCAAATCAACATTTTTGTCCCAATAATCGAATCCAAAAGTATTCATTTTTTCAAAGAATGAATCAGAATAAATCAATTTTGTGTTGGTTATCATGGTTTTGGTCCCTGTCTTGTTTGACAATTTATAATAAAATGTTTCAGCATTACTAGTGTTAAAACCTTGAAAGTATGAATATTTGTCATAAACGGTTCTAGAGCTCCCTTTTGGAGGTGTAGCACAATGTTCCCATTGATTATAATTTAAAACATTTCTAGGTTGTGCAGATTTATGCAAGAAATGGTTACCATAGTGGTTATAGCAATACATACTATCATAATTTGTAGAACCTTGCAAATAATCATGTTTTGTAAATTTAGCAGACATTACTAAGTCAGACATCATATTGTTTATACTTTCAAAGTCCCAATCATCAGCAAATGAGTTTGGTTTTGCAAAGTCACTCAAAGAGATCTTAATTTGGTGTGGATATTTCAGGATCTCGACCGGACCATAAATTTCATAGTCAGTGTTGTCCCAGGCTACCCCACCAGGTATTGGAATTGCTGTGAAGTTGGCTGAAGAAAGTTCTGAAGAAAGTTCTCTTTTCTCGACGTGTGAAGATGTGTGTGGTTTGAGGACCAAGTTGATGTTCTGACTTGCTGTGTCCATTTTAGCATATTTTCCCTCAATGAAGCGTCCCAAAGTAAATACCATGATGAGCCAAAGTATGAGGATAAATGCACCAAAACCCACCCAAAATTCAATCCATGGAGAAATCAGATATGTTTCTTTTAGTTGTTTCAAAAGTTCCTTCGCTTTTTCTTTAAAGGATTTTGATGAAGGCTGTGTCTTTTGTTCGCTGAAACCTTCAGAGGAATCATCGAAGTTGATGAAGTAACCGGATGCAGTTCTGTCAATTGTTCCAATTGGTTCAGGATTTTTGTTTCTTGCATTTTCACTTGGTACTTCAGTATAGATTGGTGTGTCTCTGCTAAATGTCTTTATTTGGGTTTTCAGAGGTCTAAGTTCTATTGCATTGTTGCATAGTCCTTGTTGTTCTTCTGTAGGCGTTTCGAATGTGATGAGCCTCTTTGTTAGGACCTCTGTACTGGTAGCAAACCTTGGTGTTCTGCTACTTATTGGGAGTCCACTTGGCCTACTGTTTGTTATCGGCCACATGTTGTGGTTTTACCAGGTCGATGGATACAACTCGGTTCTCCTTTTTTCCAGCAAGTGGCGGTAGTACAACTGATCTTGTCCCGTTGACAGACAAGACAGGAACTGCTTTTCTGTAAGAAGGCCCAAATTCCTTCTTTACCGCGATCTTCTCCCTGACTAGATCCCCGACTTTTGGAATCCAGACAGGTCTTGCTGGGACAGGTGGTGATTCTTCAGTGGTTGTTGGCTGTTGTTTCAACTGTATGTTGCTCAGGTCTTTTCTTGTTTTGTTTAAGTCCTGCAAAATAGCCAAACGGTCTTTGACATCAAAGCTTTTTTCTATTACCACTGAAGTCTGACTATCAAGGTCAGAGATCAACATCCTAGTTCCGAATAATAATTCGTACGGACTGAATCCCTTCAGAGAATTTCTTGGCAAGTTATTTAGACTACGTTGGACACTTATTAGATGTTTGACCCACCCAGCTCCCGAACCTAATATCCTTTCTATTATAGATTGCTTTCGGTCTTGGTTTTTTCTTTACACCATCCCATACCCTCAGGAAGGAAGTGAGAAGATTCCCGCTGGGCTGTGCTCATTTGGCCATTCTTTCCCCCCCCCAGGCTGGATTGCCTGAGAAAAAGAAAAAAATGGTCGAACGTAGCATGCTCTTAGCGTATATGCCATTTAGACTCGCAAATCTTGTATAATAGTCCGGACGTCAGCCGAGTGCTGTGGATCTACATTATAAGTGGGAACTAGCCTGTATATGTTAATCGCAAGCCATTCTTTTTGCTGGTAATATTATCTGCCTTGATACGACGAGGTATTAAACTGCTTCTCTCCCCACTGCGATCTCTGTTGCAGTTTGGGCAGTTTTTTACAAAGATGGTAAGATGGAGGCTCATGCCTGGCCACCAGTACCGTGATTGTAAATCTTCCAGAGAATCTTTTAATTTAAGGTGTCTGTGACCCTCGCCCATGTGTGCGTCTGCGATTAACAAGTTTCTCCTGTCCATGTTTGGAATCACTCTATCCCCCACTCCAGGGATTCGAGCAAAAGGGACGGAGTTTGCATCGATTATGTATGTATAATTGAGTGGATAGTTGATCGGTAACGCTGAGCAGTCGCCTTTTGATGACGTTTTCACCGCCAGCAATGTTTCACCGTCAATGTATTTTAATGTACGCTTTTTCCGATCTACGGGAGCCGATTTAGTGGCTGCCGCTGCGGCTGTCTCAGCCAATGAATTCCCTACAACGTGAACGCCATCACGTTGATGACTCAGTGAGTGAGTCACGTGAGTCTTTGGTAGTTCTTTCTTCAAAAGAGCTACTTGTTCCCAGAGAAGTCTCTGCTTTATTGGTGCATCTGTGTCATCTTTGTAACCGTTCTGAATCCATGTCTGCAAATCCTTGTTATATGCTTTGACGCAGAAATATGAATCTGACACTATAAGTGTCGGGAATTCGCGATCCGCATTATCTAGCGCCATTTTCAAAGCTATTATTTCAGTTTGCAGTTCTGAATTAGTTTCTACTGAGTGTGATTTTGTTAATAGAGGTCTTAGTTTACCTCCGCGCCACACTTCTTTTGTGATCTCACATGTGGGATTGTATGCATGTTCTCCCCAAACGGAGGGTTGAGCATGTCCGTCTGTATAGATTACACAGGCGTAATGTCGTAGAGGCAGAATGTCGATTGGCAGAGGATACGTTTTTTCATATTTTAGATTTTTTAATTCTTCTAGTTCTGGATCAAAGAAGTAGTATACTTTGTCCGTTGTGATTGAATTTACCCATTGTAACCATTCTGGATCCAATGTTGTTGTTGGTAAATTACACGGTGTTGTTAATGCCTCAAAGGCTGATTCAGCTGTTCTGACTGTGATATGTCTACCGTCAGCTATGTCTTTTTCTCTAGCTATTGCGGTTTGAACTGCTTGAACAATTTTTCCTTTGTTGCTGAATCTCTGTTCAGCTTTTGTGTACAAGTGTGATCTGAATGCAATTGGTACCTTTTCTCCCTCATTAGAGGTCAGGTATGTGAATCCGCATCTCCCTGGGATGACTCGGATCACAATGTTGCGTGTATTATCACGTGTTTCTAATTTTGTCTTAATTAGCATGTCTGTTTGTAAGGATCTCAAAATGTCTGTGTGTGTTTGAGTCCAACTGGATCTTTTAAAATCTGGTTTAATTAGATCGTAAAGGGGTTTGACCCTTTCTGCGTAATTTGCAATGTAAGTTCTTCCGAAATTTAGGAAGCCTAGAATTGACTGTAGGTTTTTTAGTGTTTTAGGAGCTTGGATTACGGCACATTTCTCTAGGAAATTGTCTGCCAGGCTTTTGCCTTCACTTGATAACTCATTTCCTAAGAATAGGACCGTCAGATGGGCAATTCTGGACTTTTTGAAGTTGAATTTGTAACCCTCTGCAGCGAAACCAAGTATTATGATGTTCACTCTTTTCAAGTGAGTCTCCAAGTCATCATCTGTTAAGTAAATGTCATCGACATAAGATAATGCTTCATCATCATATTGTTGTAGTAATTCTGTTACTCTCGCTGAGAATACCCCCGGGCTATTCTTGTACCCCTGGGCTAACCGACAGAATTGTTTTTGAGTGCCATTTACTGAGAAAGCTGTTAAATATCTGCTCTCTGGTGCTATGTTTTGACAAAAGAATCCGTTGGAGATGTCCAAGGTAGTTTTGTATTTTTTGCGCACTATGTTATTCATTAGTGCAGCACTGTGTGAATTTTGCACTGCAAAAGTTTTGCAACATGTGTTAAGGTGTCGGTAATCCAAAACTAGACGGTATGAATTGTCTGGTTTGGAGACCGGAAACAAAGGATTGTTCATTTGTGAGGTGCAAGTTTCAATCACCCCCTGGTATTCTAGCTGATCTAGTATTTCATTTACTTGTTTTTTAGCTTCTTGCTTAGTTGGGTACTGCCTTTGTGCAGTTGGTTGTGATTTTAACTGGATTCTGTGAGGAGGAGAATCCTCATCCCATCCTACATGATTTTTGTATAAAGCAGGTGCTAAGGCCACTGCCCACTTTCTAGCAAGTGTGTATTTTTTATGAATCGGTATTTGATTCGAGAAGGCAGGCATAATTACTTCTTCACCATGAGGGCACTCCCTGACAAACTCTGGTGGCCAGTCTTTTTCAGCTAGAAGGATGTCATAGCCTTTGGAGAGGTTATCCCAAAATAGTCCCCTAATTTTCCTAGTCTTATCTCCCTCTATACGTAATGTTATCTCGTATATTTTGTGGGGCTTGCTAACTCTGGTATCTGCAGTTTCCACTTGAAGGTATTCATTCGTGTCCACTGTCTCCAGATGATTCATAAGGACTTTGCGAGCTATGCTCACCTCTGCTGCGCTGTCTAGCATTGTCTGAGCCCACTCTCCGTTTTTCAGTTGTGTCCTCAGTATTCTCGGCATTGTTAACTACCTTGATACTGGCTACCTTCTTTTTTGGAAATTGTGATTTCTTTTTCAGTTGAGCAGGTTCCTTGTCTTTGGACTTGGCGTGCTCTTCTGATCGTCCTCTTCTTTCCGATTTCTGCGAGGAATTCTGAAAAGATTGAGAGGGACGTGTATCAATGTCTTGATATCTATCAGGTTTTTTAATATTATCCCTATTTCTAAGGTTATATCTATTCCCAGAGGGTTCACTCTGGGGTGACCTTTGTCTCGGGTTTGGAGATTTCTCTCTTCGCCTAGGAGACCTTCCTCTGGACTGGAATTTCTTTTCTTTAGGATTGGATTGTTTGTTCCCATCCCAGTTCTTTTTTGGTGAATTATTATTATTATTAAAAAACATTTTTTCTGGACTTGTAGTCAGTTGCGGTTTTACTGGTATTCCACCTAGACTATCTCTGCCTAGTTCTTCATAGGATTTTTCTATGATTCTGGCAATTTCAGCTGGTTGGTCTGCTATATCTGTCTCTTTTAACCTCTGGCGGATCGCCACGTTTGCTGCTTCACCCTTTATGTTGGCTAGTAATATAGCCGAGACCTGCTTGAAGTCTTTCAGTAATTTCATACCAAGAGTTAAAGCAGGTTCTGGACCGTATTCATCTTGAATTTGTTTTAGCACATCTGGTATTACCGAAATGGATGGAACACCGTGCGTTTTTGTGTAGATGGAAGCAAAGACTGTACCCCAAGTGTCACAGTCCTCAATGTGTGGTGCGATTCCCATTGGGAGACATATAGTCAGAATCCTGTGTTTTTCTAATGGGGTGGTGTCAGGAAACACCGCCTCTATTTGGGTAATTTTCTGTGCCAACCAGAATGGTATTTGTTCCCGTTTTGCTGGGACTTTACCTAGGCAGGATTGGATGTTCTGTGGTGTAATTTTATTTGTGTTCCCCTGGTGAGGGGTCAGCTGTGGAAGTTTAATCGCTGGCTGAATTGTTGAAGTCCGCATTACATACTGAACTAATTGTCTGTGAATTTTTAGTAGTTGTTTTAGCTGTATTAACAGCTCTGCTGCAGGCATTCTTTCGATGTCTGGATGTGGTGTGTATCCGGCTAGGACCGGCCACGTTGCTCCTGGTCTTCCTAAAGGACCGAGCCTTGTAATGTGATTGTTATGTATTAGGGCGCCATCAAATAAGAGCAAATGCTCTTGGAATTTGAGTGGTACTTCCACCTCCTCAAAAGGAGTGTACTCATTAGGAGGTTCCTCTACTTTGTAATAGTGGAAGTACTTTGTTACAGTATTAGCTGCTGGAAAATGTATCCATGTATAGTATACCTCTGTCTGCCGATATTCGTGTGCCTCGATTACGAATTTGACTGTGCCACCTCTAGGTGTCAGTCCATTTTCTATAAGTTTTAAGGTTATAGATCTCCTTTTGGCGACCTGGATGAGTATTATATCCGGGTCTGCTGTTTGCATGGTAGCATCAGCATCTGCTATTTCAGTAGCTAATCTAGTAACCTCTCGTTCTTCATCGCTGTCCATTTTGCTGACAGGATGGTATTATGTTTATTTGCAGATCAGGTTTCTTTATGGAAACAGAGATTAGATGCACAATATTTTGGAACTGTTTTATCCTTCAACGTTGACTAGACCAAGAACCATACATAGGAGTTCCCTCCTGCGAGGTTTTGGAGGATATAATAACCTTTCACCCACTCCAGACGTCTTTGGAGTATTTGGGAAAAGGGGTCTGAGTGAGAAAGCACGACTGAGTTACTCTAAATGTCTTACGTTAGTTTTATCGCCCTTTCCAAACACGTTGGGCGCCATGTAGTGTAGCTCCTATTTTACCAATAGGCTCTGCGCATTGGAATAGTACCTACAGCAGTAAAGGCCTAGGCTAGACGTTAACTAGGTCTACTACTGTCGATACTAGACTTAATTTTTGGGTTTGCCAGCTAAGCTCAGAGTTCGCTAGAAACTTTCTCGAATGTTCAAGGAAGGATTAACTCCCCTGATTAGACAAGAAGGGATTTAGTTTCTGACAACCATAGAACATGACAACTTTGCTCTCCCCTAATCAAGAGTCAATCTCGAGAGTCGTGTGAGCACAAGGCAATTATTTTACTCAGTCAGTACGTGCATTCTTAGTCTCATCAGAATGTAGAGAAAAGGAAGAGACGGGCGTGTTCAATAAAAGATGGTATTTATTGATCAGTCTCTTTTCTCGTACAAGAGAAATGGATCGATATTATTGCAATACTTATAGTTAAGTAAAGTGCATACATTAAAAGCAATAGTATAAAATAATACTGTAAAAACATTGATATGGTTTCTGAGCCATATGATGTTTTAAAATGATTAAAATATATTTACATACACATATACATTTGACTAAACGTACTCAACTGGTGTTTCTAAATACGCCTACCCCGTGTACCTGACCTAAGTCTAATGCGTGGGCGGGAATAGAAAGTTACAGTTTAAGTTAAGTTTGTTTTTGCCAAGTGAATAACTAAAGAATTCTCTAGGAGGGGTTATTCAGTTCTGTACCTGGAATTTAGGATGAATGAGGAATGGTATCTCTTTCTCTGCTCTCGATATTCCAGGCTGCCTGCGAGGGCTACCCGGAAGCGCCGGTGCTGGGTCTCTCGGCTTGAGATAGCAGCGCGTCTCTCAGCGCGTCAGGAAGGCGGGGCTGCTGCCTGCGGGGTCTGCTTCTGCTCTCGGTTTCGGCAAGTATGGCTGCTCCGTCTTGTCACCACGCGTGTGTTTTGCATAGGGCAAGGTCGGCAATATTTATACCTTAAAGGTGCCGGGATTGACGTAAGGATGGACATAGGTACGTCAATAAAGATGTCATACGACTTGCTCGTTAGCACATTCTTTACTAAAGTTCTCTGTGAAATCAAAACAATGGCCGCACGGATTATCCAGGTTGTCATAGGTTTGATTTGTTATGAGAACGTCGTATGCCTTATCAGGGGCTGGAGGAATGTCGCTTGTCTAATTAGATCTCAAGCGTTATGACCTAATCAGATAACACGTTCCTGTGCCGTAGTGTGACTGCGTCAGATAACGGTATCTGCATCATGGGGGATTTCTTGCCTCATGGGCTGACTGTTAGTTAACTAGCTAGGTAGTTTAACCAGAATAGGGTCAGGAATAGGGGGATCGATTCAGAACCTATAGAAATACACGACAATACAAAGGACTCATTAACATGCAAATGGTCTTTTGAAGACGTGTGAAGTGCTCGGGTGCGGCTGTGAGTGTGTGTGTGCACACAGGCAGGGTGAGGTGACAGAGGGAGAGGGAGTGGGAGGGAGTGGGAGGGAGTGGGAGGGAAAGGGAGGGGAGGGCGACGGAGAAAGAGTGAGAGGGAGTGAGAGAGAGTTAGAGGGAGTGGGTTAGTGGGAGAGGGAGTCAGTGAGAGGGAGTCAGTGAGAGGGAGTCAGTGAGAGGGAGTCAGTGAGAGGGAGTCAGTGAGAGGGAGTCAGTGAGAGGGAGTCAGTGAGAGGGAGTCAGTGAGAGGGAGTCAGTGAGAGGGAGTCAGTGAGAGGGAGTCAGTGAGAGGGAGTCAGTGAGAGGGAGTCAGTGAGAGGGAGTCAGTGAGAGGGAGTCAGTGAGAGGGAGTCAGTGAGAGGGAGTCAGTGAGAGGGAGTCAGTGAGAGGGAGTCAGTGAGAGGGAGTCAGTGAGAGGGAGTCAGTGAGAGGGAGTCAGTGAGAGGGAGTCAGTGAGAGGGAGTCAGTGAGAGGGAGAGTGAGAGTGAGTGAGAGTGGGAGTGAGAGAGTGGGAGTGAGGGAGTGAGTGAGAGGGAGGGATGAGTGGGAGGGAGGGATGAGTGGGAGGGATTGGGAGTGGGAGGGAGGGATGAGTGGGAGGGATTGGGAGTGGGAGGGAGTGAGTGAGTGGGAGTGAGTGAGAGGGAGTGAGTGAGAGGGAGTGAGTGAGAGGGAGTGAGTGAGAGGGAGTGAGTGAGAGGGAGTGAGTGAGTGGGAGTGAGTGAGAGGGAGTGAGTGAGAGGGAGTGAGTGAGTGGGAGTGAGTGAGTGAGAGGGAGTGAGTGAGAGGGAGTGAGTGAGAGGGAGTGAGAGGGAGTGAGTGAGAGGGAGTGAGTGAGAGGGAGTGAGAGGGAGGGAGGGGGTGAGTAAGAGGGAGGGAGTGAGTAAGAGGGAGGGAGTGAGTAAGAGGGAGGGAGTGAGTAAGAGGGAGGGAGTGAGTGAGAGGGAGTGAGTGAGAGGGAGGGAGTGAGTGAGTGGGAGGGAGTGAGTGAGTGAGTGAGAGGGAGGGAGGGAGTGAGTGAGTGAGAGAGTGAGTGAGTGAGTGAGTGAGTGAGTGAGTGGGAGGGAGGGAGGGAGTGAGTGAGTGAGTGAGAGAGTGAGTGAGTGAGTGAGTGAGTGAGTGAGTGGGAGGGAGGGAGGGAGTGAGTGAGTGAGTGAGAGAGTGAGTGAGTGAGTGAGTGAGTGGGAGGGAGGGAGTGAGAGGGAGTGAGTGAGAGGAGGGAGGGAGTGAGTGAGAGGGAGGGAGGGAGTGAGTGAGTGAGAGGGAGGGAGTGAGTGAGAGGGAGTGAGTGAGTGAGTGAGAGGGAGGGAGTGAGTGAGTGAGAGGGAGGGAGGGAGTGAGTGAGTGAGAGGGAGGGAGTGAGTGAGTGAGAGGGAGGGAGTGAGTGAGTGAGAGGGAGGGAGTGAGTGAGTGAGAGGGAGGGAGTGAGTGAGAGGGAGGGAGGGAGTGAGTGAGTGAGAGGGAGGGAGTGAGTGAGTGAGAGGGAGGGAGTGAGTGAGAGGGAGGGGAGGGAGTGAGTGAGAGGGAGGGAGGGAGTGAGTGAGAGGGAGGGAGGGAGTGAGTGAGTGAGAGGGAGGGAGTGAGTGAGAGGGAGGGAGGGAGTGAGTGAGAGGGAGGGAGGGAGTGAGTGAGAGGGAGGGAGGGAGTGAGTGAGAGGGAGGGAGGGAGAGAGTGAGTGAGAGGGAGGGAGTGAGTGAGTTAGAGGGAGGGAGTGAGTGAGAGGGAGTGAGTGGAGGGAGTGAGTGAGTGGGAGTGAGTGAGAGGGAGTGAGTGAGTGAGTGGGAGTGAGTGAGAGGGAGTGAGTGAGTGAGTGGGAGTGAGTGAGAGGGAGTGAGTGAGAGGGAGGGAGTGAGAGGGAGGGAGTGAGTGAGTGGGAGTGAGTGAGAGGGAGTGAGTGAGAGGGAGTGAGTGAGAGGGAGTGAGTGAGAGGGAGGGAGTGAGTGAGAGGGAGGGAGGGAGTGAGTGGTGAGTGGGAGTGAGTGAGTGGGAGTGAGTGAGGGGAGTGAGTGAGTGGGAGTGAGTGAGTGAGTGAGAGGGAGGGAGGGAGTGAGTGAGAGGGAGGGAGTGAGTGAGAGGGAGTGAGTGAGAGGGAGGGAGTGAGTGAGTGAGTGAGTGAGAGGGAGGGAGTGAGTGAGAGGGAGTGAGTGAGTGAGTGAGTGAGTGAGAGGGAGGGAGTGAGTGAGAGGGAGTGAGTGAGAGGAGTGAGAGGGAGGGAGGGGGTGAGTAAGAGGGAGGGAGTGAGTAAGAGGGAGGGAGTGAGTAAGAGGGAGGGAGTGAGTAAGAGGGAGGGAGTGAGTGAGAGGGAGGGAGTGAGTGAGAGGGAGGAGTGAGTGAGTGGGAGGGAGTGAGTGAGTGAGTGAGTGGGAGGGAGGGAGTGAGTGAGTGAGAGGGAGGGAGGGAGTGAGTGAGTGAGAGAGTGAGTGAGTGAGTGAGT